>NC_133532.1:27891017-28491017 GCF_048544455.1 Silene latifolia
TAAGCATGAAGTCTTAGAAGCGGAGTAGCTTTTGAGCACGGAGTCATTTGGCGGAGTAGCCCAAAGCAAAAGCCTTATTGCGGAGTAGCTTTAAGCACGAAGTCTTTCGGCGGAGTAGCCCAAAGCAAAAGTCTTGGAAGCGGAGTAACTTTTAAGCATTAGCAACCGGAGTAGGTTGGGAAGTTGTTTTTTTATTCGGGGTGGTCTTAGTTTGTATGAGTTTACTTCTAAGACGTTTAATAAAATAGCGCTGGACGTAGGTCGCGGAGTAGTGACGGAACCAGTTTTAAAAACATCGTTTATCGTGTCTATTTCGTTTTATTTCCGCTGCCACTCTATACTCACGTTTATATCTTCAAAATCAGATTGAGTACATCAGTAACTTCGCTTCTTTGAATCGTTGTTGATTACTTCTAACTCTCTAGTTCTAAGTATCAACTTCTCCTTTCATCTAAGCATTGTTTAAAATGTTTAAGAGTTTTAAAAGAAGCTTTCATTAAGCTTAAATTTTAAATAGACACCTAATTCACCCCCTCCCCCTCTTAGGTGCTCTCGCCCGTGACTCTTCAATTTGGAATTGGGTTTTCCTCTCCTTGTCTTGCAAAAGGTTTGGTAAACTCAACACTATCCGATTGGACAATACCAATGTCCACAAGCTCTCGAATACCCACAATTGTCGAAGTACCTCTAACGATTCTTCTAATATTTGTCAAAGTTCTTTCAATCTCGGGATCAATAAGACAGGGTTCGCCTTGTGATCTCTTATACATGCAAAAATCTAACAATTATAAAACAATTAAAACTACCTTGAGGAGTTTGACTTCCCCAAGGTTAAGAAAGACACAACTTAAAACAACAAATCATAACAATTCAATTGAACACCTTCCCCGGCAACGGCGCCATTTTGATGAGGGGTTGGAATCGTCGTCTATTCTCCCTATCAAAAACTATTGATAATCTCAACAAACTACTCTTAGTAGAGTGGTAAGTAAAGGTTGGATCCCAAGGGACGGGAATTGTCTTGAATTATCGGTTGTAGAAAGCTATGTCTTAGGGTATCACAATTTGGGTTGAGTTTGAGGTTTGCAATCTAAACTATTTAACAAAGGAAATGTAAACAAATGAAAGCAAAGCAAGCAAATGTGGTTGTAAACAATTGATTAAAGCACTAGGGTATCATGGGTTCATAAAGGAATCATGGTGAGATCACATAAACAAATTTCATAGATGCAAGCAAATTACTGTTGTAGTGGAATCGAGTTAGTTTATATCTTACAATTCCTAGGTAGTTTAGGGTCTCAGAGCCTAGTCGTTCAAGACTTTACAACTCCAACAAGTCGACTTAATTCTCCCTATTCAACTATATGCATGTTCTAACAAGTCTTGAGTTAGTTTATGTCTTACAAGTCTTGTTGAATGGATACGAGATTCATGTTAGGTTGTCAATCAAGCGTTTCATCAAGCATAACATGTGCATAAGTTGAAACTACAACAAGCAAGCAATGATATGAACTTATTAAGTAAAGATCTACCCCATGATTAACGCCCTTAATCCCCCATTAACCTTAGCTAGGAGACTACTCACTCATGATCATGGAAAACATGCTAATTGTGACACCCCCATATACCAAGGAGCCTCCACAAGACCTTCCCTAGCATATAAGGGCGTCACCATCTCGGTTACCCGAGGACAGTAATAATCAAATACCGATAAAAGAACAATTAAGTTACATTATAGCGATTAACAAAACTAAGATACATATATATAACGGTACAACTCAAACTACTGTCAGCTATGTGGACCACTTCTATTGTAATTCGTGAAAGACTCATCCTGCCAAGCACCCAGCTAACATCCAGATCACAACCTGCTAAGACTGACTGCTCACCATAAGGGATCACGGCAAACACAACAGAAACAAACAACAAGACAAACCACACAAGGTCAATAACTGCAGAAACACACCAACAACGACACAACATAAGTACAACATAACATACACACAACACATCTCCTCCAACCAATCTCCGTCACACTGGACCAGCCCTCACAGTGGGGGACCGCAGCCATACACACCAAATCCCCGCTCATCATACAGAGCGATAAACCCATGTCCATTAATGTGCACATCCCCTCCCGTGGCGGGTTCCACGGAGGGCGAACTACGGGCGTGAAGCCACTCCCGCAAGTGACTCCACTCAGCCGAGGACGCACCTCGAGAACCAGAGACAAACAAACACAATTAGCTGTACCACAATAACGACAACGAAACAACACAATACCAACCAACTATCACACTCAGACAACCACACCGACACTACAACAACCAAACCACATCAAAAGACACTATAGACAATCAACAGTACTGAGTAGGCGAACCTACCTTTAGTTAACCGCAGCAATTCCACGTCCTCTCACATGACACCAATCAACCAAGCAATACATCTATACAAACAGTACAAACATCTATCACTACCACTACAAACCTAACAGGAAACAACAACGACAATGATGATGACGATGACATACCTACGCATAGCAATCCGGCGTCAAGACCGCTACCCGACTCAAGCAACCCATCCCCATGGCATAAGCATCCTCAAGGACTCCAATAGAAGGAACTATGGTGAAGGGAAGAAGGAAAGACGGCATCTAGGTTTAGGAAATGAGGTGCGGAAATGATTTACGGTTTCTCAAAACACGACTTATAAATCCTCGCTGTAAACACGCTACTCGATCGAGTAACTAACTTACTCGATCGAGTGACCTCTACTCGATCGAGCTCCCAATCTACTGGATCGAGTAGCCTCGACTAGATCGAGTACCCCACGCTCAAAAGCTTACCACGTCACAAGTCATTGCTCGTAAGACTTCCGAAGGTCAAGATATGCGTTTAAGATCTATCAACGGGTCCCTAAAAGGACGGGTATTACAGTCTTCCCCCCTTTAAAAGAACTTCGTCCCCGAAGTTCGACTCATCCTCTCCCGCAACAAAAGACGACGGAGGCAAGATAACACCACCGTTTACCCGACATAGGTCAACATAGCTGTTTAGAATTACCATCCCACTATGTATGTTCAACAACATCATCATCATCCCCCTTAGCACACAATACACAACACGACCCTCAGCTAATCACCAACTTCCTTTTGAATCACTGAACACATACCAATCACATGAACGACTAGCACAACTACCACCTGCACTTACTACATACTATAATTCAAATGTACATCAACACAACTATCGGACCATACACTTTCATTCATCACTTGACAACCATTGCTAGCTACAAAACTTACCACACAATGGTTCTAGCATCGATTCACAACAACACATGTTACTGATTTACACCACAAAGCTTTTATTTCACTCTATTACTTTAACCATACAACCCAGCTCCCTTAAAGACAACCCCACTATTGCTAACAACATCAAATTCTCAAGCTAACACAGCAAATAGTTACTTGAAAATAAAGTATACGACATGCTATTTTATTCACCGATTATAACTCTTACTCAATTGCACGATGACCCACTATAAAACTATTCAAACAAACATAAACATACTTTAAAATACAACAAAAATACTATAAAATTGTTATAATTACGTCATGTTTCCTTTGCAATATTACTCTTCCCCTCTTAAAAGGAACTTCGTCCCCGAAGTTCGCCATCAAACAACTTCCCTGTCCCGCAAACCGATATGTATTATATCATTTTGACATTACTCATGAACCACAAAACAACCTTGATTCACGCTGGCATAACCTACTCCTTGACATTACAAAATTTAACTCGTATAAACGTAAAACCACTGAAAGTATGTAGCACACCGCAAGATATATATTATTACAAACTAGCGGCAAAGTCACCAATTATTTGTTATACGATCATACTAATTATGTTACAACATTATAACCATTGTATTCTATTTATCCAATTCGACTTGATATAGCCTACAAAGCTATACAAATACCACCGAAAATTGTGCAAATTGACCAATATGCAATGCGACTCGTGACGTGACAGTCACGACACCTTTTTGACATTATATAAACATGACTCACATGATATATATATATATATATATATATATATATATATATATATATATATATATATATATATATATATATATATATATATATATATATATATATATATATATAACTAGTAAGAAAGTGAACAACACTGACGGACATTCAATCATCAACTACCAAACCTGTCATAAATTACTCCCCTATATGGTCATACCCACGTGCAACCATGGTGTCAACCGTCAAATATTATGTTACCTAAAGCAATTAACGGATCGTTCCAACTCATATTCATAGCATGGAAAATTGTATACAATTCACCACTATACACAATCATATGACTATCATTGAGGCTAAATAACGCTATAACACACACCCAACAAGAATTAATATCATAACATCCAAAGATATCATGATTCAACCAAGTCTTAACTTGAAAAGTTCCTGTAACGGTGACACTCGATCGAGTTGGTCAGGCACTCGATCGAGCTGGCCTTACTCGATCGAGCTCACCAGCTACTCGATCGAGTAAGCTGAGATCAGAATACTCCCCCAAAAGGTCACACCTGCAGCTACTCGATCGAGTGAGGGGCACTCGATCGAGTTGCCACAGATCGAAAATCCCCATGAAAGTCAAGTTAAAACCAAACAAACATATAACCATGAGTCGGGACGTCTCCCCGATCCCTAAGTCTTGTATAACCATTGTACAAATACTCAAGTATGGCCTTATGGCCAACATAGAAACCAAAGATAAAATAAAGTACCAACCGAAAACAAATACTATCCACTACAAACCATGAAACAAAAGAAGAAGAAAAGGAGTATCATCCATGACCTCATCACCACCACCACCAGATGTGCCCGCTCCTACTGCATCATGACCTGCCACACCACCAGCACCAGCATCTGCACCCATACGCCAATGGGCCAAGCAACCGTAGGGATATGACTGGGGCTCTCCCCAAGTAGACCTCTCCACGCCGAAAGAGTGAAAAACTCCACTATCGTCCCCAACACCCCTCCACCACACAGGCTGCGTTGCCTCGGTCCCAATGCCCTGCATATATGCCATCTCATGGAGGTTCCGGAATGTCAAGGTCGCTGACACCCTCTCCGTGAGCTCGCTCACTCTCATCTCAGGGCTATAGAAAGGTGGATAACCGGGGTACTGGTAGTGTGGAGGTACTGGCTGCTCTGGATGGGTCTCAGCCGCCCTCTCCCGCACTCGCCGTGGTCCCCTCCCCACTCTAGGCTGGACATCCTCGGGTCTCACCTGGTCTCCCTTCCTCGGCTCGGGCATCACCTCCAGGATGTCTGGGTCAATGAGGTGAAGCTGCCTCTGGGGAGCCTCCTCTTCCTCCTCGTCAGAATCGGCAGCTACCACTGCCGACGGTAAGGTCTCAGTCACAGGAAGGTGCTCAGGAGCCGGTATACGCATCCAACTCATACCCCACACTCTCCATGCCAAACTGCCATCCCCCAAAGTTCTCAACCATTTCTGGTCGAGGAAGTACTATGTGTCCAAGGTAGGTACCATATGGGTCAACGGGGTATAGTCCGAGGAGGCCTCAAAGGTAGTCAGTCTCTCTGCCAACCGAGTAGCAATAGCACCACAACTCAGAAATCGGGTGTCGGACGAGGCCATCAAGGCTAAATTGGCACACACTATGGCAGGGGCACTAAAGGTGACTTTCTGGGATCGGGTGGGGTTAAGGTAGGCCACCAACAACATCAACTCGTGTGAGTTTAGCTTACTCACATCCTTCCTCTCATAGAGCAAATAGGTCAAGGCACGGAGGAAAATCTTCAAAGTGACATGTTGGACATCGTTAATCAACATGTTACTCGAAGTAGGAGCTGGTTTACCGGTGAAGCAAGGCATGAGGCTACTAACCCCACACTCATACGGAATGTCCCTGAGAGCTCCCTTGGTGGGTTTAGCAAGGCCAAGGTGGGTAGCAAACATATCCATGGTAAGGAAGAAACTGGTGTTCATCAGGCGGAACTCAACGGTCTCCTCCACCGCATCATACTTAAAAGAACTCATAAACTCAAGGGTCAAGAAAGCATAAGAATGTTTCCGGAGACGGTACAACCCAGACACCCCCAAAGTCTCGAAGATATGCCTAACATCGGTCTCAATCCCCAAGTCAGTCAAAAGAGTTGTGTCTATACAACGGGTGGGTCTCATCTTTCGTCTCTGTAAGGCAACAAAATTAACCCTTTGTGTGAAGTCCACAAAGACGACAGACGAGTACTCGGGTACCGCTGGGACCGTAGGTCCACTCCCCTCTCCTACCTCGGGCTCAGAAGCCCTCCCCCTCTTGCTCTGACGGGTCCCCACAGTTGGTCTCGGCATCTGTTTTCAACACATGTCTTAAATATACAAACCACATATACTTGAAAACATGTTAAACATTCATGTATGATCATGAAAAAGAGCTCCTAAGTACACACTTTTACCAACAATCCAGAAATTATAAGTATAAACCCTCAGATTTACTATAAGACGGTCTCACAGTTGTAAAATTTTTGACAAGTATGGCATCAATTAACATCACTACTACCACTTCTGAAAATTAAACCTTCAAAATAACTTCATAAATCAACAAATTTCGCAATAATGGAAGACGAATTTTAGTTTGGGGCACTTTTAAGACAGAGTTTTAAGCAAAATTTTGAGTGAAAACCATCAAAATCAACTCTAAACATGATATATACAACATACATTACTCAATTTTCTCCCTTTTATATACAAAAGACAACCAAAACTCAATTCAAAATCTCAAATCCCTAAAATTTCGAGTCACATACACCCCCTTTGTGATTCGATTTTTGCATAACTAGCAACAATAATCAACAAATTGAAGCAACTAGATCATATGACAACAATTACAAGCAAGATTTTATGCATATAAACCGGATTTCTCAATAAACACCAACTCTTATACATGCTTTTAATCAATTAAAACATAAAAAAAAAGATGAATTTCATTACCTTGAGGAATTAGCAAGTAAAAGAACGGATTACGCAAGAGAAGCACAAGAATCAAGCACCAAAATCACAAGGTAAGAGCACTTTGAGAGAGTTTTAGGAATGTTAAGGTTTTTGATGAATGAAGAATAAGAAGGAAAGAAGATGTAATGGGTATATGAATCCCGTAATCCACCCGGGTACTATTCACTTACTCGATCGAGTAAGTGGGTCACTCGATCGAGTGGCCTCTACTCGATCGAGTTGGAGCTACTCGGTCGAGTTTTCGCTGGCAAATCCAACTTTTTCGATATAATAGCTTCCTAACTATATCGAATGAGGTCTACTCGATAGAGTAGATACCCTTACTCGGTCGGGCAAGTTTAAGAACGAGGTCAAAAGTTACGGATTTAAGTAACGGTTCCTGCAAAACAACAACTCGTGTCAATTTCAAAGTAAATTCGGAAATCGTCACAGATTATTACATTCATTCTTAACATATTACCACTATACTAATGAAATGTATCGATCTAACAAACGTATCGCTTCGTTCAGCATCTTTCACTTCATTCTATAACAAACATTACGCAACCAAATGACTACGCTATCAGCTTTCTCATGCATACATCCAACATATTCCTTTACCTCTAATCATGCATTTGCAATTTAAACAATACAACTTTTAATCATCTCACTCTAAGCATTCATCTAACATTTAACCATGTTACCGCAAATTATCGACTAGCTTTCTCAACTTAACTATGCCATATCACAGAAGCATTCAACCATTCATCCATCACACATACCAAATACTACTTTTACAGACGTTACGACTGATTCAAATCTTACCACTTACCACTATTACCGGATACAAGTCTCGCAACTTTTATACCAATGCACAAAGACTTATTTAGAAAACATGACCATCACTATATCATACCACACTGTCACGTACTATATATAACCATTTCACCACTTCCACTACTTTTATTCACACTTCTACTCAACCACAGATTTTCACAGTTTCTCATCACAATCCCACAGACCGGCATTCATAAAGACTCCATCACAAACATTTCTATCATAACCATTATACACACCACGCATACAAATTCCGACTCGACACTCCCATACCCGGTGACTGGTTTAAGCATAATGGGGCCAGGATTTTGAAATGAGGGCGCCTACTCACCCAGAATCTAGCATCATCTGGGGCTCCCAATATACATACACTAGGTTCATTTTATTAGACTCACTACGTTCATTAGGCTCATTTGTTACAGGTTCCAAAATCGTCGCTTTGATACCACTTTGTGACACCCCCATATGCCAAGGAGCCTCCACAAGACCTTCCCTAACATATAAGGGCATCACCATCTCGGTTGCCCCAGGACAGTAATAATCAAATGTCGATAAAAGAACAATTAAGTTACATTATAGCGATTAACAAAACTAAGATACATATATATAACGGTACAACTCAAACTACTGTCAGCTATGTGGACTACTTCTATTATAATTCGTGAAAGACTCATCCCGCCAAGCACCCAGCTAACATCCAGATCACAACCTGCTAAGACTGACTGCTCACCATAAAGGATCACGGTAGACACAACAGAAACAAACAACAAGACAAACCACACAAGGTCAGTAACTGCAGAAACACACCAACAACGGCACAACATAAGTACAACATAACATACACACAACACATCTCCTCCAACCAATCTCCGTCACCGACTGTCCACTGGACCAGCCCTGCCAGTGGGGGACCACAGTCGTACCCACCAAATCCCCGCTCATCATACCGAGTGATAAACCCATGTCCATTAATGTGCATATCCCCTCCCGTGGCGGGTTCCACATAGGGCAAATTACGGGCTTGAAGCCACTCCCGCAAGTTAATCCACTCAACCGCGGACGCACCTCGAGAACCAGAGACAAATAAACACAATCAGTTGTACCACAACAACGACAACGAAACAACACAATACCAACCAACTATCACAATCAGACAACCACACCGACACTACAATTACCAAACCACATCAAAATACACTCTAGACAATCAACAGTACTGAGTAGGCGAACCTACCTTTAGTCAACCGCAGCGATTCCATGTCCTCTCACATGACACCAATCAACCAAGCAATACACCTATACAAACAGTACAAACATCTATCACTACCACTACAAACCTAACAGGAAACAACAACGATAATTATGATGACGATGACATACCTACGCATAGCAATCCGGTGTCAAGACCGCTACTCGACTCAAGCAACCCATGGCATAAGCATCATCAAGGACTCCAATAGAAGGAACTATGGTGAAGGGAAGAAGGAGATACGGCATCTAGGTTTAGGAAATGAGGTGCGGAAATGATTTACGGTTTCTCAAAACACGACTTATAAATCCTCGCTGTAAACACGCTACTCGATCGAGTAACTAACTTACTCGATCGAGTGACCTCTACTCGATCGAGCTCCCAATCTACTCGATCGAGTAGCCTCGACTAGATCGAGTACCCCACGCTCAAAAGCTTACCACGTCAAAAGTCATTGCTCGTAAGACTTCCGAAGGTTAGGATATGCGTCTAAGATCGGTCAACGGGTCCCTAAAAAGACGGGTATTACACTAATAGGGTTGTCAATCATACTAATAAGTCTAAACATGATGAAAGAGTAGAACAATAAACAAGGATTAATTAAAGAGTAGAGAAATTGTACCAACTTAGGATGATCAAATATTAAGAAAAGAATAATAGAAGAAAACTTGATGAATGATGAAGAGTTGTCAATTCTCCAATAAACCCCAAAAAGTTTTCGAATTACCCAACTAAATCTAAGAACACTTGAATAATTAAGGAAATATTAAGATGTAATTAAGATTGAATTGTGTAATAAAACATGATTAATATTAATATAACTTGATTACAACTTGGTAATAAAACTTGATAATAAACTTCGTTATTAATCTCCTAATAGAATGGGGTATTTATACTAAGTACAAGTATTAGGGTAATTAAGAGCTTAAATGACGATTAAGACCCTAAGATGAAGATTAACGCCTTGCAAGTCCCTTAAGGAGACGCTCGACCTGCCCTTGTTGGACGCCCATGATGTAAAGGAATACGCCTGTCCTGCTTGTGGAACGCTCAGGCTGAGTCTTGGGACGCCCGTCTTGCTCTTCACGACGCTCGGGCTGAGCTTGGGAGGCCCGTCTCACAAGTCAGTTTAGCTTCTTCTTCAATTGGTTGCCTCATGATCCGTGGGGATCATTGAGAAGCCGTGGGGTCCTTCATCATTGCTCAAATACTTGTTTTATTGACTTAGGCCTTTAGTATTGGTCTCCTCTTTGTTGCTTGGTCGTTGGATGCGATCCATTTAGCTCCGTTTTGCTCCATATGTGCAAGGCTAGCATTCCTCTCCTAACAAGGACACAAAACCTCAAAGAATATGCAAAGTATGAAGCTAAAGATAAGAAACGACCCTAATGCATGCAAGAAAGCATAGGAACGAGGCTAGTTAGGGGACTAAATATGTGTAAATACGAGTCACATCAGCTGCCTACTCGGTCGAATTGGCTGCCTACTCGGTCGAGTACGACCTTATAAATTACAAGGTATTACAGGTACATACTCTATTCACCTCCTCGATTCCACTCCAGCACGGCCCTCGCGCCACTACTAACCAAGTTTCGTCTCCTGTCTCCTCTAACTCCAAAGGTCGCAACAAGAACTCCAACTACATTCGCAACCGAGGAGGTAATTAAGAACAAGGATAGCTATCGTGGACAGCAAATTAAAACAATATCTCCAACAACCGTTCCTCCGCACCACCGGCAACCAGACTCTCACCAGAATCCACTTAGATAATCTTGTCTAATGACTCAGAATGCTTACGTTTTGATTGGTGAATAGTGGATTATTTATAGGGTTTCATCTGTACCTTGTCTGATGACTGACAATGGTAAAAGGAGACTTACATTTATGAACATGCGACCAGTATATGCTGTCGGGTCAGGTCGCCTGGGCGTGCCACATCACGCGCATATCAAACAAGGCTTAACTATGAGAGTTACTCTTTAATATTTTATCTAAAATTTGACTCCGCATAAATTTTTTGGTCTATAACCGATCTTTTGATGATAATAGGACCTTGTAGATTTATTTTTGTAAAAAGGGAGGAAAAAGGAAGAGTGTGACTCATGATTATATAGATGTAGTACAAGTATATTTACTAAATTTAAACTATCTTGGTCTCGATTAATTATTGTGCTTTGATTTTGGCACAATAACCAAGAAAAAAGGAGGCTAATTACTAAATGACAAGTGGATCAAATTGAATATGAATGATCAAATTGCTCATCAAGTTTATTCTTAAAATAAAAAAGACGACAGCTGACTTAGACACCCTTAAATGGATAGGATAACAAATGACTGGAACAGATGGAGTAATTGTCTAAATAAGTTAAGTTAACTAAAAGACAAGGTTGATTAGGTAATCAATCAAAGTCATCATGTTAGGTCCATAGAAAAGTAAAGAAAGATGATAATCACATTCGATAATTATAAGGATTAATTAAGTTTGATGAGGACGTGAGAAGGTGAGTAGGACCATAAATCCTTGTCCGCGTAATTTCGTTTCTTATGAGCGAATTCAAATCAATTAAGAATTAAGAATGTTATGTGGTTCTCCTTTCTTCTTTAATTTAACTAATCCTGAATTTTCCAAAATTAATGGGCTAGAAAATGATTTCGAATGATATATACCTAAGCAAGCTACGTTCAATGCCGGTGAGGGAGTATTTATTCTTCCTTATTATAAGTTCCTTATAATCATCATTACGAATCAAATCACTATAGTGTTGGTACAATAAGTAATATGGCATATGGATGAATAACATACTTACAAGTTACAACTTGTTAATTGATTAGGAAGATTCATACATAGTTACCGAATTTTTTAATAATAAATTCATTCTGTTACATGATTTATTTCACTTTCAACCGATAAGTGGTCTTCTTTAAAACTCATGTAGTAGGCCTAGTATCTAGGAAGATAAATGTTAACAAAATTCACAAGCATTTAAGTTATATGAAAGCACAATATATGATGACATATTACTTTTTGTAGGCATTTTTTTTTTAAAAAAAAAAAAATTATACAATTGACGACAATTCACATGCATTTAAGTTATATAAAATTAGTATAGGCATGCTATAGTTATTTTACTATACTAATTTTGTTATATGAACATAAAAAACTCAGAATGTAGGAAGACAAATGTTAACATCATTTACTCATTTAAGTTATTTTTTTTTTATATATATGATAACAAGACAATTAGAATTGTTATCTTATACTCTTATGGTCTTATCTAATTAATCTTGTGTCAAAGACTTTTACAAAGTCACAACCATTTCGCCCTAAGGATTACCTATACACAACTTACTCCATCTTTAGGTATTTGATTTTAAGTTGTATATCAATATCTATCGGCTATCGCAATATAAATAGCAAATTGATTATATTAAAATTGAATCTAAATGTTAGCATCATATTGGTAGACCAAAAGATATTCTTAAAACGTTTTAGAGTATCAAACAATTGAGTATATTAATTTACAAATTCGTCATAAATTAAGTAGAAAACATCATATAAAAATTGAGCACAAATTCTCATTTAAGACGCAGGTATCATCCGTCTTTACCCGAAGACCGTAAAATAACATATCACTTGCATAGATAAGACAAAATCATAACACTTACATATTAGCATAAACTTGTGTTATTTATAGAATTATAGTAGTATGTTATGTGACCCGTTTTATCTTTAAACGGATATATATATCTTAAATTCTTATGAGAGACTTATTGGTGAAGTGAGGTAGGACAAACAATTATTCATATGAAACGCATTTATTCATTGACGATCATTATACTTGCATTATGCTCTATGATACAAGCTAAGTCACTAAGCAATTATGCGTGATTATAATAACACATCATGTTTTGAAATTTATCAATTAATGTTTACCTAAAAAATACGTCCTCTTCCTCAAAAGCAAAATCATACATCCACTAGAAATACTCCTCTACTCTCATTGAGTAGGGGATCCACAATTTAGCCTAAGAATCACTATTCATCTGGTAACATCTTCCTTATCTCTCTACAACACATACTTAGCCAAGTAACATACAACTTAGTCCATTCAAGTTTACTGACTTGAGCGTCGGAGTGAGTACGCTTGGCACAAAGCCAAGCCCTCAGTTCGCTCATTGTTGCAGGAGAGGCCCGAGGAGAACAATCAAGGCGAGGAAGATTCAACCAAAGACGTCATCTCACAAGCGCGGGTGGTAAACAAACTTGCTCTGGAATTACACCCGGAACAATTATTAAAAGACAAACTACCCACAAACCATCTTGACACGTAGGAAAACTCATCTACAGAAACTGCCACATCATAGAAATGTCATCTACACATACTGCATAATGTCCAGTGCTTGAATACTCCCTTGATTAAATGAATGTTTCAGTTTTCTACCTCTTCCCCTTCTCTTGATTCTTCAATGCTCTCCATATTCCTCTATACTATCCGAATATATACCGGCAGACATGGAAGCCCATGTATATTACCACAACCAACAAGAACTCCCGAGACCCAAATTGTATCAAACCACCGCCATTACCCAGCGGCTACTCCGAAGCCCTCCAAGAGTTGCCCACAACATCCAACGTCACTACCGAACCGGGAATGTCTTCTTTCCCAAAACGCATCCCTCGCTTTCAATTTAAATTAACGCCTTTATTCAATTAATCATTTTTGCAAATTTTAATTGTGATCTCCTCTTGATTTCATTCACATGGAGATGATGTATGATTTATCATCTACAACTACGCAGTGCGAGAAAGGGAAATATAATGTACATTGAAGGTTGTATTGGTGGATTTGTGCTACAGGTAATTTCGCTTCTACATTCAGTAATCAGATGAATTATTTTTAATTTCTCCCGACTGATTATTTAGCTTGATGTTCTGCTCTTTCGAGAAGCCGATAGCCTACCCCCGGTATTATATTCGTTCTAAGTCGTATGCGACCAACTCTTATGTTTGTCAGTGATCACATCTGTTCGGACTTCCTCTTTGTCGATTAATTACCCCTTCTGATTTATTCATTGACTAGGCCATTTTAACATTGCAATGACTGCAGGACTGTAAACACATAGGCTTCTATTTGCTCCAAACTAGCGTCAAAGGTCGCTTTGTGTGAAAATGACCGAAGATCGGTCATGGAAATAAGACTCAAACTAAGTACAGCTGTCGGTTTAAGCTAAGAGGTTCTTGCTGATATTCGAACATTGTTACTCAAAAGTCAAAAATAGCGGAATGCAACTGGACCTTCATTAAATTTAAATGGGGTTGTGGAATCAAATATACAGGACCTATTGGGGTTTAGATGACTGATATGCCTTTAACTAGGGTATGAAATTGTAGAAACTCTGAAGGCACTGAATCTTTTCGGGAAGCGAAAGCTAGCCAATTCCTGCTTGCATCTACTTATTTGTGTAACTATGATATGACCAGAAGCTCGGGAATAACGGCACACATGGACCTCATGAATCAAGTGAAGAGAAATAATGACATATACAAAAGCCTAATCAAAATAAATAGGTGCCTAAGAAATTATATACTAGCACAAAGGCGGAGGAGAAGTGACATTTACCGAACGGAGGTCCACCCCTTATTCACTCTACGACCACCAGGCCACCCATACATGGCATCTGAACACATAAACAACCTACTTACCAACCATTTCTTCATTTGGTTAGATATTTACTTCATTTCTAACTTTCATCTCCGCTAACGCCTCTATGCTTTTCATATTCCCCCATTTACTGAATTGGTTACATTTATTCAACCTTTCTTCTTCCTCCTAATGAATGTAAAAAACATTATATTATTGATTACATGAAGTATATAACCTCTTTATTCCCGATTTAATCTTTCTCCCATCTCTCTAGCTCGATTTTATTTCTAAATTTTATTCCATTTTGTAATTATTGTAATTGAGTTTAGCCATGTGTAAGGAATTAAGGATATGTTCCAATTTTCAATATCCCTACTTTGTATGTTGCTGAGAACGGAGTACATATGTGAAGAAATGTGTTATGCGTAGTGTAGATGTCATATGGGTGAACTTAGGAAGTTACATTTGTTTTTGGGTTTACATATTTCTTTGGTAATAAATTAAATTTCATTTATAGGATTATGATTTATCATGTCTGAAGGATTGGTTGTTGTATTGTTGTACTCCACTGCTCCGAAAGTCACTACTTCAATCCTTTTACTTATTACTTTATTATTAGATCTCAATGATACTTATGAGTTCCCATATCATCAGTTATAAATTGAATGGATAAAAATAGAATGAGGCAGGCGATGGATGAGATCCATGGCAATTTAAGAAGTAGAAATTATAAAACGATAAAGTGAAGGATTTTGAAGCGCAGGGATAAGCGTCAAGTTGTCGAGGGTCTAAAGCACTTACGGTAGATATATCTTTGAATAACGTAAGATTCATTTCTGAGATGCGGGTCCTGATGATTAGCGTTCCTCGCCTTGATTTGAAACACTATCATATTCCCGTCCCTCAAAACTATCATCAAGGAGCTTATTTTCAGTTGGTTTAGTGTTGGTACTCTATAACTCGATGCTTCACATTTACTTCTGTGTATCTTTGGCAGAGAAGGCCATAATTTACACAAGTGACTTGAATATGATTGACTACAATTTTACACCGGCAAAAAGAAACTTACGTATCATCCTAATTTTAACTTGATTGTACATTTTAATGTTAGGTTGATTTTATATATGTTCGTTGAATTTATGAGTTGGACGATGAAGCAGACTTAAACTAATTTTATTCATTTATCCATCTACCCTTCTGTAAGCCTACACATCTCTAGGTTATTTTGTTTTGACTCTTTATTGTTGATTATCATAATATCATTTATTATTAATTTTATTATTATCTGACAAATAAATTTCATAACGGTTAATAAGAGCTAGGAATGTAGGAGATAAAGAGTTATCATCATTGAATTTAGTGTTATCATCAATGAGCTAAGAAGAACGTGGATCGTAATATACACAAAAAACTCAATAAATATACGGAGTAATTAGTTATACATGTCAGTATGTCATCAGTAGTACGGAGTATAACTTTTCTATAGGGCATAACAGATGAGAAAACGAAATATACGGAGTAATTAGTTATACATGTCAGTATGTCTATTCACCCTGATTATAACATTTTTTATTTTGAAAGAAACTTGCTTATTCTTACATGATACTACAAATATTATGATTTCCAGCCCCATACAAAAAAAATTAACTTAAAAGTAAATCAAATAAGAGGCGCATGACCATCCCGTGCATTGCACGGGTGTCAAAACTAGTTTAAACTTCAAACCTATAATATACCTAGAATCTTTATTTTGGCATACTAGAGTCTCAAAATCCGTTTTATACTCTAACATATTAAGCCGACATATTCTCCTAACAATAGAAAGAAAAAAAATTGTTTACAAAGCGTCTTGCTAAGGAAACTCAAAAGAGAGTACATAAAGAAAATGAGAAACGCTAATAATTTGTATTTTGTTACGGAGATATGAATTTAATTCTCTACCATCTTTTTCCTTTTTTTTTATATTATTTTACTTCTAAAATTGACAAAATATTTACATACAAAGAATCATAAATAAAACTCCATTTATAGCACACGATAACAAATCAACCCGTTTTTGATTCACGGGTCAGCGAGTAGTCATTTCACTTGTTCAACACCGATCATTTCCAACATCTAATTCCCAGCTACATCAACTCTAATAATTATCACCCTTAAAACCGGTTAAACAATACCATTATCAACCCGAACTAATTGATAAATAAGATGACACATTTTAGGCCTCAACTTCTCCTTCCAATAATCCCGTCCGAGCCCAACATCCTTTTCCCTCCACCTTACCTCAACCATAACCAACTCCTCCGTTAGCCTATGAACTTCCACCACCAACCCGAAATAACCTCTTATCCCCTCCATTCTCACTCCCATTCCACCCTTGACTCTCTCCATCACAACCCTCGGCGATTTTACCTCATGCGCCACTTCCTCTGCTCTTTCGACAATCTTTATCGCTTCCTCTGTTGATAAAAATGTCTCCCGACAATTTTCTCCTTTATTGTCCGTAAACAACCCAGACAAATTAAACCCTGGTGAGAATGATATTAAATCAAACGCATTTAAAAACCTTGAATTCGCCTCATTCCTGTCGCCACCTTCTACCTGTTTCATCAAATCATCGTCGTAAAATATCGAATGGATCTCTTTATAACCTTTCTTAAACCAAGGATCATTAATAATCTCCTCAATAGTAATCCTAGTATGAGGATTAACATCAAGCAGACGTTTCAACAAATGTTTTAACTCACCCGACATCCACCTTGGACACCTAAATTCACCTTTATAAATCATTTTATACAAGCGCATCAAATTGTTGTCGTTAAAAGGTAAATACCCTGCCGTTAAAACAAACAAAATAATCCCACATGACCAAACATCAGCTTTATCCCCAAAATACCCTTTCTTTCCCAAAATCTCGGGCGCCACGTAAGCGGGTGTCCCACATAACGTGCGCAACACCGGATTATTATTACTGTTACTGTTTTTGACCGCACTTAGGCCAAAATCGGTTATTTTGAGATCCCAATTTTCATCGAGTAAAAGATTTTCGAGCTTCAAATCACGATGGAAGACCCCACGGACGTGACAATATCCAATGGCGGAGATTAATTGTTGAAAATATCGACGGCTTAGATCTTCGCTAAAACGTCCTTTAGCAATCTTAGCAAACAATTCACCACCCTTGGCAAAATCCATTATAAAATAAACCTTAGTTTTAGTAGCTAAAACTTCGATTATACGTATAATATGCGGGTGGCGCAATCGTTGCATTATGGAAATCTCTCGTTTGACGGAGGGATTAAGACCGTCTTTCTCGACTCGGGTTTTGCTCACAGCTTTGACGGCTACGCTGTGACCCGTGCGTGTGTCACGCGCGTGGTACACTTTAGCAAAGGCGCCGTGGCCTAGGAGCCTCCCGAGTTCGTATTTACCGAGTAGGGTTCGTTTTTCAGGGGCATCGGATGTTGTTAGTGATTCGGGTTGGATTTCTGACATTGTTGGTGCATGAAATTTGGTAATAGAAGTAATTGTGTTTAAGATAAAAGTTGATTTGGGTGTGAATGAAGATAGTTTTTTTTGTTGTTGCTGTTGTTGATTTGGTAGGGGCCTAGGGGGTTTGTTTTAATTAGTTCAGAAGTGAAAGACAAATCTCAAATTTGAGGATGTGATTTTAGATATTTATACAAATTGGAGAGATTGAGTGTGTGACGTAAATTACCATCCGGAAGAATTGTTTAAACTTTAATATTATTGCCTATCGGTTGGTCTTCTGTAAGGCCACAAGCCATTTTACACAATTATAAATAAAAACAGATTTAGAAAAATACTCTAATGTGAAGAAACTCTAAAGTTCTGTTTGCAAAACTAATCGAAAAGGGAATAAACATGAAAAGGAATGTAGATAAAATCGAAAACTTAATCAAAACTCGAAAATGAATCGATAAGGAATTTGAAAATTGGGGAATGATAAGATAACTGATTATATAAAAATGTGTTTGACAAACTAGCTGAAAAGCTAGCTGATTTTGGTAAACTGACGTAAAAGGATATGATGATTATTTAATATTATAAATTAAAGGGGTAAAAATGGAAGATAAGTCAATTCAGGTACCTGATTTCTTAAATGCTACATGGGGTAGCATTTCATTTCGGGTAACTTATTTGGTCAAATAAGTTACTTACCAAACACTTGCAAAAAAAAATCAAGTAGTTGAAATTTTGATCAAATAAGCTACTTTGATCAAATAAGCTACCTGAAATGTCTTGTCAAACAGAGCCTAAATCGCACATGTACCTAGTTAAAAGAGGAAAAAGTTTAGTATTTTATACGTTAATCAGATCTTCCTTCAATTGCCAATCAATTTTTTTGAGAGTGTAACCTTCTTCGAATCATGAAATCAGTTAATACACTATATCTCCTGTGGTATAGTGTTACTAGTTTTCTTGTCCGTGCGTTGCACGGATATTAAAATAATGTGTGATAAATTTCACAATAAAATGGAATATAGACAAATAGTACATCGTTCATGTCTAAGATTTTATGTATGCCGCATGACCAACAAATAATTCCCATTAACATAATATTGACATAAGAATAAAAGAGTGTTTTTTTTAGGAAAATAAAACCAATATGAAGTTTATATATATGATACTTGGACTAATAGTTTTTAGAATGTGTTCATTAATACATGTTTGTTTTTCAATTGGTCAAGGAAAACAATAATATCTACTCTGCATAATCAACTCAATGATACAACAAATCTCCTTCTTTCGAATAACAACCATAATTTAATTATTGCTGGATCAAATTGTAATTATGTAAAAACTATAGAAGTACGTTTGAATGTGAACCAAATTTCGACATAATACATGGCTATGACTGCTTATGACCCCCCTCCCCCTCTTCTCTCTCTCTCTCTCTCTCTCTCTCTCTCTATATATATATATATATATATATATATATATATATAGATTTAGGATCCGGTGAGAACGATCACTCGGTGCAAACGGTGAGAACGAACTACAACCAATGGATTAACTGGAATTGTACGGCTGAGTCTTTATGTCAACGCACCCAGTTATTACGCGGGATTATATCACGCGTATTTTTTCATTTCTTCAAAATTCTTTCTCTCTCATCTCATTTTTTTCCGTCCACTTTCTCTCTCCACTAACAGAACCCTAATTGTTTCCCCAAATTCATCATCTCGTCAAATTTACTAAAGTCGAAGAAATTCAACGACGATGATAATGGACAACGATTAATAGTCTGTATCTGTATCATTATATCATCTTCAATTGTCATATTTCTTTCAAATTCGTAAGTATTTTTCGGTGTAAATTCATCATAATTTTCATTTGTTTATATCGATTTCTTCGACTTGTTTGTAGTTGAGCTTAATTATTTCCTGTATTTTTACTTCCTTGTGATTTTAATCAATAATGCAGGTCCAGTTCAGCTTAATTTGTGTTATCGTCGACTGTGGTTGTGATTAGGTAATATTCCCGCTGTTTTGCGTTTAATTAATTGTTTAATTTAGTTTTTGTTTGTGATTATATTTTGATTTCAGTTGTGCATGTGATTTGCAGGTTCCTTGTCTGTTTCAATTAACCTGATCGAAATCGTTGATCTTGTAGGTTAATATCCGTATACTACCCTTAAATTGCAGGACTATAACGTAAATTTAAACATGCAATTTATAGTCATAAAACGATAAAAACAAGGAAACGATAAGGAACAAGAAATAACCTCGGGTCCTTGATGAACGGCGTAAAGAACAGAAATCAAACCAGATTTCCTCCTAATTGTAACACCCAAGACTTTGTCCGAGATATGCCCTTGTGCTAGAACAGTGTTCTCCGATTGCCTTGCAATATAGGGAGAACTGATGTGATTTTTGTTGAGATGAGAGATCTCGGGTTTTTCAGAGAAGAATACTCTTCAAAACCCTAATTTTTGTTTCAAAATAATGATTAGGTTTAACAGAAGGAGGAGGTCTCCTTTTGTTCTCCTTGTTCGGCCGAGAACCGTGACCCACAAGGGGAAGTGGGCTTCCACTTCCTCTTCGTTTTAACTCGAGGTCCGGTTCGTTAAATACTAAAATGTATATGACGGGTTTGTATTATAAATCGTTATCGGTTATCGGAATTTAATGCATCGCTAATAATTCGGGTTAGTGAATTATTAATACGTGTCCGACAAAACAGTATTGTATAATTATTTATAATATACATTTAATTAAATATAAATCACGTATATTTAATTTTACGAATTAACTGGTTAATTCGCCTTAGCCCATGATATTTAATCCGTATTAAATATAATATCTCAACATCACATATTTGACTAATTACTAGTCAAATAACTCGGACTAACTGGTTAGTCAATTTTTGGCATCTACATGACAGTATTTTCATACCGTCACATCTCTCGAACGTATCCTATAGGTGTGACTTTTAGGGACGATTGATCACCGCCATCCGTATGACAATAACGTCAAACTTATCTAGCAAGCCAACCGTTATTGATAAACGTGGATCAACCGATAATAATACCAAAAGTATGCCCTTTGATCCTTTTAGAGGTTTATAAGTCCTTGCACTAATTGTTAAGGACACCAACCCCAACAAGCTCCCACTTGTCCGTACAAGTGTATGTGCAATGACGTTATCCGCACTAACCGGAGGACACAAGCTCCAACAAACTCCCACTTGTCCGAACAAGTGTAGGTGCGATAACCGATTCTCATATTCATTTAAAATTTCTCCCACTCAATGTAAAACAATTTGCAGATCCGGATCCACAAAGGTCGTATTTTACAATCGATCCGTATCTAGAGTGGTTTCCCCGACTAGAGAGTAACTTAACCGATAAAACGAATCCGTATCCGAGCATGGCCATGCATTTCGATTCTGACTCCTCGAGTGGCCCCGAGAAATATCGAGTACACGATAAAGGCTGAATATTTCCTTCAACTCGACTCCTTCCGATCTAAGCACGCATGAAATGACCAGAAAAAATCTACTTGGCCCCCTGTTACGGATGACCGTGAGAAAGAAACCAAAGTCACCCAAAATCTGCCGTAGTCTCAAGAGACAGTCGATAGTCAAAGAATCGACTCTTAGGATCACCATGGCAGTCCTATCCACGACCGGGCAACGAATGTTATAAAACATTTAGGACTCCACGTCGATGTCACAATAGTGTCCTACGAAATATCCGTATAAATCGCCTCTCGTGATTGGTCGGTCAACCGGTTGACTTATGGCTCGTTGAACCCACCATCAACCAACGTCACAAAATAATTGCCGAGTTATCAGCTCATGTGGGCAATTAAGGACTTAACAAGATATGATGTTTGTTCAGTTCACTTTGTGGTGTTCAAAATTGTCGTACAATTCCACATGAAAAACAAAATATATATATAAAAATTATCAAAACGATGATGTCGTATAGAGTACAAAGGAGAATGAATCTGATCCATAAAAGAGTACTACAACTCAGTAACACGTTTGATTCCCATGGAATTAACGTGCCCTTCATGCTTATCTTGTCGTAATGCTTTAGTGAGAGGATCGGCTATGTTATCATCTGTAGCAATCTTTTCTATCACTCTCGTCTTTTGCTCCACGTAATCCCGGATTAGATGAGCTTTCCGTTGTACATGTCTAGACTTGTTGCTAGACTTAGGCTCCTTAGCTTGGAAGATGGCACCACTATTGTCGCAATAGATGGTGATCGGGTCATTCGAACTAGGCACTACAGATAGCCCATGTAAGAATTGACGCATCCATATCGCTTCCTTCGTTGCTTCAGACGCGGCATAGTACTCGGACTCAGTCGTAGAATCTGCTGTAACAGTTTGTTTCGAACTCTTCCGGTGATGCAGCGCCATTAAGAGTAAAAACGAATCCAGACCGAGATTTCGAGTCATCTCGATCCGTTTGGAAGCTAGCATCTGCAGAATAGGTTGCGCATAGCTTTTGTTCGCCTCCATAAGTCAATGCCCAATCTTTAGTCCTCCGTAGGTACTTAAGAATGTTCTTGACACCAACCAATGTGGTTCACCTGGTTCTTTGTTGGAATCGACTTGTCATACTCAATGCATATGCCACGCCCGGACGTGTGCATATCATGGCATACATGATTGATCCTATTGCCGAAGCATAAGGAATCCGTGTCATGCGCTCTTTCTCTTCCGGTGTCTCTGGTGCCTGAGACTTGCTCAAATGCACCCCTGGAGCCATAGGAAGAAACCCCTTCTTGGAGTTAGTCATGCTTAATCTCTCTAGGACTTTGTCTATGTAAGACTCTCGATCGAGAGATAGCATCCGTCGTGATCTATCTCGATAGATACGGATGCCTAGAATTCTCTGTGCCTCTCCCAGATCTTTCATCTGGAAATGGTTCTTCAACCATACTTTCACCGAAGTTAAGAGAGGTATGTCATTCCCAATCAGGAGTATGTCGTCAACATACAATATTAGGAAGACAATCTTGCTCCCACTCGACTTGATATATAGACATGGTTCCTCGACCGATCGAGTAAATCCATTTTCTTTTATCACTTGGTCGAAGCGATGATTCCAACTCCGTGATGCTTGCTTAAGTCCATAAATGGAACGCTTAAGCTTGCATACTTTCTTAGGATGTTCAGGATCTATGAAACCTTCGGGTTGTACCATGTACAACTCTTCCTCCAAAAAGCCGTTTAAGAAGGCGGTTTTCACGTCCATTTGCCAAATTTCATAGTCATGAAAAGCGGCAATCGCTAAGATAATCCGAATGGAACGCAAAGATAACTACGGGTGCAAAAATCTCATCGTAGTGCAAACCTGGCACTTGGGTGAAACCTTTAGCAACTAGTCGTGCTTTGTAGATATCTTCGACCTTCCAGAATGCTTTATCTTGTAAAGCCATTTGCATTGAAGGGGACGAACCTTAGCGGATAAGTCAACAAGATCCCATACGTTGTTCTCATACATGGAGTCCATCTCGGATTGCATGGCCTCAAGCCATAGCTTTGAGTCGAATCGGTCATGGCACCTTTATAGGTTGCGGGTTCACTACTCGTTAAGAGTAGAACGTCATCTATGTCATGTTCCTCGACCATACCAATGTATCATGCGGAGGAATAGAGACTCTTCCCGACCTCCTAGGTTCCTCGGGAATATTCACCGCAGCCGGGATTGAAGGAATTGGTTCCTCCAATGGTTGCTCGGTGTTTGGTTTTGGAATCTCCGACAGGTCGAAGGTTCTATCACTCTTTGCATTCTCGAGAAATTCCTTCTCTAAGAATGTCGCACCAGCCGCAACAAAAACGCGTTGTTCGGTTGGCGAATAGAAGTAATGACCACGTGATCCTTTAGGATAACCTATAAAGTATGTCTTGACCGATCGCGGGCCGAGCTTATCTTCGTGTCTCCACTTGACATAAGCCTCGCAGCCCCAAACCCGTATAAAGGACAAGTTAGGGACCGTTCCCTTCCATAGTTCATATGGAGTCTTGTCAATGACTTTAGACGGACTTCGGTTAAGTATTAGAGCGGTGACATAAGAGCATAACCCCATAATGAATCGGGTGATATCGTGTGACTCATCATGGATCGAACCATATCAAGTAGTGTTCGATTTCTCCGTTCGGACACACCGTTCGGTGAGGTGTTCAGTGGAGTTAAGCGTAGGGCAATCCCCGGTCCTTTAGGTGTTGATCAAACTCGTGAGAAAGATACTCGCCACCACGATCCGAACGCAGTGTTTTAATCTTTCTACCTAATAGGTTCTGCACCCTATTTTGGTATTCCTTGAATTTCTCAAAGGATTCACTTTTGTGCTTCATTAAGTAGACATAGCCATATCTACTCAAATCGTCCGTGAAAGTGATGAAATACCTATAGCCTTCTCGTGCGGTGATTGACATAGGACCACATACATCCGTGTGTATGAGCCCTAATAGGTCGGCAGCGCGCATTCCAACACCTTTGAAGGAAATCCGAGTCATTTTACCGATGAGACATGATTCACACGTGCCAAATGATTGAAAATCAAAGGCCGAGATAGCTCCATGTTTGATGAGTGTTTTACGCGTTTCTCATTAATGTGTCCCATACTACAGCGAGTGCCATAGATACGTTTGATCTTTGTCACCAACCTTTAACTTTTTATTCATTACGTGTAATATTTCCGTGGTCTGATCTAAAACATAAATTCCGTTCATGGAGACTGCCTTGCCGTAAATCATATCGTGTAATGAGAAAATGCAAGCATTGTTTTCTATTACAAATGAAAAACCAAGTTTATCAAGCGCTTAAACCGAAATAATGTTTTTGGAAAGACTAGGTACATAATAGCAGTCATATAATGACAACTCAAATCCGCTTGGAAGCTGGATCACATATGTCCCCTTGGAGATGGCAGCTACTCTTGCTCCATTCCCAACACGCAGGTCCACCTCACCCTTTACGAGGGGTTCGATGTTTCGGAGCCCCTGCACATGATTACACAGATGAGAACCACAACCAGTATCAAGTACCCAAGTTCCGTAACTTGCGTGGTTAATCTCAATCATATGAATAAAAGTAGAAGAGAGAGAAGACATACCAACAGGTTTAACACGACCTGCCTTTAAGTCCTCATGATAAACAGGACATGTGCGTCTCCAATGCCCGGTCTTGTGGCAATGATGGCATTCCATGTTTTCACTCTTGCTCTTTGTCATGCCTGATGAGTTGCTCGCCTCACCAGGACCACTCTTCCCGAACTCGACTTCTTGAACTTCGCCTTACTCATCGTTAGGTTTGCCGGAGCTTTGCCCTTACCTTTCCCTTTGTTTGACACAACGAGAACATCCTGTTTGAGCTCCCATGCACTTCATGTCCTTCTCGGCCCGTACGAGGAGGGAGTGCGATTCATGGGGAGTTTTCTTCAAATCATTCATATAGTAATTCGCTCTGAATTGCGAAAAACCATCGTGGAGTGAGTGAAGCATGCGGTCGATAACTATGTTCTCGCTGATGTTACGTTAAAGGTCTCGGTTTCTCGACATTCTCAATCATGCTGAGAATGTGTGGGCTAACCGGTTGGCCCTTCTGGAGTCTCGCATCAAAGAAGCGAGTGGTATGCTCATAGGTCACGATTCTCGGTGCTTTCGAGAATTCCTTAGTGAGCGTGGTGAAAATCTTGTTTGCACCTTGGGCTATGAAGCGTTTCTGCAAATTGGGTTCCATTGCAAAAATGAGTACGTTCTTTACCGCTTTTGACTTCTAAAGCGAAATCGTTATACTCGTTGATTTCGTTAATTCGGCCGTGGGGCCTGGGTTTAACGGCATGGGCTCAAGCAGATATCTGAGCTTTCCGTCGCCAGCGCAAAGCATTCCGTAATCCGCCTCCCGATCCGCGAAGTTGGATCCGTCATTCTTGATCGAGTAGACCGATTCATCGACTCATGAAGATCCTAAGCCAGGACTCACGGTCCAATGTGGCACTTGGCATTGGGTTATCGGAGAACCACCATTTGTTGTTTAGCGATTAAAAACGTGATCTACACCGAAAAAAGAAAGAAAAACAAAACGAAATAAGCAACTCATCGAGGTGATTTAAGTCTATTTTAAAATTCATTTTAAACATGTAGACTCTAGCACTTGCATAATTGATCTCCCTCAAGAATGATACAAGTGATCCCAAGACTCAATTTGATAAATTGATAAGCCAATTGTTTAGCTAATTCTTAGGAAGAACTCTTGGTCGATAGATTTCCGTAAATCCTATCTATAGTCCACCATGATCACAGGATCGTACGAGTGACCATAGTGTTGAGATAAAATAGGTCAATCGGTTCCAACTTACCCGACGTAGAAGGGGTCATAGTATGCCTACCGACGAAGAAGGGACTCATTGGAGTTTGACCTATAAAGACCGTTCTCAATTTTGGTTTATACGAGGAAGATCCCATCAACTAAGTTTTAATTCATTTTAAGTGAACGAATAACTAGCGTCTGTCGTGAATGAATTAATTTAGATGATGGCTTAAAACGTGTGACATGCGAATGTCAATGAAAACTAACTCGTGACCTCTATATGTGTCAGTTTTCATGCAATAATTAGGTGGTTTGGTTTTTAGGCGGAAAATGATGCAAATTATCGTAACAATAAATAAATAAAGTAATGCAATACGTAAATAAAAATTTCCTAGTGTGGCCTATCCTAGTGAAAGAACATAATACAACTTTGGAATCCACCGTTGGACCCGAAAAGCTTGTCTTGATGTTCCATCTTGATCCAGCAACGGAGTGAGCATCCAGGTCTCCATCTTTGGTCTTCTCAAAAATTACAATTAAAATTACAAAATATAAACCTATTTACATTCTAATTAAAACTGTAATTACAAGTGAAAAATCCAAAACGGAGATACGAGATCTCAAAATACAACCAAGACCGTGTTCCATCATTACGGTAACACGTTCTACTAAGGCCACACTAAGTTACAACCACTTGTAAAATTAAATACGTAATTAAAAGGCATTCACGGCATTCATAAATTAAACGATAAATAAAAATGCATCAACTAAAAATATTCATTCGTGACATAATTCCGTAATTATGTTAAATTTATCCAAACCACCTTTTAATGATTAAGATTAATGTGATAAAACCGGTTCTATCATTTAATTTTAATCCATTATAATCCGTCATTTTAAAGACGCTTTAAAACAACTATATGGTACGTGTGTGAACCGATTCACTATTAAGCGAGTGTACTATATCCGTATAAAGTACATATTGAAGCCAAATGAAAATTTAAATCAAAAGAAACAAATTTTCAAAGCTGTTAAAGACGAAATCCCTCGATCCAGGGACACAAGTGCTCGATCGAGGGACAGGAGTGCTCGATCGACTGAACTGCAAGTCGATCGAGGGGTATGCTAATCAGGAGGTGCTCGATCGACTAAACTGGTGGTCGATCAAGTGCCTATATCAGCAAAACTACTCGATCGAGTACGAGGACAACTCGATCGAGCAGATGGGTTTTGAAAGCAGGTCGATCGAGTACAGCAAGGACTCGATCGAGTAAAAAAAATTTTGGAACAGGGTCGATCGAGTACAGCAGGGACTCGATCGAACAAAAATATACAGAAAAGCCACTCGATCGAATAAAAACATGGTCGATCGAGTGCAAAAAACTCTGGAAAATTCAAAACCCTCGTGAAAACATATTTCGAGACAAAAACAATTGCAAATTCGATCAAAATCGCATCAAAACAAATTTGACAATTTACAAAACATGACATATTGTTATAATCTCTGTATAAAACAACAATATGCAAAAACCAAATCGAAAAAAACATGGAATTACCGTGTAATACATGACACGGTTTTTTTAAAAAAAAATTCTGCCGTGTATACAAGGCACGGTTTTCAAAGCAGAAAATCATCGTTTCAAAACCGTTTTATGAAAAACACATGAAAAATTCACGTGGCCTCGCTCTGATACCACTTGTAGGTTAATATCCGTATACTACCCTTAAATTGCAGGACTATAACGTAAATTTAAACATGCAATTTATAGTCATAAAACGATAAAAACAAGGAAACGATAAGGAACAAGAAATAACCTCGGGTCCTTGATGAACGGCGTAAAACGAGAAATCAAACCAGATTTCCTCCTAATTGTAACACCCAAGACTTTGTCCGTGATATGCCCTTGTGCTAGAACAGTGTTCTCCGATTGCCTTGCAATATAGGGAGAACTGATGTGATTTTTGTTGAGATGAGAGATCTCGGGTTTTTCAGAGAAGAATACTCTTCAAAACCCTAATTTTTGTTTCAAAATAATGATTAGGTTTAACAGAAGGAGGAGGTCTCCTTTTGTTCTCCTTGTTCGGCCGAGAACCGTGACCCACAAGGGGAAGTGGGCTTCCACTTCCTCTTCGTTTTAACTCGAGGTCCGGTTCGTTAAATACTAAAATGTATATGACGGGTTTGTATTATAAACTGTTATCGGTTATCGGAATTTAATGCATCAGCTAATAATTCGGGTTAGCTGAATTATTAATACGTGTCCGACAAAACAGTATTGTATAATTATTTATAATATACATTTAATTAAATATAAATCACGTATATTTAATTTTACGAATTAACTGGTTAATTCGCCTTAGCCCATGATATTTAATCCGTATTAAATATAATATCTCAACATCACATATTTGACTAATTACTAGTCAAATAACTCGGACTAACTGGTTAGTCAATTTTTGGCATCTACATGACAGTATTTTCATACCGTCACATCTCTCGAACGTATCCTATAGGTGTGACTTTTAGGGACCAGTTGATCACCGCCATCTGTATGACAATAACGTCAAACTTATCTAGCAAGCCAACCGTTATTGATAAACGTGGATCAACTGATAATAATACCAAAGTATGCCCTTTGATCCTTTTAGAGGTTTATAAGTCCTTGCACTAACTGTTAAGGACACAAACCCCAACAGATCTGAGGTGCATCGTCGTCTATATTCTACAGCTAGGTATTGTATTTCTTTATCCATTTGATTTTTACCGTTTCAAATAGTTTTGCATGTAACCTTAGTTATGTTCATTCACAGCATTCCATTTCGACTTTCATTTGTTGTGAGATTTCATGTGTATTCTATTTTGTTAGGACTAATTTTGTTGCGTTTTTAGCGAGTTTTTTGTTATCAATGTTGCTGTTCTCGTGATTAAGTCCATTATCCGTCTAGTTTGTATGATTTATTTATACTTTTTGTTGTGTATTGGCTGCTGCTTTACTTATTGTTTTTTGTTTTTCGTTCACTACAACTTGTAGTTCATCGATTTCGCATAATTTTACTTACCAGTTCATCGATTTCGTTTGTCTATTTCAGTACTGTCGTTAGGATTCTCAACATTATGAACAATCTGAGTCTCTTGTTATGATTAAGAGTTCAACAAACAACAATTAGGGGCCCTTGTTGTCAATAGGTACGTTATTCCGGGATATAGGTACGTTTGTATAGCTACTAGGTACAACTTTGTCATTCGGTCGTGATACGCCATGTATTTTTCAAATAAACTATCAGCTACTGCATTTATTTGATTAATGTTCCATATATTCGGTGTGTGGCATTGTTTGTGTTATGTTGTTTTACCAACACTTAAGGGAGGCTCTTGTTAGATACGTTATACCGGGTTTTAGGCACACTAATTTAGATACTAGGTACCTATCTGTCATTTAGGTTTTTATATGCTACGTATTTTTTCAAATATACTATCAACCATCACCCTATTTTTTATGTGTATTTTTATTGTTGAGCTTTTTTAATGTGTGTTTCCACGTTCTGACCATGTGGTATCATCTAAGTACGTCCCAACGGTTATCAGTCACACTAAGTCAGTTGCTAGGTACATTCATGTGTTATGTTTGTCGTGACGATATGTGCTATGTTTTTGTGGCATCTTTTTGTATGCTTGGCATAAGGTGTTTGATATACTATTATTATGCTTTTTGTATTTCTTCTTTTGTTTTGTTGTGTGTTTCAGTGGGGATTTTAAGCAGTGTGTTGTGTAATCGTGAGTTTTTACTGTTTTTTTATAAACCCAAGGGCTACATATCAGCTAGGTACGTCCCAAGGGATTTGTAGTCATGTTAAATTTTTACGCTAAGTACGTCCTTATGTTATATGTGGCGTGGTGATTTGTATTTGATGTTGTATGAAACTACCTTTCATCGTATTCATTGTCCCTTTCATTTTGTAGTTCGTAGATTGTCCCTTTTAAAATTATATAGCACATTCACTATTTATTTGTACATACGTATTACTATTCCGTTTTTTATTTGTATTATCGTATACGTTTTTGCATTTTAGTGATTATTGGGTACGTCATAATTATTTTCGATTACATCTTACATGAATGCGGGTGTAATAATGAAGCGATCTAGGCCTGAACCATCTACGGTAGATGTAGGTGGCCCAAGTAATCATCAGGAAGCCCCTAGTACAAGTATACAACAGTGGTTCGGATGCTACCGATGATTTCCGGTATTAAAGACAAGAATGAGTCCCAAGCTTCTCTTACAATTTATCAACAAAGGTGGGTTGTCGATAATCGATTTGAGATATTCGGGATATGGGATTTGGAGGCATCTTGTGTCTTAAGACTGACATGCTTCAGGGGCAGCTGGCGTACTGGCTTGTTTCTCGCTTTGATCCATTCACGTCTTCTCTCTTAAACGGGCAACTCCCTGTTCGTGACGAAGATGTTCATCTAGCCACAGGGTTACCCATGGGTGAGATAGCAATCTCACAAGCGACCCGATTTGAGCGGATGAAGAGTTTATAGAATTTGGTTAATGAATGGAAATCCCAATACGAGGGAGTTGACAAAGTGACCAATAGTCATGTCTTGTCTAAGATGGCTGAACAAAGAGAAGGTGGGGCAGATTTCAAGAGAAATTTTATCGTGTTTATCGTGGCGTCTTTACTTATGGGAGTTAAGGGTAACGTCCCAAGTATTCGGATACTTAAGTGTTTGAGGGATGTCTCTCTTATACCACATATGAACTGGTGCGACTTCACCCGAAGAAACTTAATTGCAAGTGTCCAACGGTGGTGGGTGATAAAGAAAAGGAAGACAACGGTGGGTGCAAGAAGATCTTGGAGGCCCTATCTTGGTTCTAATCCTCATTTATCCGGATAGGTCGGTATTCAAAGCTAGAAACAGATCGACCGCGTGTTCCCAACACTTTGGACATGGACAAAGGATGCAATATCATTTCGTATATCAAAAGAAAAAAAGGAGGCTCGTAGGTTTGGTTAGGGTTCATCGATAACCAGACTTATAAAGCATCCGGGTGCTTTGGTTCTGGGTTTAGGGAACGCAGCATGGACCACAACCCGATGTTGTGATGGAGCAAGAGGTCGTCGAGAATGAGAATGATGCGCCCAACAACAATGAGCCTGACAATCACGATGATAACGTGACACGTGTCAGTAATTGTATTGTGAGGATGGCAACCACGGCGAAAGCACTTGCTGCTGCGTTTCACAACTTTGCAGATGCAATCAACAGTGCTAAACTTGTAATGCCGGATTCTATAGTTGTCGGCCAGCTTTCTGCCATGGCAGATTCTCTACTAGGCGGGTTCCAGTTGACACCACCTGTTATCCCTGAGGCAGGGGTTGGGGCTAATGCAGACCGCGGTAAAGTCGACCCTACTGTTTTTCCCGGTACTGCCAAGAATTCAGATGATCCCGGTACTGCCAAGAATCCAGATGTACATCCTACAGTCCATGTTGCTCACGAGACGACCGCTACAGTTGGTAGGTCAGAATCTGATAATCACGGTGTTCGGGCCACATCATCAGCAGAGGGTGTTAATGATGACCCATCTTTGGAATGACCGCTTTTGTGGCGGCGGCTATCGCGTTAAGTAACGCGTTCAATGAACTGTTGCACCAAAGAGAAGACGTGTTGCTCCTGAGTGTCCGACATTCAACCTTTTTCAGTCTCAAGACATATCAGATTCCTATGGTTCACAAGGACCTCCCATCAAACCTGTTGCTTCTCCCCAGACAGAAGCTACTCATGGATTCCCGTTAAACTCTTCTATGTCGGTTCATAATGTGGCAAAACTAGAGAATAAGAGGGATATCATTGTTCCACAAATATTCAAGTCACCTTATGTTCAACGGAATATATCTATGCTTGCTGAGTTGAGCCAATCTGAGAAGGATTTTTCTGACTTGGTGTTTAGGGATGGATCTGATGAGAGGTACAACTCATATTGGTTCCTTGTTCTGTATTTACATCTAATGTTGTGTTATCTGTCAAGCGTACCTATAACATTTTATAACGTATATATACCTCTGATTATTGTACCTACCTGTTATCTTTTTGTTTCAGTGAGGTACTATTCCGGAATCACCGTTTCCAGCTAAGACGATGTGATTTTAAGACCTTTATTGCCAACACCAAGATAGCTGCAAATGTAATCAATGTATGGGCTAGTATTTTGAATAAGAGAGAGGAAATAAGAGCTGCCTCCTCCCCTTTACGATTATACGCGTTCGTCACTCACAATGTACGTTGTTTTATGCTCTTTTTTTAGATTGATCAAAGGCGTGTTTGCTTTTCCCTATGTTTAAATTTTTACCTTTTTGTTTTTTAATTAGGGAATTATATGTGAAGATAGCACTGAGTATGATAAAGTGAAACTGGTGAGCTTGCAATATATTTATTGCATCTAAAGTTAAATTAGCATGTGTTTGCCCGTTTTTTGTGTGTTCACTAAGGTACATATATGTTTTTCCAAACCCAGATGATGTTTGCTTTCACACTTCGTGAGCCGATCCTGATCTGTGTCAACTTTGTTGCCCGTAAGATTGAGGTCATCCACCCAATGCAACCTAAATCAGTAGACTTTGCTGAATATGTCCTTATGGTGGTGAGCATTTTGATTTTGCAAACCCTTTTAAGTGTTCAAATGATGATGCCTAATTAGTTCTCCAAATATGTTTGCTAATTTTTGTTTGGCTTTTTTTTAGAGGAACTTTATTCGGACCGTCATGGTCTCTCGTTCGAGCATATTCAAGTCAGTACAGTGGTTCAAATGTGAAGAGTTCGTACCCAAGTCACATGCGCTTGATATTGTGGATGATGACATTTACCTGATGTGTTACATGGAGATATATACAGGCTGTCGTCAAATGCTCAAGACCCAAGTCATAAACGTAAGTTACATTTTTATGTCGCCTAAATACGCTATATATTTTAGTAGTTACATTATCCATAGTAAAAATGTAATATATCTTGCACTTTACAGGTTAGGCCAGCAGCTGCAGTTGGCAAGATCCTTTTTAGGCAGAAGTTGAAATTGTAACACCCCCATACTCCAAGTGCCTTACCAGGACCACTCAGGTATGAAGACATCACCATCTCGGTCGCCCGAGGTATGATAATCAAATAGACAAAACAGAAACAACGTTTATTATAAATAGTTTAATGAATAAATACAATCCTCAAAACCAAACCAAAGTACGATACATTATTCCAAACTAATGTTTCTCAATCGAAATGTAAATAAATGCTAAACTACAAATGGAAGACTCTATCGTCATGTCGTGGCCATCCCAGCTATCCCAGTACTCATCTCTATACCTGTTCAATATCTGCTCACCATCCGCGAATGGATCACCGCAGGTTTACAAAACAACACCGGGGTCAGTACTAATCACACAATCAATATAGATAACAATAATAAGGCAAACAGACATTTGAACGTCACACACACACACACACCACCAACTCTCATCATCTCAATCCGATCGTCCTTTGGACCCGACCCGCCGATGGGGGACCGCAGCCGTTCCCACCTAAGCCCCGCTCATCGTACGAGCGATAACCCCGTCCCATTAATGTGCACATCCCCTTCCGTGGCGGGTTCCACGAAGGGCGAAACTAGGGCGTGAAGTCACTCCCGCAAGTGACCCCACTCGGCCGAGAACGCATCTCGAGAGCCATAGACAACCAATCACAATCACAATCACAATCACAATCATCATATCAAACAACTAACTACAAAGACATCACCAATATCCCATTATGGGACTAATGCGAGTAGGAAATCCTACCACGGAAAGCACAACACGCAGACGGTATCTACAAATTTGTATCAAAACGGCTCCTCTACGAATTCTCCTCCTATCATACAAACACATAAAGACTACACATCACAAACTACACACCAAAACCCCCAATTCCTAAATTAGGGTTTCACCAATCTTAACAAAACATTATAGAAATTATATTAAAAGCTTACCCTCGACGCAAGGAATCCAACGACACGAACTACGATACGAACCGACCGTCCGAACTCGGGAATTGTCAAGAACGCGATTAGGAAGAAGAACTAGTTGCTTTCTCTCTTAAACAGGTTTTAGGTTTTGTAAAAAGTGATTTAAAACAATGACGAATATGTTTAAATACCTTAATCGCGTAATTAACAAAACCCGAGAAAACTCCCCGTAAAATCGGACACTCGATCGAGTACCCAAGGCACTCGATCGAGTACCCCCTTACTCGATCGAGTACCCTGACTACTCGATCGAGTACCCAAAGTCGAAACTATTTTACTTCGCAACTTGCCCATACTGACAGAGTAAGGGCTACTCGATAGAGTACCCCAAGACATATAAATACGGAGTATTACAGTCTTCCCTCCTTAAAAGGAACTTCGTCCCCGAAGTTCAAACCACTACTAAACAAAGGTACTCCCATAAGCCTCCCGACTCGAAGGTCAAACAAAACACAACGTAAAGCATGATACTAACCCAACTTATCCCGACAAACATACCGACACAACATATAAAAGGTGTATAAAACTCTTAAAAACTCTCGCGATCATCTCCTACCCCCTAAAAGAAACAAGGTTACGTCCCCGTAACCATACATAATCGATCAAAAAGGAAAGGGTAACGCTCTTTCATGATATCCTCTGCCTCCCATGTAGCTTCCTCGGTCTCGTGGTTAGACCAAAGGATCTTAAGCAAAACCGTCTCACCACTCCTAGTCTTTCTAACCTTTCGGTCTAGGATCTGCTTATGCACCTCAAGGTATGATAAAGACTCATCAAGCTCTAAGTTCTCTGCCTCCAACACATGTGACGGGTCACTCACATACTTCCGCAGGTGCGATACATGAAACACATTATGCACTCTCTCCAACGCGGCTGGTAAAGCCAAACGATAAGCAACTTCCCCAACTCGCTCTAAGATCTCATAAGGCCCTATAAACTTCGGACTTAGCTTGCCTTTCTTCCCAAATCTCATAACCCCACGCATCGGAGACACTTTCAGAAGAACCTTGTCCCCAACTTGAAACTCTATGTCCCGACGATGTAGATCTCGCATAACTCTTCGTCGATCTGGGCTGCTCTCATCCGTTCCCGATCATCTTAATCTGTTCCACCATCTCATGCACCATCTCTGGTCCTAAAACCACTTTGCCTCGGCACTATCGTCCCAACAGATTGGACTTCTCGCATCTCCTTCCATACAAAGCCTCAAACGGTGCCATACCAATACTGGTGTGATAGTTGTTGTTGTAAGAAAACTCTATCAAGTCCAACCCTGCTCCCAGCCTACCACCAAAATCCATCACACAAGCTCGCAACATATCCTCAAGAGTCTTGATTGTTCTCTCGTCGCCCATCTGTCGCGGGATGAAATGTTGTACTCATCTTCAAAGTCGTTCCCAACGATTCCTGCAACTCCTTCCAAAACCTCGATATAAATCTCGCATCTCTGTCAGACACTATGTCCTTAGGGACTCCATGCAACTTCAAAGACGTTCTTTCGATAGGCCATAGCCGGTTGTGCCTTAGTCCATGTATCTTTCATTGGAACAAAGTGAGCTGACTTGGTCAGACGATCCACTATCACCCAAATCATGTTGTTACCTTGTTGACTCTTAGGCAAACCCACAATGAAATCCATGGAAATGGATTCCCACTTCCACTCAGGCACCTCTAAAGACTGAATCTTACCTTGTGGTCGTCGCTGTTCCCCTTTAACTCTCTGGCATGTCAAACAACGGGGCACAAACTCAGCTGTCTCCTTCTTCATCCCAGGCCACCAAAACGTTTTCTTCAAATCTTTGTATAGCTTGTCTCCACCTGGATGAACTGAATATGGTGTGCAATGCGCTTCTGTCATGATCGTCTTTTTCAACTCCTCATCGTTAGGAACACACCACCTACCATCAAACCTCAAGCTACCATCTGTATGAATGGAAAACCGGACACACTGTCCCTTTTCTACTCCAACTCTCTCCACTCCACTATCTTAGGATCCAAAGCTCGCTTATCCCGAATGTCATCATAAAACTCCATATGTCTTGTCATATCACCCATAGCATCTCCTTTCTGCATCATATGAATCCCAAAGCTCGCTACCTCATCCCTTAGCCTCATCAAAGATAGAGCTGTACACAAGGAATGTACACTCTTTCTACTCAAAGCATCAGCAACAACATTGGCCTTCCCTTCATGGTAGATGATTTCCATGTCGTAATCACCAATCAGCTCCATCCACCTCCTCTGTCTCATGTTCAACTCCTTCTGCGTGAAGATGTACTTGAGACTCTTGTGATCAGAAAATACCTTAAAGATTGCTCCATAAAGGTAATGTCTCCAAATCTTGAGAGCAAACACCACTGCACCCAACTCCAGATCATGAGTAGGGTAGTTCTCCTCATAAGGCTTCAGCTGTCTAGAAGCATAGCCGATCACTTTACCATTCTGCATCAACACACATCCCAACCCATTCTTCGAGGCATCTGTATAAACCTCGAAATTCTCGCTCCCTTCAGGCAATGCTAGGACGGGGAGCGTGGTCAAACGCTCCTTTAAGGTTTGGAACGCCGTCTCACAACTCTCATCCCAACGAAACCTGTTCTCTTTCCTCATCAACGCCGTCATCGGTCTAGCTATCTTGGAGAAATCTTTCACGAACCGTCTGTAGTATCCAGCTAAACCCAAGAAACTCCTAACCTCAAGAACATTCTTGGTGCTTCCCACTTTGTCACTGACCTCAATCTTTTTGGGATCCACAACTACCCCATCTTTAGAGATTACATGCCCTTAAAAGCAACTTTCTAACCGAACTCACACTTGGACAGCTTAGCATACAACTCGTGATCCCTCAAAGTCTGCAACACGATCCTCAGATGCTCCTCATGCTCCTCCTTAGTCTTAGAGTAGACCAAGATATCATCGATAAACACCACTACAAACTGGTCCAAGAACTGCCTGAAGATCCTATTCATCAAATCCATAAACACTGCCGGCGCATTAGACAACCCAAACGGCATCACCACATACTCATAATGGCCATACCTTGACGTGAAAGCTGTCTTTGGTATGTCCACCTCTCTAATCTTCACCTGATGGTACCCCGACCTCAAATCAATCTTAGAAAAGACTGTTGCACCGCTCAACTGATCAAACAGGTCATCTATCCTTGGCAAAGGATACTTGTTCTTTATCGTCACACGGTTCAGCTCCCTGTAATCTATGCATAGCCTCAAGCTCCCATCTTTCTTCTTCACGAACAGAACTGGTGCTCCCCAAGGCGATACACTTGGTCTAATGTATCCCTTCTCTATCAAATCATCCAACTGCTTCCTAAGCTCCTCCATCTCCTTAGGACCCATACGGTACGGTGCCTTAGAGATTGGCCCCGTCCCTGGCTTCAACTCAACGGTGAAATCTATCTCCCTCTTCGGTGGCAACCCCGGAATCTCCTCCGGGAAAACATCCGCAAACTCTCCCACCACTGGTATCTCATCAATCTTTGGACTTTCTATCCGGTCATCTCTCACATGGCATAAGATCAAAGGACATCCCTTCCTCGATACGACTTCAAAGTAACAATTTGCAATCAACTTAACTTTGGGTTTGACTAGAAACCCACGATAAGACACACTTACACCCTTTGGACCCCTTAAGGACACCTTCTTTTGATGACAGTCTATCTTAGCTTTATACTTTCCTAACCAATCCATCCCAACTATCATCTCAAAACCATTAAAGGAAACTCTAGCAAGTCTACGGTGGAAATCGACTTGCCCAACTATCAAAGATACATCTCTAAACAACCTCCCACACGATACAGACTCACCGGAAGGTATGAAAACTCGCTCACTAACAGACTCATATACTCTCAAACCCAACTGTTTTTACATGACTCAAGACACAAACGACTGAGAAGCCCCCGAATCAAACAAAACAAACGTAGGAATACCATTAACAAGGAATGTACCGGTGATAACATGCGCATCTTCCTCAGCTGCCTTCTTGTCCATCATGAACAACTTGCCACTGGTCTTCTGCCCACCTCCCTGGACAAGATCTTGGGCGATGCGGTCGGCTTAGCACCGACCCTTGATTGTTGTTGTTGTTGTTCATCGGTGTCTTCTGATAAGAATTATCGCCGTTGCGGTTGCCTCCACTCTGGTAGCTCGACCTCCCGGTTTGGCCATGATCCGGTGGTGCGTTGCTCGCAAAGCTCGTGCGGGTCTCTCGACAGATCCGGTGCACTCGTGCACTCATGTCTCTTGTGGCCTACACCACCACAACCAAAGCAGATCACTCCCCAACTATTACTCACACTTCCACGGCCACGCCCAAAGGAAGTCCCAAAGACTAAACCCGGACCAGGAAGAAAATCCCTTAGATTGATTGTGGTTGCCTTTCTTGAAATTAGATTGGCCACCACCCTCGCTCTCAGACTTCCTCTTCTCTCCACCTGACCTCTCCTGAGCCATCTCCACTAGTCTCTCAGCTCTCCTAGCCCTCTCATACGCTTCCTTTACATCAGTAAGGACTCCCACGGGTAACTTATCCATAATTTTCGTGGTTAGCCCTCTCTCAAACCTCAAAGCCAGATTCTCCTCACTCAAACCCATATCCTCAGCATATCTAGATTTCTCATTGAACTGCCTGTAGTACTCAGCCACCGACATCTCAGCAGTCATCTTAAACTTGTCGAACTCCTCTCTCAACTTACTCCTCACATGTTCTGGTACGAACTCCTTCCTCACAGCCCTACGAAACTCCTCCCAAGGTATAGCAGGTAACCCTTGGTTGGTATATATCTCCTTGGCACTCACTTTCACTGAATCCCACCACTTGCCAGCTGCCTCCCTCAGATAGAATGCAGCCTGATCCACTCTCATCTCATCAGGACAGTGAACTAAATCTAGTATGTTCTCCATCTCCCTCAGCCAACTATCAAGAAGGTTAGGCTCCTCAACTCCCTTGTACTCCTTCGGGTTAAACCTCGCAATATAGAGGCTGACTTTAGCATGGTCAACCTCCTTCTCCTTATCCTTATTCTTGTCCTCATTCACTTTCTTTAAGGTCTCAGTAAGAGCATCTTGGTGTTCTAACATCTTTACGATGTCATCCCTGGTCATAAGCTCTGCTCTCGCGTACAAAGCATTTCTCTTTGGCGGCATCTTGAAACTATACATATATAAGAAAGGGTAGATATGAACATACGTACTAAACTTCAAAACACGAAAACACGCTGCCCAGAACCTACTCGATCGAGTATCCAAACCCACTCGATCGAGTGACGGGCTACTCGATCGAGTGCCCCCATGTACTCGATCGAGTACCCAAACTCCAGAACCAAACAGACTTTCTGATCTCTAACCCACTCGATCGAGTATCTAGGCTACTCGATCGAGTGATTTTCTACTCGATCGAGTACCCCTAGTTACTCGATCGAGTGCCCCAAAACGCGATTTCGGAATCAAAATCGCAAAAACCCACCCGATCAGTCGGTCCCACTCGATCGAGTATCACTAGTACGTAAGAGCTACCCGCATATTACGTCATATGCTAACATGCTAACCTTATAAAATCACATGATATCATAATAAATATGCTACGCATCTATTCTACTATCAACAAGATCAATTCATCATGCTATTAAAGCCACATTGTAAACATCCAACATGCTATTCCAACATCAAGTCCACACATTTATTACTTTTCTTTCACATTCTCAACTTCCTACTTCAACACCAACCAATCAACACACTTCATCACTTTGTTGCACAAGTTAATCAAACACACAGATGACTCGACAAACACTTTCCCCATGTGACCGGTTCAAAGTTGTAGGGCGACCCCCGCGACTTTAGGACGTCTCCCAAGCCTTTGCACTAGCTCCTACAACTTTTACCCCGGGTTCATTTTAATTGACTCCCTATGTTCATTAAGTTCATTGGTTACAGGTTTCAGGATCGTCGCTCTGATACCATTTGTAACACCCCCATACTCCAAGTGCCTTACCAGGACCACTCAGGTATGAAGACATCACCATCTCGGTCGCCCGAGGTATGATAATCAAATAGACAAAACAGAAACAACGTTTATTATAAATAGTTTAATGAATAAATACAATCCTCAAAACCAAACCAAAGTACGATACATTATTCCAAACTAACTGTTCTCAACTGAAATGTAAATAAATGCTAAACTACAGCGGAAGACTCTATCGTCATGTCGTGGCCATCCCAGCTATCCCAGTACTCATCTCTATACCTGTTCAATATCTGCTCACCATCCCCGAATGGATCACCGCAGGTTTACAAAACAACACCGGGGTCAGTACTAATCACACAATCAATATAGATAACAATAATAAGGCAAACAGACAGCTGAACTGTCACACACACACACACACCACCAACTCCCATCATCTCAATACTGACTGTCCACTGGACCAGCCCTGCCAGTGGGGGACCGCAGCCGTTCCCACCTAAGCCCCGCTCATCGTACGAGCGATAACCCTGTCCCATTAATGTGCACATCCCCTTCCGTGGCGGGTTCCACGAAGGGCGAAACTAGGGCGTGAAGTCACTCCCGCAAGTGACCCCACTCAGCCGAGAACGCATCTCGAGAACCATAGACAACCAATCACAATCACAATCACAATCACAATCATCATATCAAACAACTAACTACAGCACATCACCAATATCCCATTATGGGACTAATGCGAGTAGAAATCCTACCGGAAAGCACAACACGCAGACGGTATCTACAATTTGTATCAAAACGGCTCCTCTACGAATTCTCCTCCTATCACACAAAGACATAAAGACTAAACATCACAAACTACACACCAAAACCCCCAATTCCTAAATTAGGGTTTCACCAATCTTAACAAAACATTATAGAAATTATATTAAAAGCTTACCCTCGACGCAAGGAATCCAACGACACGAACTACGATACGAACTGACCGTCTGAACTCCGGGAATTGTCAAGAACGCGATTAGGAAGAAGAACTAGTTGCTTTCTCTCTTAAACAGGTTTTAGGTTTTGTAAAAAGTGATTTAAAACAATGACGAATATGTTTAAATACCTTAATCGCGTAATTAACAAAACCCGAGAAAACTCCCCCGTAAAACCGGACACTCGATCGAGTACCCAAGGCACTCGATCGAGTACCCCCTTACTCGATCGAGTACCCCAGCTACTCGATCGAGTACCCAACAGGTCAGAAACTATTTTACTTCGCAACTTGCCCATACTCGACAGAGTAAGGGCTACTCGATAGAGTACCCCAAGACATATAAATACGGAGTATTACAGAAATATTGTTTTGCTCTCCTTTCAAGTGCCCAGAATGATCTGTCACAACAAGTTTCAATAGCTGCAAGGCGTCTTAATGTCAGGACTGGGTAAGCAAACATTTTAAAATTAGTATAAATGTTCATGATCTGTTAGTGTTTTTCGATATCAACCATTTACGTGTTTTCATCCATCTTATAAAGGAAGCAAGCGGTTGAACAACAAGTGGTATTTTCTGATTCGCATCTCTTGGATTACGTGTTCCTTCCATCAAAGGGAGATGCAGCTAAATAGTAATAATATGCTTACAATATCAGCTTTAATTTTTGACTTTTTTTGTTTATTCCACATAATGACTTTTTTTGTATATACTGTATATTTGATTTTGTAGTGATGCAGTAGTTGTGACAAACTTTGGGGAAGCAACAAAAGAAGGCATGTCCTCTTTGAGGCCTCGACAATAGGTCGCTGATATGGTATATTTTCATGTTATCAAGACCATATTTGTCTCTTAGTATTTTTATTTAGTACAAAACAACATTTCATTTTTATCATTTTAGGTAATTGATATGTTCGGGATCTATTCAACCTTACTCAAGCCAGAATTGTTGTATATCCCAACAACCGCACGAGTTAGTATAATTTTTGTAGCTGTTTATCAATTAATATTTTTTTAACGAATAATGTGTCATAGAATTATGATGATGTTTTTTGTTCATTGCAGCACCTTAATCCAAAGCGAGTTCGAACACTTGGCCGCAATTACATTAAAACATCCTTTATGCCAAATGATGGGACGTGTGTTAAAGCTGTAAGCACACTATCTGTTTTCTTTGGATATCTAAAAACTGCATTTTGTCTATTTGAATATAACCCATGGTTTTAGTCATCTTACACGAATTTTTATTTTGGCTTTCAGATGTTTATACCCATTATAGAAGATAGCCACTGGTTTCTCATTGTGTGTGATATGGAAGAGAAGAAGAACTATATCTTAAACTCACTACGTTCCAAGGATATTCGGCCTGACACAGAGATTTCGGACGTGGTACATATCATTAGTTTCTATCTTTTTGACTATCATTAGTTTCTATCTTAAACTCACTGTTTTCTCCATATATAGTATGTTCATTTTTTTTTCTCCTTTTTCAGGTTAGCAATGTCACTACGATTTTATGCCGTTCCAAAGGGTACAAACACTTTGTAGGTGTTCCCCTCTTTCCATTTGAGACTCTTAATGTTCCTCAACAGACAAACATGTAAGTTCATCATTCTTACTCCTTTCCACTATCGTTATCATCAGTTATTTCCGTTCAAGTCAGCCTTTAATGTTAATTATTGTCGCTATGCTTGTGAAGACACGATTGCGGTGTCTATGTACTGAAATGGTTGGCGGCTGGCCGTGACCGATCCTTGTGGACAGCTGCGAGCAATTTCAAGGGTTTGCCTTTATTCCGAAGGGCAGTTGCGTTAAGCTTGTTACGATGGCAAGAAAATCAGAGAGAGGTCTTATATTGTTTTCCTTTATTTGTTACCCTCATTTCCAGTTTTACCTTAAAACAACCATTTAAATCACGGGTTATTAGATTTTAATTATTGTGTTTGACATGCAGATGTTTTAATAGACGACAAGTGTTTGTTCGGAAGATGTGTTGATACTAGCAATCAACCAAGGAGTATGTGTGGTTCATTTTTATGAAAGGCGTAATGGTGTAAAATAGGACTTGGTATTTTGTTGTGTCATGTAAAGGCAAACTGAGCCTATTCAACCGCTATGTCCATTAAACACCAGTTTATGTTATTTGTTGGATGGCATAATTGTCTAGAATATATTCCCACGAATGTTCCGATGTTCTAATCTCGGCAACGTGTAATGGTAGGGCATGGTCCCTCATTTTGACTGTCTTTTTCGTGTTTAATGATTGTCTAGAGGTCTAATGAAAAAATGTAATCTGATCTTTTGTTCAATAGTTGTGCCAAGTGACTGACTTTTATGCCAATTTGATAGACATCATTTTGGATAATCCATCTTTATTGTAGTTGGCAGTGTGCAAGAATGGTTACACATTCTGTTTTGTTTTGGTTGATGGTTATGTTTCAAAAACTTTTTGGAGATAAAAAAGGTGTAACTCTGGCTTTGGTTCATTGTCGAATGTTGGGCTTATAACTTGTAGCGGGAATTATGTTACTAGTTACGCCATCTTATCACTGACACACACCAATTATATTTCCAGATACGTCAAAATCATTTGCATACTCAAGTATGATATTTCACTTTTCGATTGAACACCTGACTGTTCATTAGTTTCAGGATTCCACATATTCAACTTCGAATCATCGTTTATTAACACACGGGTTATTATCTACTCAGAATACTAGTAGATACGCTTTTCACGTAAAACATGTGCAGCAATCATGTTAACATATATGCTTTTTTAAGTTTCCACTCAAACTCACCAATAAGTGTATCCATTTTTGTCGTTGGAAAATTAGACGTCCTGCAATATTAATTTTGTCAATCTATTGAACTTTGACATGTAAGTTCATCGTTTACGCTATTTATTTTCATATATAATACTGCCAGGTACGCTTCTAATGTAAAAGAGCTGCAACAATTGTGTTAATATACACGCGCTTTTATTTTCACACAACTAAAATATTCAGTTAATGGAAACTAGCTGTCAGTTCATGTTTATCAATTCATCATGGCTATAACAAAAATACACAATAACTCTTCCTATCAAAACCTATTAATGATCATCCATGTATTGTATAGGTTAACATGTATAGTTTCCATTCACAACTCCGATAGATACACTTTAAGCCTTGACAGATACACATATAATACTTGAAGTTACGCTCATAAATCATAACAAAAATCAAAATAAAAAATGTTCAATAATCTCATATAACAGCTCAAGAAATGAAGTCTCAAAAACAGCTCAAAAAATGAAGTCTCAAGTCCTCCCGCCATGATTCATTATATTTGTGTATGTGATCCGCAACTCTTTTTGTTCAGTCCTGAAACGAAAAAAGGCTATAAAACATTAAAGGTTATAAATTTGATTAGATACAACAATACTATTCCTTAATTATGTACCAACTAAACAAATTCAATCGGCCATCAGTATTCTCTAATAATGAATGCACCAAAATTAATAGCGTACCTGTATCATGGAATCATACTCTCCCAGGACAATTCCGACTATCATGGAATCCTAATTCTCCGCAAGCATTGCATTTCTGGCCGCTTTTTCTTGTTCTTTTGTAGCTTTTTCCTTTTGGGACATCATTCTTTTTCCAGACCCTTTTGTTTTTGAGTGAATAGGAGGTAAGACAACCACTTCCTTTGGTATTTTTGTTCCTAAGAGCATCTCAAGTTCCCTATTCTTCTTTCTCAGCCTATCACCTGTGTTACTACTACTACTACATTCTGTCGTACTGGTTTGTGCGCTTATCTTGTCTTTAAAACCTTTCAAAATACTTGACAATTCATCAACATACTCGGGTTTTTGTTCAGCGAGCGTCACACACGAGAACACCTCAGACCATAAGGTACCAATTTTGTGCCGTCTAACATCTAATGAGTTACAATCTTCGATTAAAGTATGTGGCACATTATTACAAATCGGCTGACATGTTGCCAATTTGCTCCACCTACTTAACAGATACTGATCTGGAACATTGTCAAGGCCTTGTTCTTTCAACACGTAAAGCGCATGACGGCACAAAATTCCATGTCTCTCGAACTTTTTACAGGTGCAGTTCACTTTCATTTCGTCGAGAGATAAAGTTAACATAGTAAACCTTGTCTTTTTCACGATCAATAATGGGGATCTTGTCACCTTTGGTAGTAACCCCTAATATTTTAACACCACAGGTGAAACAAGCGGCCACCCACTCGTTTTAAATTGAGAAAACATCACTGGGGTGTAGAACTCAGAAGCGTGTTTTTCCAACGGGTGAGGCGTTTCTAGATCAGGGAAGGAGTTTTTTTGACTCGGCTATTAATTTGGATTGTTTCCATCGCTGAGCGTCCATAGCACTTTCATACCTCATAAGAAACTCAACCAAATTTAAGTGTGGGTTCATGAAATTTCCAAAAAAGCTATTCTCTGACTCAGACTTGGACGTGGTTCTCATTAGTCCACCCATAAATAAATCCCTGAAATATGCTGGAGTCCAATAAGCCCTTTTGTCAAACATGGTATCTAACCATTCATTGTCGGTCAGCCCGTATGAAGATATAACTGAGCACCACCGTTCCTCAAATTCAGACGGTTCGATATCTTCTGCCCAAACACAGGAGCACAACTCTTTCATGAAGTTAGTTTCTCGATATAGCGTAGTTCCGATCTTGTCTGGTGACTTTTTCATAATATGCCACATGCAATATCTGTCTTTGAGTTTTGTCCCGAACACTTGTTTTAACCCCCGATCTTATGCCTCTATCTTGATCGGTAATTATGCACACGGATACTTATTGCTCATTGCGCTCAGAAAATTCTGAAACAACCATACGAAATCCTCATCAGTCTCTTTCCTTATAAGTCCTGCTCCAAATGTCACGCATTTCTTGTGATGGTCAACCCCCGTGAAAGGTGCAAATATCATTTTATACGTGTTCATATTAAACGTCGTGTCAAAAGACGTCATATCACCAAAGAGACTGTAATTCTTTATAGCTATAGGGTCAAACCAACAAACCCTAGATAGTCGACCACGATCGTCAACATCAAAATCAAAGTAGTACGAACTACACATGGCTTTTTTGTGCATGAAATTTTCAATCATCATTTGCGCGTCATACCCTTTAATAAATTTTTTCACATCCCTCCAAAAATTTTTGAAGTCCTCGAGTGATGCCCCTACATTTTGATACCCTTTCACGTACTCTTTGAACATCCTAAAGCTTTGCACAGGCCCCTTATTCACTTTAGAATTCTCAACAATCATGGTTTTATGTATAAGAGTTAATTCTCGTGACTCGGTCAAATGCACCACGGTGTTTGGTGTTGAGAGGAGGTGGGTGTGACCTTCATGAAAGTCAACAATCACATATTGTCCTTTTTCATTTCTTCGAAAAAAAATCTTTGCATTACATAAAATTCTAGTTCTCTGTCTCTTTTTTACCTTCCCTCTAGGCTTACTTTCTCCAGCCTTACTGCACACACAATACTTAGTCATGACAACCCCATCTATGTTTCGTTGCGTCGACTTCCTCATTTTAAAACCAGAATTAGCAGCATAAGCCTTATAGAATTCTAGCCCATCCTCTAGTTTATCAAAGATCATACCCAAAACAGGCTTCAATTAAAGGCGCACATACGGTATTCTTTCCTTCGGGTTTGTCTCGATGATTGGTGAGCACCGCATCTATGCGCGCTACACAAGAGAGTATGGGTATAAGCGAGTTCAAATAAATGATGCACAACAAATATAATCTTGTGCACGCTAATTTAGTCAAAAGCACAAAATCAACTAGAAAACAAAAAACCACATAAATTAACTCGAAATTTGTGCACGATTCCGACATATCGTATTTTTCATTATCGACTACTTAACGTAGACGTTAAGATACACCAATCACGTCTTATAATTTCGTCCACAGTGAGAAAGTCAAATGTTTATTATGACACAAATCGGTATATCCCTTAATTACAATTCTAGATCTGCTGCGACAAAACACAAACGCATCAACTATACTAATATACATGCTTTTCATATATATTTGGTTTATATAGGGCGGTTTCGTTATTCTACCAGAATGCGTTTTCCATATAAGGCAATTACATCAATTATACTAATATACATGCTATTGAACTAAACAGAATCTTTGTATAGCGTGCATAAGAAATATGATCAGCAAGTGTAATAATCAACTCTAAAACAAGCATATATCACATACACTAACCAGACAGGTAAGACAACTGTTCATATCCATCGGACTCATCAATTTATGATATCAATCAGGATAACGATACATGAGCAGCAATCATAATAATTTGTCTACCTATGTTTAAATTAGTATGAATACCCATAAAAATTATCAATAGATACATCAATCAGACGATTTTATTGAAACGATTTATAAAAAGGCTATATCAATCGATTTTTGAGATGTACATACCGAGATGAGATGATGACGCACGATATCATTGCTAACAATTTGGAACAATCGCATCAGTATGTTCCCCCAAATCGCTAGAACCTTCAACATCCATAATTTTCTACGATTGAAATAATTCTGGAATGCCAATCGAAATCACAAAAATCGATTGTTCATGCATCAATCACACCAAATTAATGGAAAAATATTATAACAAGTACATCAATTAGATGATCAACGCCATTGATTATGATCAATTTAAATCGATTTTTTTGCGGCTGTAGTTTTAAGGTTTTCGCGGAATTTTCTAGTTCTTCGCGGAAATATTTGTTTTGATTTGGGGGAAAAGATTTGGAAAGTAGAGAGAGAAAGAGAATTTTGGATTTTTTTTTGTCAAAACAGTAAGGTTAGTCGCGCGTAGGATTTTCGAGGTTTCCGTGTTATTTTTTGTTTAAAATCCTACTATTGTAGGTCGTTCTCACCGTTTGCAGACTTTGAGTGATCGTTCTCATAGGATCCCGCCTCTCTCTCTCTCTCTCTCTCTCTCTCTCTCTCTCTCTATATATATATATATATATATATATATATATATATATATATATATATATATATATATATATATATATATATATATATATATATATATACATAGGGGCGGGTTCAATTACAAACTGAGTTACGTTGCGAACCGTACGAACTAGCTTCAACCCAGATTTTATTTTTATTTTTTTATTATTATTTTTATTTTATTTTTTAATTAAATTTTATTTCCTTACTAGTTACACCTCTTATTCAGATACATTTTATAACACATGTAGATACACTTTTTCCACACTAAAATTCTAGATTCACTTTTACACTTTTTTAAGACTAATTTTTTTGGGAGTTTTAAAACCAACTTCGGGATACATTTTATACTATTTGCAGATACATTTTATATTATTAGCAGATACACTTTGTGGAAATTGTTACAAGTTTTAACACTAACTCTCGGATACGTTTTATATTTTTTGCGGATACGTTTTATATTTTTTGCGGATACACATGACATTAAAGCCAGATATACATCTTATCAAACAACCAGATACACATGTCATTAAAGCCAGATACATATCTTATCAAACCCAGATACACATGTATCCAGTAGTCATACGATGTGTATCCCGTAATAATAATATGCGTATCCGAGCTTACCATGTGTATCCCGTAGTAATGACATGCGTATCTGAGCTGCTATTTGGGTATCTACCGCTCCACTACGATCCACCACCACTGCAGCCGTTACCACCATGACCATCGCACCCTGCTGTGGACATGGGCCACAGGCCGGTCTGCGGGCGCGATGCCGCCTGCCGGTCCGTAGTCACGGGCCACCTGCACGCCAAGCCAAACTGTGGACATGCAGCGGTCTTTTGAAAGCCACGCTCGGCGGCGTAAAAATGCTTTCGACCGGATCGCTTTAGATCGGTCGGTTTCGTCTCGGTAAAGGTCTCGAAACGATGCAGAGATGATCGGAGTCGCCACCAAGCAATTGTGGGATGCTTGGAACCCGTTCGAATCCACTTTATACCTAGGTCTACCAAGGCAAAAAGCGGTGTTTGACATAGGTACTAAAGATAAGGACTCGCCCCCCTTTTAGCATTCTATGCCTAAAATGACTCTCGTACGCCCTTGATAAGGCCATCCACTATCCAAAGGTTCTGAGTAAGGGGTGAGGGTACGTATTGGGAAGCCCTTTAATCGGACACCCAATCCCGCCCGCGTTAGCGACCTCTACTGATCGATCGTGGTTGTTTAAGTGCAAGAGTTGATAAAACGGTAAATGCATGAATGCGCATCCAAAAGTTTAAGCTAACATCTGAGAATTTCTTAAGTCGGTTTGTTTATCCAGGTACCAAGAAATTGGTGTCAAAGTTGGATTTAGATTGATTTGCATGTGAAAACGGAAATTAAACATCCATTTACCAAATTCGGGTTATGATGCTTAACACGATCCATTTGTTAGAAAAAGTGTGTTTAATGACAAAGTGTAAAAACATAAACTTATCAATCTGATCTGTCACATATTCGGGTTAACCGTAATCGGGATCGTCCTAGACAAGTGCTAAAACGAGGCAGAACAGTGCCAGGCAGCCCCATTGGGGCGCGAGCCTATTGGCGAGGGAAGGGGCTCTGCCCAGGTTTATAAAAGATGAAAACATGAGGCCTTGGGGCGCGAGCCATGAGCCGAACCAAGAGGCGTCTCCTGGTTGTAAAAAGGTTATTTAAAACCATTTTTGTGATGAATGATTTGCAAGTATTGTTTGCATGACTCGGAATAATTACTATTATGTTAGTAATATTCGTTGTCGGATTTGCAAGTTTGAAAAGCATAGTTTACAAATAAAAATGTAAAATGTGTGTGCTTAACCGTTTTGTCACCGCACTCGAATTAAATCGACATGGCATATATATTAGCCAAGGATGACATATGTCATGGTTAAGACAAAGATGAAATAAAAGTGAAATAAAAGTGAAATGAAAATGTTTGATTTGAACTAATTATGTTAAGTTCATTTCTTTGTAATTAGTCAAGTTTATCATCGTACTCGGATTAAACCGACATGGTATAAAGAACCAAGGATGATTATGAATTATGACTAATATGTTTGCAAATGTAAATAAATGAGAAAGATACTAAGTAAAATGAAAGGGGGTTAAAATACCCTTTAATTTGTAATTAACCAATAATATCATCGGGTCACGGAATAAACCGTCATGGTATAAAGAACCAAGGATGATTTTTGTAATGGTCAAAATATGTTTGTCATAAAAATGAATTAAAATAGTAAATAAAAGAAAAGAATTTCCTTTAAAATATAATTAACCAATTAATATCACCGAGTCATGGATTAAACCGTCATGGTATAAGGAACTAAGGGTGATTATGATTTATGGTTAAAGTATTTGTCATAAAAATGATTTGAAACATTTGAAATGGTAAAAACCGATTACAAATAAGAAATGAAATAAAGAGGAAAGACGAGAACAAACACGTTTGAGTCTGACCCGAGAACCCATAAGAGGCGCGAGCCTCTTTGCATAGCAAAGGGCTTCTGTCTCAGGCCAAAACTCGGTTTTGGCTCGTCTAACCTATATTTGAATCGTGTTATACATTTTTCATTCATATAAACTCATAAAAACAGTAAAGACATGAAATAGAGTCAGTTTTTTACACCCTCAAACTTACGTATATTGATGTTTGCGAAGTAGACGACTTTAGAGACGGTTTTCTCGTTGTGACTAATCGCGATCAAAGAAGTTTAAAAAGGTGCCTTAAAAAAGGATTTAGTTTTGAAAATATGTTAATTAAAACATGTTGATTGATGAATTGAGTTGGTCAAGTGGGTCGGTCGAATGCACGGCGACGGTACCAAACAAAATGTGTAAGGCTTGTGTTTACGATCGGTAGGTCGTAAACACGTGTCGATTTTGTGGCTTAGGAAGTCGGGTCTAGAAGTTTAAGAGAGAGGTGAAGGGGCGGACGCTCGCGTGAAGATTATGGTGTGTGAAGGTTGGTATTTATAGAGAAATGTAGGATGGTAGGTCGGTTGAGTTTGCTTAGAGGCTAACCAGACACCCCAAAGAGGCGCGAGCCACTTAGTGACGGAAAGGGGTGTACTGTCCCTTTCAATTTGGACGTGGCATTTGCTCTATCTATTATTTGGTTGTTTTAATATGTGGTATTCACATAAGATGTCTTATAACAATATGGGCATCTAATAAGATGATTTTGGTGTTACTTGGGGTAGGTACTTTGTGTGCTTGACTCGGGTTTGACCCGTGTTGAGTCGGGATTTGAATTTGGAGTCGGTTTTTGGCCCGGTGTCGGTTTTGACTCTAATTAGGGTCATTTTAATGGAAATGGCATGATAAAGACATTCATGGCATTATTTTAGACATTCGAGATTTGGATTGACTCATGTTGACTCAGGTTGACTCGAGTTGCGGGTTTCTGAGTTGGTTTTGGGTCCGAAGACAGTTTTGACTCTAATTAGGGTTATTTTAATGGAAATGACATGATAAAGACATTCATGGAATTATTTTTGACATTCGAGATTTTGGTTGACTCGGGTTGACTTAGGTTGACTCGAGTTGCGGGTTTCTGAGTCGGTTTTGGGTCAGAAGACGGTTTTAACTCTAAATACTGTTATTTTAATGCAAATGAAGTTAGAAAACCATTTATGAAATAAATTTTCATATCCAAGTAGTGCATTAAACCGTCTCATATATAGCCAATCCACGCACGCATATCAAAAACACGTTACAGTCCGATCATCATCGGGTGGTTTTTGGAGGGTGCAGATACATGGTATCTATAGAGCCCCCACTTTGACTGAGGCTTGGACGGGGCGAAAGTCAAAGTATAGCCTCCAGGTCAATCGAAGATTACAACCTGAAGACCATTGCGATGTCGACGCGACTCAAAAGGGTTTGAGCCAAGGACCTGCCGTCGGGAAGGGCGACGTCGAGGCGACTCGGGGATTCGAGTCAAGGACCTGCCGTCGGGAACATTTTAGAGTCTGTCGACTTCCTATTTGGGTCATTTAAAGTCCATTACACTACGTATAAAGGCTCGCCAGCCATAAGAAGGAGTCATACCTAAGGCATCTTCGGGATACGTCCTTGAATCATTTGCGCGCAAAGGCTCGCCAGCCGGTGTTGAAGATGGTGCGTTTTGAGGCTCGCCAGCCATAGGAAGGAGTCATACGTGAGGCATCTTCGGGATATGTCCTTGAATTGCTTCTTGTGTGCGTGCAAAGGCTTGCCAGCTATGTTGATGGTGTGTTTTGAGGCTCGTCAGCCATATCGAATGTGATGCGTTTTGAGGCTCGCCAGCCATGTTGAATGTCGAATGATCGACTGCGGGAAATAGCCTGAAACATCGGGCTTATTTCAAGATATTGTCTGGTAATGACTTCCAACCAGGTTGACGTTGATAGGTTCGGCTAGGGAGCAATGAACTCCAGCTTGTTGGAGGTCCTAAGTGAACTTCGTGGGGATAAATCATCTAAGAAAGGCCCTCTGGAAAACCATTTAGGGAGAGCGCTGCATCGGGATCATGAACAACGTTGCAAGGATCTTTGAAATACATGTGTGAGATTCATTTGAAAATAAGCAATCGCTGGGGAGTTAGAAACTTCCCAGGATTCGCCGGGGATATGAGTTGTTGCTCGTTGGAAGGTAGCGTATGCCATGTAATTGATGCGGTTGAAGCCTTTGGACTTGACGGGTCGCCGTTTGTTGGGAAGAACCCAGTACTCAGTTGGAGTGAGTTTGTCTTCTCAAGATTATCTGCATGGTTAGTGACCATGAAAATCCGCAGTCGCATAGACAAGCACGTTGAATGCAAGCATATAAGCACGTAAGCACATAAGCATGTGAGCAGTTAGCATATAAGAACCTTGCACGTAAGCATATAAGCACGTAAGCACATAAGCATGTGAGCAGCTAGCATATAAGCAACTAGCATGTAATATCTCACGCGAAGGGAGATAGAAGTTTTGAATGTTGTGAAGCTTGAAGGCGAGTCTTGTTACTCGTAGATTTGTGATTTGATAGATTGGAGACACGTGACCGTTGCGACATCGACTTACACGGACGCATACTGACAGACTGACATGCAGACGGTCGCGAACGTGATACAGACTTAGTATCGACATAGCACGGGGGTGACTCTGACAGACTTTGCTTATGTGTGTGCAACTCCTTAGCCAAAAGAGGGTAACAACGCGCATCAGATTCTTGGCGTAGAAGGTCCGCTCGGCTGGGGAACATGAATTGATTATCTTCTCCAGACATCTTTGCCCTTGTTTGCTTGTTTGAGATCCCTTCTCGAGGTATGACGATTCGGAGAGCGGAACTAAGACCTTGTCATCGTCTGAACAGAGCACTAGGCTATGGGCGGTTTTATTTTGGACCGTAGTTGAGACTCAAAAGATGTTTGAGGATAAAGGTGTTATAAATCTATATCTCATTATATAACATATTCATATATGTTTCAAATTAATTTAGTCATAAAATTAATTACAAATCTTATGCATGCAAACTAAATAAGAAGAGATAAGAAAATCAATTTCTCACCATCTAATTTTCGGTCAAATGGGCACCAACAAGATCTCCTTCTTGTTAGTTCTTGAGATTTCCAATAATGGATGAACATTCATGACTTCAAAATAGAAGCCCTCCAATTAGTAGCACCCAAGACTATCGCTTAATCCCACAAACTAACATGTACTAGATATTTGTAATGTGGTTTACCTTAAAATTGATTACTAATACTCATATACTACTACTAGTATTGTTAGTAATTGATTTGTACAAATTGGATTCATAAAAACGAATTTTTATGAAGAACAAGAGAGAGAAGGTATTGTTTTATTAAACATAAGAAGAATGATAAAAATTGAGAAAAACTCTCTCAATCCTCTCTACAAAAACCGGTGGCTTCATGTGGTCTTATGACCATTTTTTTTTCTTTTTGTCTTCACAAGACAAATGTGTAAGTCTTTTTCCATGGTCATGTCACTATCAACTGTTATGGACAAATGAATAAGACAAATGGAAAAAGACAAAACTTCTCATATAGCCCACCAATTTTCGGTTTCTATAGTGTAATATGGAGTCCATTTTATTTTTGTCAATTGTACAATTGTATGTCATGTGACATGTGACATGTCTTATGTCATGTTTTAATTTAAAATGCATATTTAACAAATTAAATATCATTTACAAATTAAATAAATCATATTTAACAAATTGACTTGTAATTTAAAATTACTTTCTCATAAAATGGTCATTTAATTACTAGTTAGTATAATTCACAACATCTTGTAATTATAACTGACTTATCATTCTCATCTCGCGTGTTTCGCAAACACCGATTAATTTTAGTAATATAACTTCTTAAATTACTAAATAAAATCTCATTTAATCACATTATAATAAGATGTCAGTTTCTCTCTTATGATTATCATTTGTTCAATTTTAAGGAATTAATTAATCTGTATCGGCATACAACTAATTAACCTTTTCAATTAAGGGAATCGTCCTTTAGGTGTGACCTCAAGGGATCAACTGATCACCACCGTCGCACGACAGTAATGTCAAACTCTAGCCAGCCAATCATTACCGATATGTGTGGACCAGTTGACTATATATATTATGTATCATCCCTTCCGTATTCTTGTAATGAGAGTTAAATATGTGATCAATATGATCGACAATTGTGATCGCATTATTGTCGGAGGACATATATTCCAACAATCTCCCTCTTGTCCTCGACAAGTGTGCGTCACCAATTCTCTTGTCCTATTACTATCTCCCACTCAATGCAAGGTGTCTTTCGGGTCGTACTTGCAAGTGATCATATCGAGAGTGGTTTCCTCGATCTTTGAGAATAACTGATTGACCGGATTTATCTATCATAGATATCTTCCGAGCGTGGCCACGCATTTCCAGTTCATTACTCCTCGAGTGGCCCTAAGATATTGTTTTAACCCTGACAAAGGGGTGGACAATTCCTATCGCACTTATTCCCTTCGACTAGCCACAACCATCATAACCCAAAATATGCCCATTTGACCCCATTTACGAAGGTCGTAGTAACATAAATCAAAGCTAATCTGAAACTGTGCCATCTTAGGCGAACAGTCTTTAGTCAAAAGAATCGACTCATTAGAATACTATAGTAGCTCTCGCCACGACCAGGCTTTAAAAATTTGCCAGAACTCTATAAGCGGTCACTGCCCGACAAAGTGTTCCTAACAGTCTGCCTATGTGATCGACTAGTCATCTCATATGACTCTATGGCACTTGAACTTGCCATCAATCGCATCACACTCTAGTCACTTCGAGACGTCACCTCATAAAAGTGACTATGGGCGAATACCATGTTAATCCGGGTTCACTTTAACGGGGTTCAATGTTGTCTCTACAACCCGTTTGGATGTAACAAAGTAAAATAAAAGAGTTTTAAAGTAAAACTCGAACGACAAATGCGATTATCACATATGAATAGTCAATGCCTGATTACTACTTCATATTCTATAATCCAGTTTGATCTTGAATGTAGTTGTTCATCTCAATTTAATTGAAATGACATGACTCATCATGTTAAGCCTATGAGAAGGCTTTGGTTAGTAGGTTTTATCAACTTCTTGTACCTTACTCAACCTTACTACATACTCGTTTTCCTTTGTAATGTATACATTTGCATTACAAAACTTTCTGAGTACGTGTCGAGATCCAATCAAGACATAGGCCCTCTAGCCTTAGAATAGCTCCCACTGTTTTCACAGTGTGCGGGACTCATCCTTCTTGCACATCTCATGATTGCAAGTGTACTCAATCTCCGTTGTAAATATTTCTCATTGTTCTTTATTGCCTAGAACGATTCTAGAAAATCTATTTCTTAAATAACATAGCCACAATGGTATCTTAACCATCCTAATGTGTTTCGATTATGGCTTTTTCGGAAGCCATGCGCAATCTTAATTGTCAATTGTCACTTGTGTAACACCCTTACACAAAATTGCATCAAAAACACTTTGCATTATATCCTTAATGCTTTTGCAAGCACTTAAGGGTAATCTTATAGCTTACTTGGTAACTTATTACTTAAATTCGATTTGAAACAATTCATCATACTCAAAGTATATGAAGTGTTATACATCATTACTTATTTAATTGATTCGGCAGCGGAAGCAAATGGAATCAATCAAATATGTTCAACTTGATTGAACTAGTCATGAATCTTATCAACATAAGACTTCTTATTTGACGCTAATATCTTGTGGATTTATCTCCATAAATCTGGATATTAAAGATGTATTATATATCTCCAAGTCTTAAATCATTCCCAACGATCAATATGTCATCCACATATAAGACTTATTAAAATGACCGTAACTCCCACTAAACTTCATGTATAAACACAACTTCTCAACCTATTGAGAAAAGTTTTATCACATGATCAAAACATTGATTCCAACTCATTGATGTCCTACTTAAGATCCTCTCTTAAGTTTCACATTATCTTAGGATGGCAAGAATCTACAAAACTCAAGACATGTATTGAATACGTTCCTTCTAGTTGAAGAAGTGGTTTTTGGATTCACTTGCTATATATCTCATTATAATGAAATACAATCCTTAAGAAGATCCAAATAGACTTAAGCATTTCAACTAGTGCAAAACCCTTTGTCACCAATCAAGCTTTGAAATCTCTCTTTATTAGCGCAAAACCTCTTGTCACTAATCAAGCCTTTTATTTCGGATTTTCATGGCTCTAAGCCTTGTATTGAGTTGTGACTTAAACACTCTCATGTAAGTCATATGTTCATTACTTTCTAGAAGTAATCAACTTGAATCAAACGATTTCTTTGTAAGTTATAAGCTCTTTATTTTCTTAAAAGTAGCATGAATTCATCATCTTCAACAAGTGACGAATTTAACCTCCTAGGTTTTAAAGAAACAACGTCTTACACAAAACGTCTCATGTAGCCAAGAAAGACCAGTTTCTTGCGACATAACATTATTTGATACAATACAATTTGTGGCTCTTGAATATTTTCTCCCACTCTGTTTTCTAGAAATAAACTTGTATTTATAGGAAGACAACTTCACGAGCCACAAACCCGTTGTACTCATGATTATAATAAGGAAAAATGAGCATTTGTTTCTTTTGAAAACTTACAAGCATGGTATCCTACCATTTCATATCTCATATGATTCGTTTTGGATTTAGTGGAAAAATAATTTAGAAAAAATGATAAAATCCCCAAAAGGATCAAGTAACTCAAAGTAACTTGATTGAAGTCTAAACCATATCGAATAGCGTTTGATTTCTTTATCCAACCACACATTATCCCATAATGTGCGCAAAGAGAGATTAATTTGTGATACTATATCACATTTCCTTTGGCTTATATCAAAGTCTTCACTTTGATAACCCCATCACGACTAAATCGTGATTCCTTGAACTCTTTGAACTTCTTCAAAGATTTATCTATTTACCTTATTAAGTGAACACATTAGCGTCAACTTAAATCGTTGGTAAAAGAAAATGATCAACCTATTTTGTATGAATGATTTACAACCTCGATCTCCTTTTCAACCAAAAGGCACGAGACATCTTGCTTTGAATACAAGATACGCATATACCATAAGATCTAATTGTTTCAAGAGTACTCGATAACTCTTTGCGTTCATCATTTGAGAATTTAAGGTTCATACTTGGGTTACCAATTTGATTCTTGCATCATCTACATGATATGTCATCCTAGTTTGGTTTTAGAATATAATCACCTTGATAATGGGCTAGCCATACATCAAATCGTGGTGTATAGGGCTACAAAAGTGAAACCTCTTTTGTATCTTAACAAATTTATATTCTTATTTAGAGTTTATGCACTTAATAGTCATAATTAAGTACAATTATAAACCCAAAACTAGCTTGAATACACAATGACTCTATCTCTCAACATCATTGTTGCTAGTCGTCATATTCTAATCATCCTATGTATCAAGTACAATGATGTAAACCACCACCGGTTTCTAATATTGACGAAGTAGTACTAGCAAAATTTATGTCAATCAAATAAATAAAGAACTAAGTCTTATTAGATGTCCCACAACTAACTTGCTTATTCTTTAACAACTTGGGGTAGTTTCCTTTCTAGTGTCCAACATTTAAGACAATGAAAACTTTATCGGTCGGGATTGATAGGTTTAGTATTGTTATTCTCAATAACTTTACTTTTAACATTACCTTGTATCAATTCCATTCTAATTTTACTTCTTTAAAACCTTATCCTTTTCTTAACGGTTTAAGAGAATGCTCCCACTCATTTCAAAGAATCTTTACTTAGAGAAGCAAAGTTGAATCTTATGAAGACTACTCTTCAATTCAATCGTTTTAGTTCTTAAAACTTTCATTGAAGTGGTTGCGTTATTTTGGTCAATTACGAATTCTGACAAATCTAATTACCAAAACAATTTATCGCTTCAAGGTACTTAATTTAATTAAGTATATGAAAAACAATCCATTGTAAGTAGATGTGTTAGTCAAGAATCAAAAACCTGTTTGATAATGAATAACTTTAATCTATACTCTTTACAAGAGATCCTTAGCAATGGTTCATTTGAGGTTTTAGAAGCAAATTCATATTTGTCTTTAGTTACGATGTTTTAATGGAGATTTGAATCAAATCGAAATGATATCGTATATGAATTGTGGTAAAGAAATAGAACAATATGACAACGGAATAGTGGAAAACTTAACATTTATCGTTTTATTAATACTTGTAAATATAATAACAAGTAAAGCATTTACATAGTGACCTCTACCCAACTATGATAAATGATTCCAAGATCCAAATTCATATTAACTTGGGCACGGTAGGGCCGATGAAACCCTCATCAATATAACTCGGTGGATTAACGCTTTAATCGATTCTACTTTTAGAACTCTTGGTCGATAAAATTACATTAATATTTATCTTTACCCCGGAACACATGCGACTACGGTCACGAATACTTCCGTTGAGCTCAATCCAAATTTCGAATAAATGTGTCCATGATCCAAATCCACATCAACTTGGGCACGGTAGGGCCGATGAAACCCTCATCAACATGAACTCGGTGGATAGACATTTATCACCCACTTCACCAACGTAACAAGGTTTGTCTTACGGTAAAGCCGGCTCAACTCCCTTGCGAAACTGGTACTTCATGGGTTTCTAATTTTTGGTAAGGCTAAGTCTCAATTGTTTATTTTAGCGAGAGGTCATGTCAATTTATTATCTATCACGTTTTAAGTGAACTAAAGCGGTGAACTACGATAATTGTAATTGACACGGTCGATAAACTCGATAAAAATGATAATGCATGTTTTAGTTATGGCGATTTAGCGATGCATGCGACATATATATAAAATGCAAAGCATAATAAATAAATCCTAGTATGGCCTTCCTAAAATAGTAAATCTAATTAACTATTACATATTCGGAAACCAACTCCTTGGGTCCCTTGAACTTCGGTTTTGGCACGCATCTCGAGGTAACACCGTCTTTAAGGATCGCCTTCTTGAGTGGCACCGTCTTCAAGGAACTCCGGAATAAATAAATTATATAACAAATTACATAATTTCCTATTATACATTTGTAATTAAAATAAAATAAATCTATTAAATTACAAAACGGTGATACGAGATCACAATAAATTACAACCGAATCGATATTCCCATACATTTCGGGTAATACCAATTAAAAACTAAGGCCATACTAAGTAAAATTACATAAAAAAAAAATTATGACAATCATAAATAAAATGCAGCATTATAATATGTATGAACATGCCCAATTTTATGCTAAATCGCCTTTAAGGAGCCAATATCGTATATTTATCGGTTTTTACGGATTTGCGTGATTCAACCTTTTAAAATCACAATAAATTACATAAAATCATATTTATGCACAAGTTAATTAATCTAACCATCTTAGGACTCAAAATTAGTCTCCACTAACAATTTGACTATAATTAACTTATATTTCTTAAAATTGTTCATTAAAGGAGTCAAAATTACAATAAAAATGCTATAAACTTCAAATAAATCACAAAAATTTCAAATGAATTCAAAATTCAAAATTTAAACTCATGAACATTATGGAAAAATACCATGACACTCATAATGTTCAAAAACTTAGGTTAAAATTTCGAAAAATTTTATCGGGAAAAACAATGTTGCGGTTTATCGGATTTATCAATTATAATCATAAAAACATGAGAAAAATTATATTCATCAACTTTTCAATTTTAGATCTGAAAAAGATAATAAAATGCAACATGTGACGTTTTTCCTTAGTCATGAAGTATGTTTTAGTAATTATTCACTAATTAAGTCACTATTTATGCTATTTTTCATCAAAAATTCATAAATCATGCATGAAGACTTCATTATAGCCTATTATTTTACACACATCTTGTAAAATTGCATGTGACAACATACTAAATTTCTATGACCATTTTCGAATTTTATCTCATATTAACCTATTTTTCCATTAAAATTCGATTTTTATCATGAAAAATCCATATTTCGAGCATAAAAACTCCAAAAATTCTGAAAATTTCCAGATCATCTAAAAATAATATATGTGAAAACATATCCAAAAACCACTGGAAAATTCGAAGTTTAGCTAATTTTAGTCCAAAAATGACATTTTTATCAGAAAATCACATTTTAATGCCATTATTAAATAAAAAGAACAATAAAAATACATAAATTAACCAAAATATCCTAAATACATTTTAGGATCAGAAACTTTAACATGCATAATAAATTTCGTGATATATCATAATAACACAAATTTATGAGTTTTATATGTTAATCGTATAACTCGGAAAAACAATAACCGATTTGCATGCAAACAACCTTGTGCTCTGATACCACTTGTTAGAAATCTATATCTCATTATATAACATATTCATATATGTTTCAAATTAATTTAGTCATAAAATTCGATACAAATCTTATGCATGCAAACTAAATAAGAAGAGATAAGAAAATCAATTTCTCACCATCTAATTTTCGGTCAAATGGGCACCAACAAGATCTACTTCTTGTTAGTTCTTGAGCTTTCCAATAATGGATGAACATTCATGACTTCAAAATAGAAGCCCTCCAATTAGTAGCACCCAAGACTATCCCTTAATCCCACAAACTAACATGTACTAGATATTTGTAATGTGGTTTACCTTAAAATTGATTACTAATACTCATATACTACTACTAGTATTGTTAGTAATTGATTTGTACAAATTGGATTCATAAAAATGAATTTTTATGAAAACAAGAGAGAGAAGGTATTGTTTTATTAAACATAAGAAGAATGATAAAAATTGAGAAAAACTCTCTCAATCCTCTCTACAAAAACCGGTGGCTTCATGTGGTCTTATGACCATTTTTTTTTTCTTTTTGTCTTCACAAGACAAATGTGTAAGTCTTTTTCCATGGTCATGTCACTATCAAGTGTTATAGACAAATGAATAAGACAAATGGAAAAACACAAAACTTCTCATATAGCCCACCAATTTTCGGTTTCTATAGTGTAATATGGAGTCCATTTTATTTTTGTCAATTGTACAATTGTATGTCATGTGACATGTGACATGTGATGTCTTATGTCATGTTTTAATTTAAAATGCATATTTAACAAATTAAATATCATTTACAAATTAAATAAATCATATTTAACAAATTGACTAGTAATTTAAAATTACTTTCTCATAAAATGGTCATTTAATTACTAGTTAGTATAATTCACAACATCTTGTAATTATAACTGACTTATCATTCTCATCTCGCGTGTTTCGCAAACACCGATTAATTTTAGTAATATAACTTCTTAAATTACTAAATAAAATCTCATTTAATCACATTATAATAAGATGTCATTTTCTCTCTTATGATTATAATTTGTTCAATTTTAAGGAATTAATTAATCTGTATCGGCATACAACTAATTAACCTTTTCAATTAAGGGAATCGTCCTTTAGGTGTGACCTCAAGGGATCAACTGATCACCACCGTCGCACGACAGTAATGTCAAACTCTAGCCAGCCAATCATTACCGATATGTGTGGACCAGTTGACTATATATATTGAAGAGTCTATTGATCCAAAATACTCAAGAGGGGGGGTGAATTGAGGATTTAAAACTTTTTGAAGCTTTTTCGATTGTGCGTATGTAATTGATTATTTAAAGTTTATTGATTAAACTTTAACTAATCAATGAACGATTGTAAGCAAAGTAAACGAAAGAACGAAACAAGAGGAGACACACGGATTTTTGAAGTGGTTCAGTTTCACAAGTCGAAACCTACGTCCACTATTCTCGATTAATAAATTTAGTACCTTTGTACGGATTACATATTTACTAACCCAACTCGTACAACTAACTCTAGCTGTAACTCAATGAGTACCGTTAAATACTCGAGTGACTAACTTACGCTAATAAGAAAGCACTAATGATTCTAACAAAGGTTCACGTTAATGAACAAGTTAAGAAATCAACTAAGCACTATTATCTTATAACGATAAATAAAGAACAAGTATGCGAGTTTTGTAATACACGACCTTTCAAAATATGCAAATCGGTTTTCGTTAAAAACACACGGTTTGCTCTTTAAAATATGAAAACAATTTTTATGCTTAAGGTCTCTATTTTAGATGTTGTAAATAGCAAAGTATTTATAGGCAAGGAAGAGGAAGGCTACACGGTTTCTACAAGAACCCTAATAGCCGAAATAATAAGGTATAATTACAAATTATATCTTCTTATTATCTCTTACCTAAAAGCCATAAAAGATAATAAAGAATATTCTAAAAGATAGAATATAATCTTTCCAAATATTATCTTTACTATAAATTCTAAGATTATGATAAGATTTCCTAAAACAAGAATATCTTTTACCATAAACAAATATATTAACTAAGATATAAGATATGTAAAGATATTATTATAGAATAAAATCTTTACCTAATATCTCATAGGCAACACGGCACAACACGGCTCATAGGCTCGTGAACCATGCAAACCCTAATCTTAGTATATAATTAGAATTTAGGTTTTAGGAGAGGCTAGATGGAAACCCTAATTGATAGTAAAGTCCAACTCATAAGTCGATCCAATAACCATCAATTAACGCTAACAATATAACCGGACTCCTCACTAAACCGGGCTTTATAAAATAAATACTTTCATTAAAACATATAAAATAAACTTTAAGAAATTGCAAAACAATTTTCGAATCATTTAAAAGTTGTGTATAAAAACTCAGCATTTCAATGTTATAGTAGAAGAGCTATAACATTGAACTCTTTTACTAGTAATGTTATAGCTGCAAAGCTATAACTTTACTAATTAAGAAACTCATTCTTTGATTACCATTACGAGATAATCACCTATACTATTCTAATCTTCAAGGAGATCTTCGAGTATAGGCTACATCATCATCCATGCTTGATTAATCATCTAGACGAACTTCGTCTTCACATAATACTTGAATGAATCTTTGTATTGTGTGATCTTGAACAAGGACTTGAACTTCTCATGTAATCGTCACAATCCTCTTTGTTGCTCGTAATAAGTTAATGCTAAAACACTTAACAAACGATTATACGCAACAAGTATATAATATATAAAGCACCTTGACATCATCAAAACATAAACATATAAGCTATATGGTCCAACAAATTCCCCCTTTTTGATGATGGCAAGTCTCCTAAAATTGTGACTAATGAAAAAGTTCCCCCTCAATATAATACCGTTATCTTGACAATAAAGATTAACGCAAGATCAAGACAATTTTTCAAAACCGAAACTTTAAGGACTTTAAGAGACAATTGGTCTTGACAAGGAGCAAGCTTAGGCATATACTAAATCATGGTTATTTCTTCCCCCTCTTGACATCATCGAAAAGACGAGAACAGACATAAAACGACTAGAATGATGTCAACCGAGGCAAGAAATATATATTAATCAAAGCACATATTATAGTATAAGAACGATTTCAACATAAGCAAGCTCTAAATATAGAGTGTGCAATACAAACCAAGATGAATAGAGATTTTGTAGGAGAGAAGAAAATTAGTCACTCACCTAACTACGACCTACAAGAGCATGCATGCAATCTAACATGATAGACATCTCTAGCTACCGTACATATACACTCCAACCAATCGAGGTCCAAAACACATGCCGAGAACTTACATATGAATGTGAGGTGAGGTAATTTGGTAAGAAGGGGCAAAATAATTTGGATATGTGGAGGTAAAAGCCAAGCTAGCACCGATCACAACCAAAAGTAACCATATTCCACTTTCCAACCCAACATGAAAGATGATGCACCATGCCATGTATGGCAAACACTCACTCACATCAACAAGTACTTCTCCTCAAGTAATATGGAAATGAATAAGAATAGGAGTAATAAGATATTTTTGCCTTTCCATCTTTTATAGTATCATTTTTCTCCCTTTTTTTTTTCGTATATATGTTTTTTTTTTTTTCATTTCATTTTTTTTTTAGTTCATCTTTTTCTTCCTTCCTTCCAATATTCATCACAACACCAACCAAATTGACCACAACAAAACTTCCAAATATACCAACAAGACTAGCTTGACAAGGGTAGGCCATATGGAATGTAGTAGAATAAATAGGTCAAAACAAGGCAAATTTGGCTAATGTGAGGTTAATAGATAAAACGTAAAGGAAGGGTCGCCTCTCCACATGCGTCACCACCACAAACCGAGTGTATACAGGCAATAAGAGACAAATTTCATGCTTATGCAATTTGATGTTACATGCCATGTAAGGAGTACTACTCACATCCTAAATGAAACCAATCATGAATGTCATTGGTTTATGAATCTCTAAACCTTAGAAAGTATATGTGATGAACAAGAGTTATGGTTTGTATACAACACAAAATATAATAGACTAGCAAACGGAATATTCTCATAAAATAATAAAATACTATATAAGAATGTACTTGCAACGGAAAATACGAACACAGTCATATAATCTCATCTTAACTAGCCAGTCATACGGTTAGGAAATAATTATGATAGTTTAGGTGCCACCGATTAAACCAATTTCCAACCGTAAAGTCTCAAAACGTCCTCTAGCTAATGATTTTGTCAAAATGTATGCCCATTGTTTTTCAGTACTACAAAACTCAAGTTTTATATTTCCCTTCTCAACATGGTCTCGAATAAAATGGTGTCTTATTTCAATATGTTTGGTACGTGAATGTTGTGCGGGATTTTTAGAAATTATTATCGCACTAGTATTATCACATAAAATAGGAATACATCCTACGTCAACACCATAATCACGTAATTGTTGCTTAAGCCATAAATGTTGAGTACATACCAGTCCTGCGGCAATATATTTGGCTTCGGCAGTTGAGAGAGCGACCGAATTTTGTTTCTTCGAACCCCACGTGATGATACATGGTCCGATAAAGGTGGCGACACCCGACGTACTTTTCCTGTCTAGAGAACATCCTGCGTAGTCGGCATCTGAATAACCGACTAGGTCAAAATTGCATTCCATAGGATACCATAGGTATAAATTGGCCGTTCCAATCAAATAACGTAAGATCCGTTTTACGGCCGTCATATGCGATTCTTTGGGAGACGATTGATATCTCGCACAAACGCATACGCTAAACATGATATCAGGTCTACTTGCGGTCAGATATAACAATGACCCAATCATCCCACGGTAAGTAGTTTCATCAACTGATTTACCGTTTTCATCCAATGTCAATTTCTTGTTCTCGACCATTGGAGTAGGCATTGCGTGTGAATTTTCCATCCCGAATTTCCGAATCAACTCTTTGATGTATTTCTGTTGATGGATCTTAATGCCTTCATCTGTTTGTTGTATCTGCAGACCTAGGAAGAATTTCAATTCTCCCATCATACTCATCTCGAACTCGGAAGTCATCAACTCAGAAAAGTATTTGCATAGGCTTCGATTTGTCGATCCAAAAGATGATATCATCAACGTATATTGAACAACCAAAAGGTCGAACCCTCGAGTTTTTTAGAAATAGGGTTTTGTCGACGGATCCTCTACTAAATCCACTGTCAAGTAGAAACTTAGATAATCTGTCGTACCAAGCCCTAGGTGCTTGCTTCAATCCGTATAGGGCTTTATCCAATTTGAACACGTGATCCTCAAATTTGATATTCTTAAAACCAGGGGGTTGTTCAACGAAGACTTCTTCTTGTAGATAACCGTTCAAGAAAGCCGTCTTGACATCCATCTGGAAGAGCTTCATTCCTTTGTGTGCGGCGAATGCTATCAGAAGTCTAATAGCTTCAAGACGTGCAACGGGTGCGAAAGTCTCGTCATAATCTATTCCTTCTTGTTGATTATATCCTTGGACCACCAATCTTGCTTTTTTTCTAACAATGACTCCGGCATCATCTAATTTGTTCCGGAAGACCCACCGTGTTCCAATAACTGTCCGATCTTTTGGTATAGGAACTAAATGCCAAACCTTGTTTCTTTCGAACTGTTGAAGCTCTTCTTGCATAGCTATAATCCAACTCGATTCAAGAAGAGCTTCATTGATGTTCTTTGGTTCGATCATGGATAGGAAAGAGTAGAAAGAGCAGAAGTTGTTTAAGGAACGTCTTGTTTGAACACCCTTCTTAATATTCCCAAGAATATTGTCCATGGGGTGTGAGTTCTTGTATTTCCACTTTGTCGAAGTACTTGGTTCTTCCTCGTTATTTGAGCTTGACCCGACTTCATTTGGCTCGGAATTAGAGGAAGTTCCCCCTGAATCCAATCCGGGTGTTGTATTTGAGCCGATTATAGCCTCGGGCTCTCCACTTTGATTTGGATTCAATGTTACAGTAACATCATCTATAACATTGGTTTGGGAGTTCTTATTTTGAGTCGATGTTATAGTATCATCAACTATAACTTTGTCCTTCTCCTTTTTGTCTTTTGAGGAACGATCGAGTTCATCGTTTATTCCCTCAATTTCATTATCCTCTAATTCCAAATCGGGGGGATCGTCTCTTGAAAGACGGAAGTCGGGTTCATCCAAGTCTTCTTCCTCATCCTATAAGGGCTTATCGAACATGTTATCTTCATCAAAGATAACATGAACACTTTCTTCAATACAGAGAGTTCTCTTATTGAAGACTTTGTAAGCCTTGCTATGATCTGAGTATCCTACAAAAATCGCCTCATCACTCCTAGGGTCGAATTTACTCAAACGGTTTTTACCGTTATTATGTACAAAACATTTACTCCCAAAACAACGAAGATGGGAGATATTAGGTTTTCGACCTCTAAGGAGTTCATAGGGGGTTTTCTTAAGGATAGGTCGGATCATAGCACGATTATGGATGTAGCAAGAAGTACTTATGGCTTCAGCCCAAAAGTTACGAGGTAAGCCGCTACACAAGAGCATTGTACGTGCCATATCTTCTAAGGTTCTATTCATACGTTCAACGACACCGTTTTGTTGCGGAGTTCTTGGTGCAGAAAAGTTATGCCCTACACCATTAACTCTACAATATTCTATAAAGGTTTGATTATCAAATTCGGTGCCATGATCCGTACGAATAGATACTAGATTAGTCTTATATTTATTTTGAACACGTTTCATAAGACAATCAAATTCATCAAAAGTTTCGTCTTTTGAATGAAGAAAGATAGGCCATACATACCTTGAGTAGTCATCTACAAGAACAAAGACGTACCTTGATCCTCCTCTACTCCTTACCTTCATAGGTCCACATAAATCCATGTGTACTAGTTCCAAGGCTTCATTTGTGCTCACTACTCTTTTAGGTTTGAACGATGATCTTACTTGTTTACACCGTGCACATGTGTCACACATCTTTTCTTGGTCGAACTTGATTTTAGGCAACCCTTCAACCAAGTCCCACTTCTTGAGCTTGTTCAAGGTCAGTGAGCTAATGTGACCAAAACGTTTATGCCATAAACAAGGATCATCAAGTGTAACTTTCATACATGAAAAAGAGTTAGTAGGCATAGCATTTAAATCTACCATATAAACATTCCTTTTTCGGTGGCCTTCAAGAATAACGTTGCTAGTTCCTTCAATAATAATGCGACAACTATCAGTATGAAAAACTACTTTGTTACCTTTGTCACATAGTTGAGATATACTTAGCAAGTTGTGTTTTAGGCCATCTACGAGATAAACGTCACTTATTGCGTGAGACTTAGAGATTCCGATTTTGCCAACGCCGATTACTTTTCCCTTTTTGTTATCCCCGAACGTCACTTTTCCTCCGTTGAAAGGCTTGAGTGAAAGAAACAGATTCTTATCTCCGGTCATGTGTCTTGAGCATCCACTGTCAAGATACCATTGATTGTTTTCTTTCACTTCTTCCTGCATAAAGGATTAGATACAGTTTTTAGGTACCCAAGCTAAGTTGGGTCCCTTATGATTAGTTACTCTAAATACTAAATCCTTTCGAACCCAAACACGTCTAATGACCGTTTTTCTAACTTTAGGTTTGTTTGGCTTTGGAGGAGTTCTAGGGTTAGGTTTTTCTCTAGGTCTTGGTATTTCTCTGGGTCGAGGAATATCTCTAGGTCGTTCTTGATTGTTTCCCTTGTTAATTGGTTTACTAGGTTGAGATTTACAAGGGCTTTGTGAAGTGCTAGGTTTCTTAGAGTAGTCAAAGGCCATGTCATAGAACCAACGAAATTTATTGTTCCTTTCTTCGTTAGGTTCGTTAGTGGGGGTTTCCTTATCCTCGACAACTGTGTCAACAGTTTTAGCATGTTCGGCATTCTTTCGTAAGTCACGAGCCTTTTTGACACAATTGATTTGGATGTGACCCGTATGACCACAGTAATTGCAAATCAAATATTCAGGAAGATCAGCATACTTCCTTTTTCTAAAATCAAAATCCGAAGGTGTTGATTTGCATTTAGAGTGATCTCTACGGCTGTAGCACTCATGTCCTAAGCCCATCTTCATATTATTGTCAGATTGTTCGGTTAGGAAGTTTAGGACTTTTGTGCTACCTTCCCACTTGTCATGGACCTTTCTAGCGTGTAGAAGTAGGTCTTTTAGGGTTTTGATTTCTTCTTGACATTTCGTGTGATCTACATCATTGTCCTTTTTGAAGTTATCACGAAAGTCTTGGAATCGTTTATTAAGAATGAACACGACATCAGTGTGTTGTTTCTTAACGTTGATCATATCGGTCTTGGATTCTTTCAATTGCTTCGAAAGAGAATCTATCTCTTTCTTTTGGTCGAGGATCACTTCTTCATTAGATGTGACCTTAGTTTCCAAAAGTTCTTTGACTTTTCTAAGTTCTAAAGTTATAGCTTCATTAGCTATAACTTTGGCTTGAAGATGCTTGATGTTAAGCTTTAGGTCAGAAGTTATAGCTTCATTAGCTATAACCTTGGACTCTAATTCCTTCTTTTCAGCCTTAGTAGAAGCTAATGTTGTAGCTTTCTCAGCTATAACTTTAGATTTCACCTTCTTAGCTTTAGCCTTGAGAGTATGATTCTCTTCCGCAATTTCAAGAATCTGTTCCTTTAGATCTTTTAATTCCAAATCCTGTTCGTGACACTTATCAAGAGATTGTTCAAAGAATTCAATTAAAGCACTTTTAGACAATTTCCTAACACGTTTCTTAAGCTCAAGGTAACTTACCTCTTCATCATCGTCTTCGTCTGATTCTCCAAGAAAGCAATAGTTTAAGTGAGAATTTGTGCTTTCATCGTCACTGTCGGAGATTAGGTCAAGACTAACACTGCTAAGACAAAGGTTTGCTACTTCGTCGTCTTCAGATTCCTCGTCATCTTCTGTGTCAAGGTCTCCCCAACACGAAGCCATCATAACTTGCTTGAATTCTCTCTTTGTCTTCTCACGTTTTGTCTTGTCCTTTATCTTCTCCCATGTTGGACAATCTTTGATCATGTGACTAGATTCTCCACACTTGAAGCAGCCTCTATTTGCGAAGGACGACTTTGAGTCATTACCTTTTTTGTTGAATGACTTGTTGTTATTGTTATTGTAGGATGATTTTGTTTGTTTATTTCGAAAAATCTTATTTTTAAAACGTCGTGCAAACAAGACAGTTTCATCCTCTAGGTCAGAGTCCACTTCTTCGCTCTTTAAAGCCATACTCTTATTGCGACTTGGTTCAGCGTCGTCTTTGTTAAGAGTAATTTCATGGGCCATGAGAGCACCAATGAGTTCTTGATAGGATAGGGTTTCAAGATCTCGTGATTCCTCCATTGCAGTGACCTTAGCACGCCACTTCTTAGTAAGGCTCCTAAGAACCTTTCTAGCAATGTCCTCGGTACAAAATTTCCTACCTAGGTTTTTTAATTCATTTATTATACTTGAGAACCTTGCGGACATACTATCTAGAGACTCATTAGGCTCCATGATGAATAGCTCATATTTTTGCATAAGCAAATCAATTCGGTGCTTCCTAACAATGGAAGTACCTTCATAAGCTAATTCGAGTCCATCCCATATCTCCTTGGCCGTAGAGTATGAGGAAAACCGATCAAACTCAGTAGAAGTCATTCCGTTTTGCAGAAGACTTATTGCTTTGGAGTTCTCTTCGGTCTTCTTGTAGTCGGCCTCGACATAGTCCTCTTCTTTCTTTTCATAGGTAGTGCCTTCCTCGGATGCCACAAGAATTTTGTGTGGTCCGTTTTGAATGATCCTCCAGCACTCCCAATCGTGTCCTTTCACATAGTGAGTCATTATGTTTTTCCACAATCCATAATTCTTCCCATCAAAGACGGGACACTTGAGATATTTGGAATCCATTTATCACGTGATAGGCAGCGGAATATAAAACTGTAAGATGAATGAAAAACAAGATAGATCAGCCTCTTTGCGGTTAGGCAATCAAGAGCACGAGGCTCTGATACCAATTGAAGAGTCTATTGATCCAAAATACTCAAGAGGGGGTGAATTGAGGATTTAAAACTTTTTGAAGCTTTTTCGACTGTGCGTATGTAATTGATTATTTAAAGTTTATTGATTAAACTTTAACTAATCAATGAACGATTGTAAGCAAAGTAAACGAAAGAACGAAACAAGAGGAGACACACGGATTTTTGAAGTGGTTCAGTTTCACAAGTCGAAACCTACGTCCACTATTCTCGATTAATAAATTTAGTACCTTTCTACGGATTACAAATTTACTAACCCAACTCGTACAACTAACTCTAGCTGTAACTCAATGAGTACCGTTAAATACTCGAGTGACTAACTTACGCTAATAAGAAAGCACTAATGATTCTAACTTACGCTAATAAGCGTTAATGAACAAGTTAAGAAATCAACTAAGCACTATTATCTTATAACGATAAATAAAGAACAAGTATGCGAGTTTTGTAATACACGACCTTTCAAAATATCCAAATCGGTTTTCGTTAAAAACACACGGTTTGCTCTTTAAAATATGAAAACAATTTTTATGCTTAAGGTCTCTATTTTAGATGTTGTAAATAGCAAAGTATTTATAGGCAAGGAAGAGAAAGGCTACACGGTTTCTACAAGAACCCTAATAGCCGAAATAATAAGATATAATTACAAATTATATCTTCTTATTATCTCTTACCTAAAAGCCATAAAAGATAATAAAGAATATTCTAAAAGATAGAATATAATCTTTCCAAATATTATCTTTACTATAAATTCTAAGATTATGATAAGATTTCCTAAAACAAGAATATCTTTTACCATAAACAAATATATTAACTAAGATATAAGATATGTAAAGATATTATTATAGAATAAAATCTTTACCTAATATCTCATAGGCAACACGGCACAACACGGCTCATAGGCTCGTGAACCATGCAAACCCTAATCTTAGTATATAATTAGAATTTAGGTTTTAGGAGAGGCTAGATGGAAACCCTAATTGATAGTAAAGTCCAACTCATAAGTCGATCCAATAACCATCAATTAACGCTAACAATATAACCGGACTCCTCACTAAACCGGGCTTTATAAAATAAATACTTTCATTAAAACATATAAAATAAACTTTAAGAAATTGCAAAACAATTTTCGAATCATTTAAAAGTTGTGTATAAAAACTCAGCATTTCAATGTTATAGTAGAAGAGCTATAACATTGAACTCTTTTACTAGTAATGTTATAGCTGCAAAGCTATAACTTTACTAATTAAGAAACCCATTCTTTGATTACCATTACGAGATAATCACCTATACTATTCTAATCTTCAAGGAGATCTTTGAGTATAGGCTACATCAACATCCAAGCTTGATTAATCATCTAGACGAACTTCGTCTTCACATAATACTTGAATGAATCTTTGTATTGTGTGATCTTGAACAAGGACTTGAACTTCTCATGTAATCGTCACAATCCTCTTTGTTGCTCGTAATAAGTTAATGCTAAAACACTTAACAAACGATTATACGCAACAAGTATATAATATGTAAAGCACCTTGACATCATCAAAACATAAACATATAAGCTATATGGTCCAACATATATTATGTATCATCCCTTCCGTATTCTTGTAATGAGATTTAAATATGTGATCAATATGATCGACAATTGTGATCGCATTATTGTCGGAGGACATATATTCCAACAAAAGGATGGGTGGCATCTCGAAAGAGAAGCCCCCAGAGTGAGAAGACCAGAATTTGGCAAAAGGAGGAATGAGCGATGTGGACAAGGCCCTCGGGAACTGCGTCCGCGGGATCCACACTAGGCATAATCGACTCGAGGTTCTTTCGAATCGAATTAAGACAAATTAGAGTCGCCACCAAGTTTTATGGAAACTTGGAACCGTTCAAGTCAACTTTACACCTTTCATCGAAAAGCATAAAGCCAATCGACTACGAATGATTAAAGATAAAGACTTGTACCCTATATCACTCGATTTGAATGACTCTCGTAATCCAATGGTATTTAGACGGATCCACAAACCATAGATCTTGAGTAAGGGGTACGTGTTGGGAAGCCCATAAGGACACCCAACCCCGCCCGTTAATAACGGCCTCTACTAAGTCAAGTATGGATTTCAAACAAGGTCATAGCTACTACGATGTATGATTTGCAAACATTGTTTTAACCCTAACATGTGAAGTTCCTATGTCGATTTAGATGCAACTAAACTAACTTTGTCAAAGTTGTAATTTAGCATGCGGGTTGATTAATCTAACAACATACAAAGCAAACAAGGCTTAAAGGGGAATGGGCACGGGTTTTGGTGGTGTTTGGAGCGGGTTTTGGTGGTGTGGATTGAGCTGCAAAACAGGGGGGGCTGTTTCGTGTTTTGCGGGCTGGTTATGGGTGATTTGGGACATGGTTTGGGCCGTGGTTAAGGGGGTTCGAACTGGGTTGAATGGGTAGAGGCTTAGGTTGGTTAGTGTACTCGAGATTCGTGCCAACTCGTAAAGAAAACGGGCTCAAAAACCGAGCTATAATCGAGCTTCAAAACACATGTTTAAAACGAGTTTTCTTCGCTTTTAAAATCGATTTTTCAAATCAATTAATACATTAAAATAAATGATTTTTTCAAATCAAATATACTCATAAAATGATTTTTCAAATCAAATATTTATTTTATTTTCAATAAAACAAACTTGAGAAAATAAATTCAAATTAAATAAATAAAATGAATTAAAACTCCTAATTAACTTTAATTTAAATATCATTTAAATTAAATTACTCCGTCGACAACGCTCATTCTACATCGTAAAACGAACCCAAATAATGACAATGACAACTAATAAATACATGTGTCCTATCATCATCGGGTGTTTGTCGGGTTCTCTATAAATTCCAATATCGACGGATACGGGTATCTACTGAGCCCCCACTTTGACTGAGGCTTGGACAAGGCGAAAGTCAAAGTATACCCCAGGTCCCTCTCGACCTGAGGATTCCGCGGGTCGTTTATAGTCCATTAGACTTGCGTATATAAGCTCGCCAGCCATAAGAAGAGATCATACCTGAAACTTCGTCGGGGATTAACTCTTGCTTCTGTTGTGTCAAGTTGTCATCGTTGGTCATCGACCCATAAATTGCATATATGGTGGATTGAGCCTTATCCTTAGGCGCCGACGTATCCGTTTCTGACAGAATCAAACCCGCGTCGTAGTTCGGCCACTGCTGACACATGCCCAAAGTTTATCATCTGCTGGCGTTTGTCCAAAATGGGACGGGACTTTCAAAGAGGCTGCCGCCGCTTTCATCATTTGCTTTCAGCTACGGAATTCTTCCATTTCATACTCTTGTATTGGATTGAATTCTTGGTGGATGTCATCCTTTACATCTTGATAATGGTCTCTGAAGCCAACGGCTTCAGAGCCCCCATTTGTAATGGCTCTAAAGTCGAAGACTTTAGAGCCCCCAGTTGAAGCATATCCTGCTATATTTGAAACACAGAAAATGTACGAGCAATAATCATCACATATGCACATTTGGATCATCGATCTTAAAATTGGATTATTTGAAAGATTGGGTCATCGACTCGAAAATTGAATTTGAAAATTTTGAATAATTGGGTCATCGACCCGAAGTTTAAATTTGACATCACTTGGTATGTTGGGCCATCGACCCGAAATTTGAATTTGAAACGAATCATTTGGATGTTGGGTCGTCGACCCAAAATTTGATTTTGAACTTTGAGATTTGAACCTTGACTTGAAATGTACCACTACTTGGATAATCTATCCATAATTCGCAAAAAGTTTTTGGAATTTTGAATTTTTTTTTTTTTGAAATCGAACCTTGATGGGTGAGCATGAAATACGACTCAGACACTCTGTATGACCCGTAAATAACGTGGGCGTAGCCCGCTACCGTAAAACAAAAAAGGAAAATAAAACCGTAAGTGTGCACGGGTTTTAATTCAATTATGGACTTGTTGGGGGGTAGAAATGTAAATTGGCCATTCTGACGCCAAAAAATGACAAACGGGAATCACAAGGTCGTCGAACTTGGGACGGAGATATCGTATGTCATGGGCGTGCTCCCGAGGACACATGGGAAACAAGATCACTTGGCATTGACAAGGTGGATTAAACTCACGGAGCAACAACGTTAGCTTCGCCCAGACACTAAACAAAGACTGATTTTATGAGAACACTTAGACATCACACATGACTTTTGTTGGGAATATTCTGTCACTCTTCTCCTCGCCTCCTTTCTTTTCAGCGAGTTTCATCATTTCTTGCCACCGCCTTCTTTCTTTTCAGCGGGCTTTTACTATTTTTTCTTCCACGCCTTCTTTCTTTTCAGCGGGTTTTTCATATTTTCTGTTCCCAACACAAACCCACATCTATGTGACTCAGTATCTTTGCCTAAACCATTAGATAAAGCTCATTCTGAGACTCGATACTATTCATCCGAACCTATATCCTCATCCTAGCCTACATCGAGTGCTAAGACCGACTCAAATAAAGGTGGCTTCATTTGGACTTGGTTAAGACCCGTAAGAAACCGACAAGATGACAACTTGGTTGATGAGTGGATTGAATCCCTTATTCTGAAGGCCTGCCTACGTATTCGCGTGGAGCGAAATCAAATCCGACGTAGTTCGATCAAGGTGCATAAACTTGGCATTTTAATTGTGTGTACACACTCAAAGGTTTCACCTAAGGTATCATGTCATATCCCATTCTAGCCTGTAAAGTACCGTTGTATCCCGTGTCAAGGGTTGGTACAAAAGGCTGTGGTTCTTTGGGATGTGGAGCTTGGTAAAAATAGGTTCGCAAGGTAAACTATCATTCTGAAGGTTCGTTTTGTGGTGCTAAGGCCAAGGGCTATGGCTTCTGATGTGGTTGAAAATGGTGTCTCGGGTTTGATGAAACCCGAGTGCAAATGGGTTGGAAAATGATGTGGGTTCAAATTTCCATGTCTGGACCCTAAAGGCTAGGTATAACAACACAAGCAGAAGTATTCTCAAAATTCCCGACTATCCCCTTGTAACTGTCTCAGGAAGGACTTAGGGGTAAAGAGGTTACTACTTAAGCTTTTGGGCTTCGCCCATTGAACTTCAACTATGGGTACTTGACTTGACTTCTGGCTTCCGTAACTTCAACATTTAACCAAAAACATTTTGCAATAACTTCAACATCTTTTTTTTTCTTTTTTCCTTTTCACGATTTCTTTTTTTTCTTTTTTTTCTTTTTTCTTGTTTTTTTCTTTTTTCATTTTTTTTTTCATTCTTTTTGAAAAATGGTCTTCTACTCATTCTCCTAGTCACAAATAGATACACCTTAAAAACTGGGCTTCGCCAACTAAATTGGGTTAGAATTAACAATTCCTTCTTACAACGGGTTGGTTTCTTCTCTCTTCGAGCTTCGAGAGGGGATGATTCTGTGGGAAAAAAAGCTTGCCTTCCGTCATCGATATGGAAAACAAGGAGCTAGTTCGGGTTCGTCCTAGAATCATCTAAAAGCTTGTCAAAAGCACTGGTTCTGATGGAGGTTTTCTACCGCCAGACATGGAATAGGTAAAGGAATGAAACACGGAATCCTATTGTACCTTACGTTTTGAAACGGGACATATTTCTACCCCAGATATGCCTTTGAGTGTGTTGTGCATTTTATCATGTTTCGGAATGATTGAGGATTGAAAACAAGACAAATTGGGAAACGAAACTGCAACTTTTATTGGAATGACAAATGCTTAAGAAACTCGAAGGAACGATTCCTAGGACATATCCTAGGTCATCGTGGAACAAACGACTCAAATTCAAGAAAAGAAAGTCCTAGACTCGACTCGACTAAAATAAGAAAACAGCTCCCGACTCATAATTTTCAAATCTGGTCTTGAGCTTTCTCTTGTTCAGCTGTCAGCTTAGATGTTCGGCTCTTGTCCTTGACCCCTTTGATGGTCTGCCTCCATCCTGAGGTAGTCCTCTGAGGATTTACGCCAGTGATGAAGGTTGGTGAATCGAATTGTCTTTTATTAACTTAGTTAATGAGAGGAGTACATTCTAGAGCAAGACTCCCGACTCGAATTTCATTCTTCGGGTTTGGCAAGAATTCAGAGCAATCCAAAAATATTTTCCCGATAAACACCCCTTTCAAGTGACATGGGCGGATAAGATGGGAATAATCGACATTGTCTTCGACAGAAACAAAGTTAGCGTGATCGCCAAATGGATTGGTGATGTTATTGGGTTTAACAGTTGGGATCGGGAGTGTTCCATTCTCAATCATGTCTTGGATTTCGTGCTTCAGTCGATAGCACCTTTCAGTATCATGGCCTTTCCCTTGATGGAAGGCACATTAGGCATTTGGTTTATACCATTTACCTTGTTGATCAGCGGGAGGGTCCGGAGTTGGACCAATAGGCTTCAGCTTTCCTTGGGCTATGAGCCTTTGGAGAGCGTATGTATAAGTGCATCCGATATCGGTGAATGCCCTAGGTGTTTGGCGCTGCGACTTCTTCGATTGCCCTTCTAAGAGATTGATGGCTTCATCAATATGGGCGTTCTTTGGGGCCTTGCCCTTAGACGATGAGGCCCCTTGGTACCCTTTTCGCTTTTCAGCTTCTGCCATTCTGACATCATCTTCTACCTTTATCCCGATTCTTATCAATTCTTTGAAAGAGCCAAAATTCTGGTATTTCAGAGCATTACGGTAAACAGGTCGTAGATTCTTTACAAACTTATCTACCATTTCAACTTCGTCAGGCTTCTTGGCTAGTTTCACGCTTTCAGCGCGCCATCTTGCGAGGAATTCAGTAAAGCCTTCTTTGTCTTTTTGCGTCATCACCTCTAGCGTCCTTATATTGGTCCGAATCTCGACATTGTCAGCATAGTGCTTACAAAACTCCACCGTGATATCTTCGAAAGTGGGGAAGTTCTTAAGGTCAAGATTATAGAACCACGCCTTCGGGTGTTCATCCAGAGATTGGGCAAAAATTTCAGAGAGCATGTCAGCAGGTACTCCCTTCAGTTCTAAGTACCCTTTATAGGCCTTAACATGGTGGACTGGATCTTCTGTGCCCTTAAACTTTGGGATATCAGTGAGTACCATGTTCGTGGGCAACTTATCCTGAATTGGGGCATAGGCCCTAGCATTTTCGTAGTGGATGTTTTTCCCCTGGGAGAGTTTCAGACGGTCTTCAATGAATTTGAACCGTTTCTCCAGATCAGTCAGAGGTGGGGTAGATGAAGAGGAATCTTCACCCAGCTTAGATTCGATTGCATCCATTCTGGTCATCATGAGGTTCACGGCCTCAGTAAGCTTGTTAACAACATCTTCCATTGCTTGACGTCGGGTTTTTGGCGGCCTTTCTACAAGAAAACCCCGTACTGAGTCAATATTTAAAGTAAGAGCCCCTGCACACTTAAGGACACGACCCCTACTTGACTCAAACAAAGACTCGACTTGAGATTGACTAAACAAAGGTTTGACTCACGGTTGGATCTAGACCTTGGTTCATTTTAGACTCGACAAAACGACATGACTCAAACTGTCATAAATCGGTTATAAACCGGACTCGGTGTGACTAAACCCGTGATTGGACTAACATAGCCCATAGGTTCGGGTGAAACGCCCTAAATGGCCTAGCTTGGACGTTTTTGTGGACTATCCTAGATCAAAAGGTCGACCAACATGACTCAAGGCCCAAGAGGTGAGCTTGGGTGACCCAACAAGGTCGTGTTCTAGACTCTTAGAACGAAACACACCCGGCCTAACACGGCCATGACCCGGACACGACTTGACGCATTTCATGCTTGGTTGAGGTTCGAGAGGCATTTTGGATTGATTTTGAAAAACGAAAGATTGATTTGAAAATGAGATTTGAAATGGGCAGCATGCCGGCTATAAAAGATTATTTTTGGCCGAAAATTCTAGTCCTATTTGGGCAGCATTCCGCGTTTTTAAAACCATGCTAGTTTGAAAGTAAGTTGTTCAAAAGTTCGGTTTTGAAAAGGACATGGGAAATTTCGAAAAGACTCGGGAAAACAATTTGCACATTGTCATTCTCATGTTATAAGAATGTATGCTCCTAGACATCTCTAAGTCTCGGCAAGTCTTCTACAAGAAGGTCTATGCCCTCTATCCTTTTGCGGTCTTATAGAGCAAGGTGTCTTAAGGTAGAGTACCTAGAAGATCGTCCCCACCATCAAGAACCACGCGAGGTGAAGTGGAAGCGAGCAATGTGCAGCTTCCTAGCATAGTGGGACGTCGCCCCCCACGCATTACGAAGAAACGCTGGGACGGCCCGGGCAAGTCCTTAAGGGTTTATGCATGAATCGTAGCACTATGAGTAATGTTTTACTTTCCAACACTTTCTTTTCAAGTTTCACCTCGGAGGAAGAGACCCTAGAAACAAAGTGTAACTAGTCCTCTTTCCCCAGCGGAGTCGCCAAACTGTGGACAAGGCCCTCGGGAACTGCGTCCGCGGGATCCACACTAGGCATAATCGACTCGAGGTTCTTTCGAATCGAATTAAGACAAATTAGAGTCGCCACCAAGTTTTATGGAAACTTGGAACCGTTCAAGTCAACTTTACACCTTTCATCGAAAAGCATAAAGCCAATCGACTACGAATGATTAAAGATAAAGACTTGTACCCTATATCACTCGATTTGAATGACTCTCGTAATCCAATGGTATTTAGACGGATCCACAAACCATAGATCTTGAGTAAGGGGTGAGGGTACGTGTTGGGAAGCCCATAAGGACACCCAACCCCGCCCGTCAATAACGGCCTCTACTAAGTCAAGTATGGATTTCAAACAAGGTCATAGCTACTACGATGTATGATTTGCAAACATTGTTTTAACCCTAACATGTGAAGTTCCTATGTCGATTTAGATGCAACTAAACTAACTTTGTCAAAGTTGTAATTTAGCATGCGGGTTGATTAATCTAACAACATACAAAGCAAACAAGGCTTAAAGGGGAATGGGCACGGGTTTTGGTGGTGTTTGGAGCGGGTTTTGGTGGTGTGGATTGAGCTGCAAAACAGGGGGGGCTGTTTCGTGTTTTGCGGGCTGGTTAGGGGTGATTTGGGACATGGTTTGGGCCGTGGTTAAGGGGGTTCGAACTGGGTTGGATGGGTAGAGGCTTAGGTTGGTTAGTGTACTTGAGATTCGTGCCAACTCGTAAAGAAAACGGGCTAAAAAACCGAGCTATAATCGAGCTTCAAAACACATGTTTAAAACGAGTTTTCTTCGCTTTTAAAATCGATTTTTCAAATCAATTAATACATTTAAATAAATGATTTTTTCAAATCAAATATACTCATAAAATGATTTTTCAAATCAAATATTTATTTTATTTTCAATAAAACAAACTTGAGAAAATAAATTCAAATTAAATAAATAAAATGAATTAAAACTCCTAATTAACTTTAATTTAAATATCATTTAAATTAAATTACTCCGTCGACAACGCTCATTCTACATCGTAAAACGAACCCAAATAATGACAATGACAACTAATAAATACATGTGTCCTATCATCATCGGGTGTTTGTCGGGTTCTCTATAAATTCCAATATCGACGGATACGGGTATCTACAAGCGACGTCTTAAGAAAGAAGCCCCCCAGTAAAGAGATTAATTTTTGCAGCTGGATGGGCCGCTTTTGAGGATTGATGTTGATGGTTGAGATTGAAATGGATATGCAGTTGTGTCCCTGTTGGGGACTGCCTACGTATTCGCGTGTGTGCGAAATCAAACTAGATCGTAGTTTTGAGCTGGTTATTGAGGATTGAAAATTGGAAATGTTGTGAAAGAAGTATGCGGTTGTGCCCTTGTAATATGACTGCCTACGTATTCGCGTAGTTCTGAATGTGTGTGCCTAAGCGAGTTGTTAGGACCTTAAAGTGTGAGGGTCATGACGGTAAAAGCCGTTTGGTGACTCGAAGATTGATTTGAGAGAATTCCTCCTTGATCATGAATCGAAGAGGTGTAATTTGTGAAAATGTTCCTTATCATGTGAGCACACTAAAAAGTGGACCATAAGGGTATATTGGGTATGTCCCGTTCTCGGTAGCAAAGCATTGGAGGACTCCGTATTTGGGTCAGGGTGAAAATGGCTTCGACATTATGGAATGTGGAGCTTGGTAATAATAGGTTTGTTTGACAAATAAAAATATGGGGTTGAGGGTCACGACGGTGAATTCCGTTTGGTGACTCGAAAGTTGATTGGAGAGAATTGCCTCTTGATCATGAATCGAAGAGGCATACTTTGTTGTTTCTTGTTACGTGAGCACACTAAAAAGTGGACTCTAAGAATGAAATGGGTATGTCCTGTTCTCGGTAGCAAAGCATTCGAGGTCAGGGCGAAAATGGCTTTGACATTATGGAATGTGGAGCCTGATAATAAGAGGTTTTTTTGACAGATAAAAATCTGGAGCTTGTATTTGTGGTGTTTAGGCCGATGGGTTATGGCTTATAATGTGGTGCGGAATGGGGTCTCAAGCTTGGTGTGGCCCGAGCACGAAATGGTTGGTAAATAATGTGGGATCAGATTCCCATGTCTGGACCTCAAAGGTTAAGGTGTGATATTATGAGCTTGAGGGGAATCCTCAGAAGCCTAGATAGGTCTCCCTATGACAGTCTCTAGAAGGACTTAGGGGTGAAGCGATGTTGGTTATGATCTTGAGGGAAATCCCCAGGATCCTAGATAGGTCTCCCTGTAACAGTCTCTAGAAGGACTTAGGGGTGAAGCAGTGTTGGTTATGATCTTGAGGGGATTCCCCAGGATCCTAGATAGGTCTCCCTATAACAGTCTCTAGAAGGACTTAGGGGTGAAGCAGTGTTGGTTATGATCTTGAGGGGAATCCCCAGGATCCTAGATAGGTCTCCCTATGACAGTCTTTCGAAGGACTTAAGGCTGAAGAAAGGTTGGGTTTGTTGTTAGTTGGCGAGTCTTGAGCTATCATTTTAGCTCTTTGACATCAAGGTTTGGTGTCTTCCTGTTTTGGTGTTTTGGACTTGTCTGTCCGGGATTTGGTGTGTTCGACTTTTTGGTCCTGGGCTTTGGACTTGTTGGTCCTGGACTTGGTATTTTGGACTCACTTGTTCAGAATTTTGTGTGTTGGATTCTTTCTTTGGATTTTGGCCTTTTTGAGAAAAGGGTTTCAATCTTGTTTTGTTTTGATTTTGGATTAGGTCTTGGCCTTGACGCTGGATGAGTAGTCTTTGGCTTTGGCTTTTGCTTTGAGTGAATTGACTTTGGTTTTTGCTTTGACTTTGACTTTGGCTTTGGCCTTGAGTGAATTGCTTTTGGCTTTGGTTTTTGCTTTGGCCTTGAGCTTTGGCTTTGGGTGAATGGATGTTGGCTAGGGCCTTTGATTTTGGCTTATCGCTTTGACTTTGGGTGAATGGATGTTGGCTTGGGCCTTTGATTTTGGCCTTTTGCTTTGGCTTTGGGTGAATGGATGTTGGCTTAGGCCTTTGATTTTGGCCTTTTGCTTTGGCTTTGGTTTGGAGTTATTGGTTCTTTGCCGTCCTTCGTTCGAGGAAGGTAAGAGTGCAAGCGGGGATGTATCCGGTGGTGACAGGTCGATTCTCAGTGATGGGATGTTTTTGTGGGGAATGGGCTTGCCTTCCGTCATTGATCATGAACAAAGAGATATTCTGGTTTGTTATATGTGTTCGTCGTAGAATCCCTCTGATAAGAGCTCGTTCTAGATCGAGTGCTAATGAAAGGTTTCTATTGCTAGACATGGAATAGGTAAAGAGAATGGACACAGAGTTTCGAGTCCTCTTCTTACTCGGTACGGAACGTCACTCGAGTGTACTCACATTGAATTAGAACATATAGTTGAAGGAAACGTAGATCTATATACTAACATATTCATATATGTTCCATTTTAATTTGTCATAAAATTAACAAATGATCTTATGCATGCAAACTATTTAACAAAATAAAGAAGAAACATTCATCCTTACATTGGAATTTCGGTTCATATGGGCACAAAAGAGATCTCCTTCTCTTTTGTTGTTGTGCTTTCCTCAATGGATGAACAAGGACTCAAATGTAGAATCCCTCCCAAGGAATGATACCCAAGATATACCCTTAATAAAATTAATATTATTGATACTAGAATAACATTAATCTTTTAAATAAAATGACCCAAAATTATTTGGTCCTCTCTAATTTTCGGTCAAGAGGAGAAAGAAAGAGGAAGTGAATATTTTTATCTCACTAAAAATATTTTTGTGTTGTTAGAAATGAATAAATTTACACTAGATGTCATGTAGTGTATATTGGAGAGATTTAGAGAAAACCCTTGGCTCCTCTTTTGTCCAAAAACCGGGTAGGGTGGGGGAAGTGTGGCCAATGCATGCACAATTTGTTCTTTACAAGAATGTGTAGGTGTGCATGGCTAGCAATAGGTATACATCATTATGCTTTCCATTAACTTTAATCAACATAATATATATGTTAATTCCTCCCAATATTTCGGTCAAATTGAGATAAAATGGATTCCATTTTATTTTTGTCAATTGTCAATATGTCACATGTCATATGTTACATAAATTTGTTATGTATTTTTAACATATTAAAAATCAACGTATTAATAAAAATACGTCATATACAAAAATCGACTTAGTAATTCATAATTACTTGTACCAAAATAATTTACCAATTATAAATTACAATAACTTGTATTTATAATAATTCATTCAATTTCAATTGTTTCCTTAAACAATAGTTTCATCTGAGTAATGAAACAATTGACACTCGCATCGTATCTCATTTAATCGATTATAATGAAATACGTAAATTTAACTTCCAAAATCGTCCGACAATTTTTCAAGTAATTTAATTAACTCGTAACGTTATACGATTAATTAAATGATCAATTAAGAGTAATATCCTTTAGGTATGACCTAGGGGATCAACTGATCACCACCGTCGCACGACGATTAAAGAATGTCAAACTCTAGTCACCAATCATTACCGATATATGTTGACCAGTTTGAAGTAAAAATACTTCCCAATTGTATTCTTTAAAATGAGACTTAAACATGTGATCATTATGATCAACAGTTGTGATCGCATTATTGTCGGAGGACACTTATTCCAACAATCTCCCACTTGTCCACGACAAGTGTGCGTCACCAATTCTCTTGTCCTATTACTATCTCCCACTCAATGCAAGGTGTCTTTGAGGTCGTACTTGCAAGTGATCATATCGAGAGTGGTTTCCTCGATCTGGAGAATAACTGATTGACCGGATTTATCTATCATAGATACCTTCCGAGCGTGGCCACGCATTTCCAGTTCATTACTCCTCGAGTGGCCCTGAGATATTGTTATAACCCTGACTAGGGGTGGACAATTCCTATCGCACCCATTCCCTTCAACTAGCCACAACCATCATAACCCAAAATATGCCCATTTGACCTCATTTACGAAGGTCGTAGTAACACAAATCAAAGTTAATCTGAAACTGTGCCATCTTAGGCGAATAGTCTTTAGTCAAAAGAATCGACTCATTTGAATACTATAGCAGCTCTCGCCACGACCAGGCTATATAAATTTGCCAGAACTCTATAAGCGGTCATTAGGCCCGACAAAATGTTCCTAATAAATGCCTATGTGATCGACTAGTCATCTCACACGACTCTATGGCACTTGAACTTGCCATCAATCGCATCACACTCTAGTCACTTCGAGACGTCACCTCATACAAGTGACTATGGGCAAATACTATGTTAATCCGTGTTCACTTTAACGGTGTTCAATTGTCACTACAACCCGTTTGGATGTAACAATGTATAAATTAAAGATAAAAGACAAATGTGATTGTGAATATGAACAAAAACAACACTTTTATTTCATTTCAAAATCTAACAAAAACTTGGTACACGTTTAAGTCCCATGGACGCAACATGTCCATCATGCTTAGCCTGCGATAAAGGCTTGGTGAGCGGATCGGCTATGTTGTCATCCGTCCCAACCTTACAAATCGCAATTTCCTTTCTCTCAATGAAATCTCTTATTACATGATATTTTCTAAGTACATTTCTAGATCTATTACTAGACTTTGGCTCCTTAGCTTGGAAGATTGTCCCACTATTATCACAATAGAGAGTGATGGGATCATTGGCGGTAGGTACTACTCTTAGACCTTCCGTGAATTGCCTGATCCACACAGCTTCCTTGGCAGCCTTCGATGCCGCAATGTACTCACCTCCGTTGTAGAATCCGTGGTTCTGACTTCCTTGAAGCTTCTCCAGCTAACGGCACCACCATTGAGCATGAAAACAAAACCAGCTTGTGATTTCATGTCATCTCTATCTGTTTGAAAGCTTGAGTCCGTGTAACCATTAACACGAAGTTCGGTGTCTCCTCCAAACACTAAGATAGAATCCTTAGTTCTTCTCAAGTACTTAAGGATGTTCTTGACTGCAATCCAGTGACTCTTACCTGGATTTCCTTGATATCTACTCGTCATGCTCAAGGCATACGAGACATCAGGACGTGTGCATATCATGGCGTACATGATTGATCCAACAGCGGAAGCGTAAGGGATCACCTTCATGCGTTCAACATCATGGGGTTCGGAGGGAGATTGAGTCTTGCTCAATATCGTTCCGCTTACCATAGGTACCAAACCTCTTTTGGATTTGTCCATGCTGAACCGTCGAAGAATCTTATCAACATAAGACTCTTGACTTAGTGCCAATATCCTCTTCGATCTATCTCTATGGATCCGGATACCTAATATGCGTTGTACTTCTCCCAAATCCTTCATTTGGAAGTGGTTACCTAACCACTTCTTAACAGAAGACAACATCGGAATATCATTTCCAATGAGTAGTATTGTAGACACCTCGTTTCTGCACCCCTCGCAAACCACCCGGTGATGATTGGGCCGCATGTTTGATTCGCGGAACGATTTGTGACAGTTCGTAAGATTATCGTCAAGTGATTGCTCAAATATTAATGTCAACCTCTTAGTTGTCATCTACGTCCTGATACGGTCTTTTTGGCAGTAATTAGAGTACATTCGGAGTCCGGGTCAAAAACCGTCTCCATTTTCTGATAGCTGTTAAATCCCGAGTCAGAATGTTCTGGAATGTTCCGGATATTTCTATTCCATATTTCTCAAATTTTATCTTTTGGCAAATAATATCCCGCAATATTCAAAAGATAATCGAATTAATTCCGTCCTACCATAACTTAAACACGGAAATCTTTCTTAAACAGGAGGAAACCTCCTGGGAATGGACGCACAGAGATCTTTGCGCCTCTTCCAAGAGACGTTGTGGTCGCCGCGCCTCTTCCCGTGCCCTTCTTTGCATGATTTACGTATCTTTTTTATATCTTTCCGAGATTCACTTCCAAAGAGTCTCCGAAACCCTATTCCTTCACGTGATTAGTATAAATAGGAGCCTTCGCTCCTCATATTTCTCACGCGAGTGTCCGCCCTTCTCTTCTCCCTTTGCATTCTAGACTTCGTTCTTACTAATTGGCGCCTACGTGCTTGAACCTTCGACCACGTAAGCTCGTATCCTTCCGGGTACCAGCCTCTCCGTTGCATGACCGACCAATTTGACCAACTCCACTACACTCAATCAATTTAATTAATCAATCGTTTTCCTCTTACGAGGGCTCTTTCCTTGCATTCGCGTCGAGCATCACTAATCGATCTTCTTAGTTCTTCTCGTTCCGTCAACATGTAAGTCTGAGGGTGTAAATCTCTCTTTTATTTATTGTACTTTTATTTATTGTATCATTCATTGTAAGATTTATGTCGAATATACCCTTAAAACCGATTTCTAAAACCGTCTTTAAAACCTTTTTTGCGGATTTCCCGTAGACAGACAGTCGAGAAAAGACGCAGCAACTGCTGCGCCTCTTCGAAGGAGCGCAGCACCTGCTGCGCCTCTTCGTGAGGCTGCCGCAGTTCCTGCTTCTTTTCTTCTTCCTCCGTCCTCTGTATTCGAATCAAATTTTGTTTCCTTTGTTTTGTTTTCCATTAATTCATTCATCATAATAATATGTCAATTCACGTGTAAATAATTAGTCATCATCATTAATATGTTTTATTCATTGTTGTTCCGACTTAGATCCTAAATAATTCATATTTGCGGGTTTTCGTCATTAATATTCAAACCCGGATTTTTAGGGATTCAATTCGTTCATATTGAGTTTCTGAGATTCGTCATTGATATATTTGCATCCATATTCATTGATATTTCGTCATGTTAAATTCGTTCCATTCACCGATGTCACTAATTAATTGTTCATTAACATCGACCCTTCACATAATTAATCCGCTTAATTCCGTCTCATTCATGTTTTATTGCTTTTTACGACATATTCATATGTAAAATAATCCATTAATCACTTTCATCCGAGCAAATAATCTGATCAATCATTAAATTTACCAATTAATATTAACGATTTGCGATTGCTTGACGAGAACTCACCCTTGGAACAGACGTACGCAAAGAATCGCTGCGCCTCTTCCAAAGGGCGCGATGTCTGTTTCTACTGTTCAGGGTGATTTCTGTCCCTGAATTCCGTTTCTGCCTTGACCTAGTTTGTTTAGATTACGTATTAACTAACTAATATTCGTATTATCACGCTAATTCCTGTTCGTAATTTTATTCTTTTATTCGTTTTCTCAAACATCCGTTTTAAAGGTATTTTCGACATAAATCGCCTAATCCGTTGTAATTAATGTAATTTTCTTTATTGTATTTCTTTCGTTCTTTGTACGTTCTCACATGTAAATCAATATTAACTTCTACTTCGACCCGATTGTATGCTAAACTACTTGTCAACCGACTTAGTTAATTCATATGCTAGGATTAATCTATGGATGTTGCATTGCATGCATTATAGCCGACGATATATCAAGTACGAATAACTCCCTAATCATTAGTAGAGGCCGCTATCGAGGCGGGCGGGATTAGGTGTTCGATCAAAAGAGCTTCCTAATACGTACCCTCACCCCTTACTCCAGATCTCCGTGAGCACCCGTGTTCATTGGCATCCACGAGAGTCATTCTAGACATAGAATGCTAAGGGTAACGATTGCTTAGTGTTCATGTCACTACTTTGTGTCTTGACATGACACGAGGTATTCGAACGGTTCCAATTTCCCATAAAAATTGGTGGCGACTCCATACAAAATGCAAACGCTTGTTTTCGAGCCCCTTCACCAAGCGCCCCGTGGGCGGCCCGTCGTCATCTAGTTTGGCGACTCATTGGGGAAATACACTTACGTGTAGCTAGGGTGAAACTTGAACAAGGTTAGGGAATAAGTTTGTACAAGACAATTGTCGGTTTTCATAACTCGGTCTTCCTAGACCGTTTATTCGGCCTTCCTAGGCCCAACCCAACCCATTCGACCAATCGTCCCGTCTAAACGGTCCTAATTCTTATTTGGGCCTAAGGATGGATAGCGATTGACGTCATCCATACCATGATGCTTACTCTTGTTTGTATCAAGGGCCTTCACTACTTGAGGAAATGGACTAGGAATCGGCCTTACTCTTGTTTGGCACGAGCCTCTCCACAGACTTCGGGTTTGATGGTTCGGTATGGCAACCCACCCTTTAAACCAAAACCCTTCTAAATGCATTCAGCATCCCGTTATAATGCTTGTATAAATGTGTAAACCATATGTGATCACCATTTCTAAACAAAATCATGACGAATTTTCAAAAAATCAAAACCCGTTTTCAATCAAGAATTTCGAAAATAGGGCCTTTAATTAGTACAAAATCCGGTCAAAACTCTGTCCGTTTGTCAAGTCAAAATTCGGGCCACAAGCCCATTTCAAAACCTCACTTCGAGTCCACTCCTACAACTACACTACAGTTGGCTAGGACGCACATTTTCAAAGACCTTGTCTTTCTTCAAAACTCACTCAACACAAGTGGCACACACCCACTTCACGGGTCAAAACTTTTCCTCTTTTAGCAAGTGCGATGGAATGGTCGATCGTGTTTTGATTCGTCGCCAGTCTCTTATCCAGTTTCCAAGATGCCTGGGTCAAGTGATGATACGAACCTCCAGCAAATTCAAGAGAGTAATGATCAAATCCTAGCCGCGATAGCCCAAATGCAAATCACTCAGGAACAAACATATGACCGCCTTGAGCTTATCGAAGGCCGCATCTTTGATGTAGAGGGAAAGCTACCTCCCATTAAAAGTGAAGTACTAGGTTTTTCCGATGACGAGTCTAAAGATGAGAATCCTATCATGGGGACAACCGCAGCTGAGAAAAGACTCCAATACCTAGAGGAGCAATTGATGTACCTTAAGGGGGATGACATTTACAGGGAGAACAATCGTAAGTATGAAGCCGTCAATTCCAAATTGCCCACTAACTTTAGCATGACGGATATCCCTAAGTTTAAAGGACATGAGAACCCTTTGAACCACATCCGCGCCTTCAAGGACTACATGTCTATCAAAGGCATCAAACCCGAGATGTTCTTAAGGATCTTTCCTTCATCTCTTGACACCATCCCAAAGCAATGGTTCTACACTTTAGATCACAAAAAGGTCGCTACTTGGGAGGACGCCGCCATCGAATTCTCAAAACAATACGCGGATAATGCCGAGATCCAAGTCAACATGCGCACTCTAGAGGTTCTTACCCAAAATGACAAGGAAGGATTCACCGACTTTCTAAGTAGGTGGAGGAAGACTAGTACCCAACTAGTTGAACGCCCAGATGAGGCTACTCTTGTGGAAAAGTTCGTGGACAATCTCAAGCCCATATATGCCAACCATTTGAGATATCAAAACATCAAGACCTTCAAGGACTTAACTATACTAGGGACACGAATTGAAGACGACATCCGTAAAGGACTCTTGTCCAAAACGGTGGGTCGAGGATATCAAGGGTCCACGAGTCGTTCATACGGCTCTACTAGCAAGACCGACGAAGTTAACCTTCTCGAGCCATCCAAGAAAACCAGCCCACCAAGGAAGTTCACAAACCTTGGGGATACGTACTCCAACGCTCTAAAAAGACTAATGAAGCAAGGTAAACTCCAACCCATTGGGCCTACTCCCGAACCCGAAAGGAAGTCCAAATTTTGGGATGAAAATTCCTACTGTGAATACCACAGGGGCAAGGGGCATGACACAGAAAAATGCTACAAGTTGAAACACGTGCTTCAGGATATGATTGAAGATGGTCGACTTCTAATTCCACCAGGAGGTAAGCCCAACAACACTCAGAATCCTCTTGGAGTTCTAGTGATTACAAGTGACGAATCTACCTTAGATTGCTCACATCTCATTTCTCCCACCGAAAATGAAATTCATGCAATTGAGAAAGAAAGACTCTACTCTACCATCTCCCCTGCCATTTCTGACTTCATCGCATGGGCAAGGAGTGTAGATAGACAAGTGTGGGAACTAGAAAACATGGTAACAACCTTGCGCGATCCCAAGGCAACGCCTAAAGAACGCGTACCATTGACCTTCTCTCAAAATGCCACTATGCAAGAAGTAGTCGCCGTGGTCGACAAGCTAGTCGATCAAATCATACAACTAGAAAGTGACATCATGAGAATGAGGGAACTAGCTGCAGTTAATGGGGTTTGGGCCGATGACGACGAGGACGAGTATCTCATCGAAAACTCCTTAGTCAAGAAGATAGTCCAAAACGGCGAAGACCAAGATGTGGATCATCTAACTCGCTCGGGCCGTCCATACCAAAGCACCACTCAAAACGGTCCAACCAATGTCATCACACCAAACGACAACGAAGACGACCCCACTGATCATTTGCTCAAGCAATTACAGAAAACCAAGGTGATCTTCGGTCGGCAACTAGTGGCAAGCTCATTTCCGCATCGCCAAGCTTTACTGCAAGCTTTGGCCAAATTGAATGTAGCGCATAACTCTACTCCTGAAGATGTAATCAACTTGGTCTTCCAAGAATCACCGAAGCTAAGTAATCCTATTACTTTCTCAGACGAAGACTTGCCACCTTTCGGCGCCAGTCACAACCTTGCTCTATATATCACCGTCATCTGTCTAAAGAAGAATGTGCCAATGACCTTGGTAGATGATGGCTCCGCGGTCAACGTCATACCCCTCAAAACGGCATACAAACTAGGCATGAAAGAGTCGGACTGGACCCCTACAAGTCAAGGTGTACGTGCGTATGACGGTACACGACGAAAAGTGGTAGGACTTGCTAACCTAACCATAGCAACAGGGCCAATCGAACGAAAGGTTAACTTCCAAATAGTGAACATCGAAGCTTCATTCAACATACTTCTGGGAAGGCCTTGGATTCATGCTTCCAAAGCAGTAACATCCACCCTTCACCAAAAGATCAAGATCCCACTCAATGGCAAAGTTGTGACGATCACTTCGTCGCCTATCAAGGCGATAATTGAGAAACAATCAAGCAATCAAGTCCTTGCGGATCCCATATACGAACTTGGGGGCTTCCAAAGTGTAAGTGTCATAGAAAGTGAGTTGGCACCCTTGTACTATAATCCCTACTCTAACGTGGTGGTCAACCACATACTCAAAAATCAGGGATACTTCCCTGGAATGCCTTTGAACCCGATTCGGAAAAACACCTTCGCGCCATACAAGAAAGGCAACTCATCAAGAATACCACTTGGACTAGGGTACAAACCCACAACAGAAGAAGTTCTCGAAATGCTTGCCCAAGTCCAAAATCGCAAGTATGTAGGAGTCCAAATGAAGCCATATCTCCCCACCTTAAATGGATACTTCGTTCAAGAAGGAAGTTCAGAACTCTATCACGGGTTTCCCGAACCTTGGCATTACCTTGAGAAGAAGTTAGCCGGAATCGAGATCTTTCACGATTGCTACTTCATCCCTCCAGAAACGGTTCCTACCGTCAAAACCCGTCAAGCACCTTGCTTAGACGAGCAAGCTGTTAGCCTCCTATTCGGAGAAGACCGATTTGTTAAGGCCGCGCAGGATGAGATCATTACTACGATACTTCAAGACGATCGCTTCAACCCTACCGCATTAATCACAGAAATCGACACAAAGCAGCAGAAAGGATGGAGAAAATCAATCAAATGGACCGACAATCAAGGAAGACTCTTCAAGCTCACCACTGGAGAAGGAGAGATGTTCAAGGAAGAACCAGAAGACGACGAGTTCGAATCAGAGTCGGAGTCGGAGTCAGTGTCAGAGTCTAGAGAAGTCATTAGAGAGTCTACTCCTGTCGTCATCCCCACTCCTTTCGTTTCTCCTAGCTTACTTTCAAGTAGTCACAGTAGTTCGGGAAATGCCCCAACTACTGTTCCTTTGCCGCCACTGACCATGGATCAGTTGGCTTCTTTGTTTCAACTTTACTCAAATCTTAATATGAATAAATCAGGTTCTGCTTACTCTTTGCGTTATCTTGAGTGCAATTCTGTTTATGATGATACTGAGGATGACCAAGACCCCGACTCGACCGAGATACCTCCCTACGTAGCCAAAGAAATACTACAGGAAGGGGAAGGGGGACCAGTAATTGAGGACACCGAACCCATCAATGTAGGAACCGAACTAGAACCCCAAGAACTTAGGATAGGGACTACCTTGAGCTCTGCCGAAAGGGCCGATTTCATAGACCTCCTAAATGAATTCAAAGACGTTTTCGCTTGGTCCTACAAAGACATGCCAGGGATCGACAGGGATATTGCCGAACATAGAATTCCAATTAAGCCGGGTTTCAAACCTGTAAAACAGAAGCTTCGACGGATGAGAACAGAATGGGCTCTAAAGATTAAGGAAGAAGTTGACAAACAATTCAAAGCCGGGTTCATCAAAGTTTCCGAGTATTCGATTGGGTGGCTAACATAGTACCCGTACCCAAAAAGGATGGGAGAATCCGAGTTTGTGTTGACTTTAGGGATTTGAACAAAGCGAGTCCAAAAGACGACTTCCCTCTGCCTCACATCGACATATTAGTGGACAATACTGCAGACCACGCGTTACTATCCTTCATGGATGGATATGCGGGTTATAACCAAATCAAAATGGCCATAGAAGACATGCATAAGACCGCGTTCGTCACCCAATGAGGAACCTATTGCTATACAGTAATGCCGTTCGGATTGATCAACGCTGGAGCTACATAACAACGCACCGCAACTACACTCCTACATGACATGATGCACAAAGAAGTTGAGGTATATGTAGACGACATGATCGTCAAATCCAAGGAGAGAGAGGGACATATCGCGAACCTTCGCAAGTTCTTCGCAAGGCTACGGAAGTACAACATGAGACTCAACCCTCAGAAATGCACATTTGGGGTAACGTCTGGCAAACTCCTAGGATACGTCGTTAGCCAACGAGGTATAGAAATAGATCCTTCCAAAATCAAAGCTCTGATTGAAATGCCACAACCTCAAACAGAAAAAGAAGTTAGAGGATTCCTGGGAAAAGTCCAATACATAAGTCGATTCATATCGAAACTTACGATGATTTGCGAGCCTATCTTCAAGAAACTCAAGAAAACAGACCACACCATGTGGGATGATGATTGCCAAAAGGCGTTCGACCGAATCAAGGAGATATTGGCTAAACCACCAGTGCTCATGCCACCACGACAAGATCAACCTCTTGGTTTGTATCTCACGGTTACCGAAACCGCCATGGGTGCCATGTTAGCTCAAACCGTAGGAAGTGAAGAAAGAGCTATTTACTATCTAAGTAAGAAGTTCTTGGAATACGAGGGCAAATACTCACAACTCGAAAAGACATGCCTCGCTCTTGTGTGGGCAACAAAGAAGCTACGTCACTACATGCTTAGCTACTCCGTCAAGATATTCTCCAAAATGGATCCAGTCAAATACCTCTTCGAGAAACCTGTCCTCAACGGACGCCTGGCAAGATGGACAATGATGCTCTCAGAATTTGACCTCAAATACGTGCCACTAAAAGTAATAAAAGGTCGCGCCGTCGCCGAATTCTTCGCAGAAAATCCCATCAACGACGCACAAGCCATAGATACTTGGTCATTTCCCGATGAGGATATACTTCAAACAGATATAGACTCCTGGGACCTATACTTTGATGGAGCATCCAACCTAAGAGGATTTGGGATAGGAGTGTTGCTCATTTCTCCTGAAGGTGAGCATACACCGATCGCTGTCAAACTCGACTTCGAGGTGACAAACAACGCCGCAGAGTATGAGGCTTGCCTAATTGGACTACAGGCGGCAGTAAGTTTAGGCATCAAAAACCTCCGAATGCACGGTGATTCATCACTAATCATCAACCAAATTACAGGATCCTGGAAAATCCGAAGTGAAAGCCTAGCACCCTATCAGGCTAGGATAGACCAAGTCGCTCAATTCTTTGATCACGTAACCTACTTGCACCTACCTCGAGAGGAAAATCAATTTGCAGACGCTCTTGCGAAACTTGCATCTTTGATAAACATGCCAGATTACATGATGGAAATGCCTTTGTGCATCGAACGACGGTCGGAGCCGGCTTATGTCCATCAAATTACCAATGAAGAAGAAATCGCGCAGGAACCCTGGTTCCAAGCAATCCTGAACTTCAAGCTTAATGGTACCTACCCACCAGATATGGACAAGAGGGGACAACGAGCTATACGCCTACTAGCTTCACAATACGTCCTCATGCAAGGAGAATTATACAAAAGAACACTTCTTGGTGTAGTCCTACGTTGCCTTGATCATTCACAGGCACGAAAGGTGATGGAAGAAGTCCACGACGGAGAATGCGGTCCTCATATGAGTGGACCTATGATGGCAAAGAAAATCACGCGTCTAGGGTACTATTGGACTACAATGGAATCCGATTGCATCAAATATGTGAGACATTGCCACAATTGCCAAATCTTCGGGAATGTACAACATGTCCCTCCTTCGTTGCTCTATACGATGACATCTCCTTGGCCACTCTCCGCATGGGGAATTGACATAATTGGGAAAATAACCCCAGCCGGAACAGGAGGTCACTGTTTCATCCTAGTAGCAATTGACTACTTCACCAAATGGGTAGAAGCGGCTTCCTACACCGCTCTTACGGCCAGAAATGTAGCCAAATTCATACAAAATAACATCATCTGCCGATATGGGTGCCCACATGAGATCATCAGCGATAATGGGTCCCACTTCCAAGCCGAAACCGAACAATTGCTAGCCAAGTACAAGATCAAGCATCATCACTCATCACCCTATAGACCACAGACTAACGGCGCGGTAGAAGCGGCTAACAAGAATGTCGTCACAATCCTCAAGAAAATGACTGACAATTATAGAGATTGGCCAAGCAAAATACCCTTCGCTTTGTGGGGGTATCGAACATCCGTCAGGACGCCCACTGGGGCTACTCCTTTCTATTTGACTTACGGCATGGAAGCCGTACAACCAGTCGAGCTAGAAATACCATCCTTACGCATCCTGCTAGAGAGTCAGATCCCGGAGGCCGATTGGAAGAAGGATAGATACGAAGAACTCATCCTCCTGGATGAACGTAGGCTTCGTGCCTTACATAATGTCCAAACATATCAAGCACGTATCAAACGAGCTTTCAACAAAAGGGTTAGACCAAGAAACATCAAAGAAGGAGACTTAGTTCTCAAATCGGTCGAGCTCTTTTTTGTCGACCCAAGGGGAAAATTCAAACCTAACTGGGCCGGACCATATCTAGTCAAATCAATACTCCCAGGGGGTGCGGTTAGAATCACAGACCTAGACGGGAATGAGTTCTCAAACCCCACAAATCTCGACCAACTGAAACGATACTATGCCTAGAACAGAAGCAAAAACGCGCCTCGCGTGAACCTACGTGTCGCTCTTGCGGCACTAAATAAACGGCCCCTGGCCCATCTGAATGTCACTATGCTCTTGCATCTTGGCAAACTTGTCATCCTCGTATCATCAAACGAACTAAATTCGCACCTCCAGAGTAAGCAAAAGCTCATGCTTATTTTCTATGTTCATTACAAGCTCTTGCTTCGAACAATTATTCTTTTACATTTACTCGAACTACGCGCAAGGGTTTGATTTCGCTTTTTAAGTGAATACGTAGGCAATCCTTCACGGGATTCAACCCGCCATATTATTTAAAATGTAAATAGAAGGACATTTGCATTGCATTTGAAATTCGACAAGAATAATTAAAGAAAATCACAACGGTTTCATAACCACTTAATCTTTTTATTTCATTCAATTTCTAATAATAATAATACGGCAAATAATAAAAATAGGCTAGGCTAGGATTCTAAAAATCCCTCCTTTCTTATTACAACAATAATAGTAATAATCAAATAATAAATAAGACTTGGGCTATTCCTCCATCTTTCCCTTGCCCTTGTCGTTTTTGTCATATTTCTTGTCACGACCTCGAGCCGGGCGCTCTTGCACCACTTCAGACCTAATCACCAACGGTCTTTCTCGAGGCCTGACTCTCCCATTCTTGCCAACCACCATCTCGCGACAGAGTAGTCTTCGATTTCTTGAAGGATGAATGACTTGGAACCCGGCTTCTTCTTCTCCTTCTGTCAGATGCTTCTCTTTCTCTTTCTCTCCCTCGCGCACCTTGTAGTCAACAGGCTCGCGCTTCCTCAGTCTTTCGCGCTCTTCCGAAGTTGCGGCTTTCCTCCACCTCAGATAAGAGTCCGACACCCACAAGGCATTGGAGGAGAAGTTCAAGAACCACATGTTTCTTTGGGCCCATTTCAGAGCCCACTCTCTTCGGCTCTCTGTAGTAAGCGCAATAGCAGTCTGCGGAACGGTGTCAAGCCTAGGGATCATCTGCTTCAACCCGACTTGCCTCATCAATCTCTCGGGAAAGATGCATACCATGAACTCCAATCCAGGAATGCGCACGGACCTAGTAGGATCCAAAGAAGACACTCCAGTGACAGACTTGAGGTGCCACCACGGAACGACCCACCTGATCAACGGGCCGTCATCATTCTTCAGCTTGTTCTTCCAATAATCGCAGACCCGGGTGAAGTCCACCATGTACAGCCGTGTCCTCATCGAAATCATACGGGCATGATAGGAAAGTGCATGAACTGGGGGCTCGAGCAATCGGAGCCGTTCCATAAGCCAAACCTACCAAAAAAAACAGGTATTAGACACTCAAACGAAAAAAAGAAAAAAAAAAGAAAAAAAACAAAAAGAGAAAAAAAAAAAAAAAAAAAAAAAAGAAAAAGTAGGGTGTCTTTTACCTGTAAGATGACGGGACTCCCCAAGAATGGAAGATCGCGGTTGGATCTCCTATTGTCCAAGCCCAAGATAATCTCCCCTAAGCATAGACAAGCTGGGCTCCTGCGCAGCTCCATTTGCTCTATAAGACCCAATAGACGGGGATCACCTCTCAAATCTTCATCAACATGTCCCTGAAAGACATAAACATGAAGCTAACAAAAGCCAAATGCTCTCCTCCTAGCAACATGGGAAACAGTAGGGTCGGCCTTGTTAATAAATCGGTCTATAAAGTCCAGCATCCTCACGCCCTTCGGAGTAACGAGACGATCTACCTCAAGTCTAGTAAGTCCAAGCAAATCTCTAAACTTGCTCTTATACCCTTGAGCAGTGGAAGGGATGGCAGGTAAATGTTCGGGGTCCCACCCGCCAATAGCAGCAATTTCCTCCGGAAAAGGGCAAATATCGCCTCCCGGGAACGCAAAAACATGATAATTTGGGTCCCAATAATCAAGGCAAGCATCCAAGAAAGGTTTTACTACCTTAATGAGTTTCAAACTCAACAAAGACCCAAGGTTGTAAGCACCCATGTCATGTTTCTCAATGTTCGAAAATTCGTTAGTCCATTCCTTCAAGCGAATTTCTAAGGTATTCATAATGATAATTTTCTCTTGAAAATTTATTGGGAGTTTTATGTGTGAATCGACGAAGAAGAGACGGAAGAATTATATGATTTAAAGCTTCGTCGACGCTTCTATTTATACTAAATCTTTGTTTCCAAAAATCCGTCGAACCGACTGCTTGGGAACAGGGCGCGGCACTGGGCCTTTGCGCCTCTTCAAAGGGACGTGACTCATCATGTCGCGCCTCTTCAAACATCACTTCGTGATTTCCGCGTTTGGATCTTTCCTAATTCTATAACCGAATAATTTCCTATTCCTACGGGATTTTATTTTGGTAAATCCGAGAAATTTACCATGCTTCAGGTTTCCTTGATCCGCGAACGCGCATTTCGAGGCGACATCGGCATTTTCCGCCATTCTTTCTCACACTTTTATCTTTAGTTTTCATTTTAATTTTAATTCTTTTTATTTCAACTTTTATTTAGTCATTTCTTTTTCTTAAATTCTATTTTCCTCATTTTCCAACTTATAGATTTCTATTTTTTCTTTTTTTTGTGGGGTAACCCTCCCTACCGTCCGGTCATTTCCGACAAAATTTTTGCATTTTCACGTCCTTTTCGAGTCTCATTTTGCACTAATTAAAGGCCTTATGTGCATATAAAAATGTAAATAAATGTGTTTTCTTTCTATGTAAATTTCGGCAGCATGACGGTGCAAACCGTTGTCTACCAAACTTGTCCAAAAGCTAACCTGCAGGTACAAATAACACAACCCAGCAGCAAAAGGCACTCAGGCCGTCATATATACAACAAAAAAAGCAAATGTACAAGCAAACTGGGGGCTTCGCCCCAAACAAATCCAAATCCAGATAAACTGGGGGCTTGCGCCCCAAACAAATCCAAAAGTTCAAAATCAAGTCTACAAAACCACGCAGACTACTGCTGGGTACCCTCCAACTCGGCAACCCTCGCCATAAGAGCGGCAATCTCGGCGTCCCGAAACTCGAGCTCCCTCGACAAACGAGCCGTCTCCTCTCGAGACTGGGTCAACTCTCGCTCCAGCTCACGATCGGCCTGCAGACAACAAGAAATCGGCTCATGTCAATCAATTCAAACAAAACTGAAAACCAAAGATCAAGGAAAAACAAATGAGGTTCATACCTGACGACCTCGACCGCCGACGAGTGCCTCGATGGCCGTAGCTCGTAGCCGGTTGGCCACCCTCCATAGTGCCACAAACCGAGAGGGCGCGACCTGCGTTTCAAAAGAGTTCTCAGCAAACTGAACAAGTTCAATCAAATGTGTTCTTACACGAAAACTAGGCAAAGTAAAGAACTCACCCTCCGAATCAGATGCTGCCAGTCATCTAAGCCAGCATCCGTCACGGCCACGTCAAAATCACGCAGCTCGGAGATCGTCGTCCTCCCGGTCGCGTCAGTGTACTCGAGAGTCTCGGGATACACTGGGGGCTCAATGCCCGCCGCCTCAACCTCCTGCAAAGACAAATAAGCTTTCATTGATCGATGATCTTTCAGCGTAATTCCCGAAGTCAATCAAAGAGAATAAAAGGATGCTCACCACTACTGGCCAGTACGCCAATCTCCCGTAAAGGAACGCCGAGTAGTCCTCACCCGGCAGAAGGAGGTCGTCGCCACTGGCACCAGCCAAGTCTGCCTCCCTCTCAGCCTCAGAAGGCTCCCTAAACATCGTCCTCGGAGGGTCAATGGGAACCGTCAATGCGCCCCGAGAGCACTGACGAGCCAAACGCTCGCCTAAGTACCACACAGGACCCATCGACGTCCACAACAACAGCCGACTCGGGCTCCTAGGTCGAAGGACCTCAGCAACAAAAGGAGGCGCCTCGGCGTACTCCGCCCAAGGTCTGGGCACCCACTGCGACAAGATAAAGGCAAAGATCATTCCTATGATCAGATGAAGGAAAAGAAGTATAAGTGCATGCAAATAGGATACTCACGCTGCTCAGCTGAAGAGCATTCACATCCCGCCGGTAGACATTGTGAGAAGAACGCTTGCTCTTCGTCCGGCACATGACCCAATCCCTCACCACGGGATAGGCCCTCTCCAGCGGCTCCGTCCTCTTGGGCGCGAGGTCCGGGAAGTAAGAGTACACCCACGCCTGTAAAACAGATAGTCAATGACGATTCTTCGATCTTTGATAAAAGAAAGGAATTTACTTTGGTCCAAAGGAAGGTTCATACCTCCAACAGTAGCCCAGGTCCGACGGCACCAGGAGAAGTCCCCTTCTCCATCAACTCCGGACGAACCATGGCCCTCATGAAGCGGATGAGGACCGCAAAACCAGCAGTGACCCAATCCCAACGCCCTAGGGAGCTCAGGTCAGCAAGAAAGGGGAGAAGCCGTCGTGACCTCTCACCCTTGTCTCCGAGGTAAATCGAAGACAAGAACCACCGAGCACAGACGCACGAGCCCCGCTCGGTACAGGAGGAGGAGGAGCGTCTCCCTCCCATCGATCACCACCGATAACGGGGTCTTCCCCGCGAAGTAATCTCGAACATAGGTACTGGGTACCAAACCCGCACATGCAACAACAGCCTTCGGCGACGGGTTCCACCAATCAACCTCCTCGCCTCGGCCGAATCCGCCCTCATGCCGTCTCCGCCACACCATCTCCTCGGTCCCCCACACGGACCGAGAAATCATGCCGTAGTCCTCCAAGGTGACTCCCACCTCACCAAAAGGCAGGTGAAACGTGGAAGTCGTATCCCAAAATCGATCCAAGAAAGCGCGGACCAGGCTAAGGTTGGCCCGCAACTTCCTCTTCACGATATCCCTCCGGACTGAACCGGAGGACCGAACGCTCCACGCTCGATCATGGCCCTCTCCTCCTCCGAGTAGCTCGTAGTGCTCCATCGCCGTCGTGTACCCCGAAAACGACCGGATGTTCCCAGCCTCCTATTATGATTCGAAATAAAGCCATCTTTAGTTTGAAGTGAATTCGAAAGAAATTTGAACAAAAAGCAGAAAGGGATAGGTAATGAGTTAGGGAATTCCTATTTACCAAGCTCTTCACCGTCCTGTAGGACAAGTGACCCTCTGCGGCCCACACAAGGTGCCTACTCTCCCAGGTCTCAGCCCACGCGGGAGCTCCTCTCAGCTGACGACCCCCTCGTCCGAGGTGGGCCCGTCTCGGAATCTCCTCCTCATCAGCAACCTCCTCCTCAGGAACCTCGTCTGCAGCAGCCATCACCGCGTCAGCGAAAGCCTGCTCTAAAGCCTCCTCAACTGCACTGGCATCTACCTCCATGGGAGTCCTCCCGGAAGTGGAAGCATCGTCACCTGCAACATTAAAGCAAATACAGGCCGCGTCACGTGACGGCAAGCCTTTGTTAAGAAATTTTCGAGCCTCCGGAGCCCTGGAAGCTATCCTTTCTGGCCATCCTTGGCCATATTCTCACCAATTCAATCACTCATGTGACAAGTTGGGTCAAGTCAAGTCAAAATCAAAGCCTAGTTCCGGGTTCAAGTCGAAAATTCGGCAGCATTTCGCTATAATGGCGGTTATGCCCTAGAAAGGTGCCCTGCAAAAGTTGTCACCAACCAAAATTCCGAGATGACAGGAAGTTTACCCATCACCCAAGGGTCCCAAATATCAAATTTCATCACAAATGGGCAATCCTAAGGCTATTTTCGAAGCAATTTTCAATCTAGCTGTGAAACCGTCTCAAAATTCGCTCAAGGGCTCGAAACTCGATGAAAATTCAAAGTGAATACATGGTTATGTTCCTAACATTGCCTATTATCCATTTCTAGCATCAATTTGGCAAGACAAATCCATTTGGGGGAAAAGCCCCAAATTTTCGATCAAAAGGGTCGAAAACCCTAATGTTTGCGACTCAAAATTCGACAAATATGGAAGATTGATGCAAGATTAAAGCACATACCTCGATTAGTCATATTTTAAGCAAGCTTTTGAATCCAACCTTGACGGAAATGGTGAAGATTTGAGAGAGAAATTGAAAGATTTGTGTTTCGAAATAATGAAATAAAACCCTTCTGATTTCGCGTTTTTACGCAGAATTGCCAAATTGGGGAAAAGACGCAGCAGGCGCTGCGCCTCTTCCAAGAGACGCAGCTCTTGCTGCGCCTCTTCCCCTGTTTCCCTCCATGCGAGTTTTCAAAAATTCGTTATGAGTTCGTTATTTGTGGGCCCATCTTTGGTGCGCCTCTTCCTCGATGACATTTCATCATTTTGGTCCGTTTCGACGATTTTCCTTCGTTCCGGCCCGCATTTTATCCAGCGCGACAGTATTTTGCAGTATCGTCCAAATTCATTTTTATCCCTCGCAGCAGTATTTTGCAGTATTGCTCAGTTTATTTCGCCCAGCACAGTAGTATTTTGCAGTACTGCTCACTCAAGAGACCTTCTTCCCCGACGATCAAGATGTTCCTAGTCGTCGGTATGTTCCCCAACAAGAGTTCGCTTGAGACCAACGCAAGCAAATTCAACTTCAACCTCAAGTTTTCTTGCCTGAGTTCGCTTGAGACCAACGCAAGCGGATTCCCCCCAGCAGTTTCTACCGACGTCCTGCTGCTTTCAATGTTTTGTGTTTCCCCGCGGAGTTCGACAGGGTGTCATTCTCCAGAGGTTCCTATACCCGAAGTTTAGTTATCCTTAGGTCGAAACTCATATTTGGCCTCCTTCCCGTCAATGCTTTCCTTTAGGGTCCCACACCCTAGCACCAATCCTTATATAACTTTTAGGTCTTATCCTTAGCTCCTACGCAACCTCCGAAAGCATCTCGAGAAGAAGTCTCAGGTATGGTCTCTTCTTATGGCTGGCGAGCCTCCTTACGTAGTCTAATGGACTTTAAACGACCCTCCCCGATAGTCGACAGACTCTAAAATGTTCCCGACGATAGGTCCTTGGCTCAGACCCCTTGAGCCGCCTCGCGTCGCCATAGTCGTCAGGTTGTAATCTTCGATTGACTGATGGCTATACTTTGACTTTCGCCTTGTCCAAGCCTCGTCAAAGTGGGGGCTCAGAGACACCTCGTTTCGCACCCTCGCAAACCACCCGGTGATGATTGGGCCGCATGTTTGATTCGCGGAACGATTTGTGACAGTTCGTAAGATTATCGTCAAGTGATTGCTCAAATATTAATGTCAACCTCTTAGTTGTCATCTACGTCCCGATACGGTCGTTTTGGCAGTAATTAGAGTACATTCGGAGTCCGGGTCAAAAACCGTCTCCATTTTTTCGATAGTTTGTTAAATCCCGAGTCAGAATGTTCTGGAATGTTCCGGATATTTCTATTCCATATTTCTCAAATTTTATCTTTTGGCAAATAATATCCCGCAATATTCAAAAGATAATCGAATTAATTCCGTCCTACCATAACTTAAACACGGAAATCTTTCTTAAACGGGGAGGAAACCTCCGGGAATGGACGCAAAGCAGTGTCGCGCCTCTTCCAAGAGACGCAGTGGCTGCTGCGCCTCTTCCCAGGCCCTTCTTTGCATGATTTACGTATCTTTTTTATATCTTTCCGAGATTCACTTCCAAAGAGTCTCCGAAACCCTATTCCTTCACGTGATTAGTATAAATAGGAGCCTTCGCTCCTCATATTTCTCACGCGAGTGTCCGCCCTTCTCTTCTCCCTTTGCATTCTAGACTTCGTTCTTACTAATTGGCGCCTACGTGCTTGAACCTTCGACCACGTAAGCTCGGATCCTTCCGGGTACCAGCCTCTCCGTTGCATGACCGACCAATTTGACCAACTCCACTACACTCAATCAATTTAATTAATCAATCGTTTTCCTCTTACGAGGGCTCTTTCCTTGCATTCGCGTCGAGCATCACTAATCGATCTTCTTAGTTCTTCTCGTTCCGTCAACATGTAAGTCTGAGGGTGTAAATCTCTCTTTTATTTATTGTACTTTTATTTATTGTATCATTCATTGTAAGATTTATGTCGAATATACCCTTAAAACCGATTTCTAAAACCGTCTTTAAAACCTTTTTTGCGGATTTCCGTAGAGACGTACGATCGAGAAAAGACGCAGCAATCGCCGCGCCTCTTCGAAGGAGCGCAGCACTGCTGCGCCTCTTCGTGAGGCCGCGCAGATTCTCGCTTCTTTTCTTCTTCCTCCGTCCCTCGTATTCGAATCAAATTTTGTTTCCTTTGTTTTGTTTTCCATTAATTCATTCATCATAATAATATGTCAATTCACGTGTAAATAATTAGTCATCATCATTAATATGTTTTATTCATTGTTGTTCCGACATAGATCCTAAATAATTCATATTTGCGGGTTTTCGTCATTAATATTCAAACCCGGATTTTTAGGGATTCAATTCGTTCATATTGAGTTTCTGAGATTCGTCATTGATATATTTGCATCAATATTCATTGATATTTCGTCATGTTAAATTCGTTCCATTCACCGATGTCACTAATTAATTGTTCATTAACATCGACCCTTCACATAATTAATCCGCTTAATTCCGTCTCATTCATGTTTTATTGCTTTTTACGACATATTCATATGTAAAATAATCCATTAATCACTTTCATCCGAGCAAATAATCTGATCAATCATTAAATTTACCAATTAATATTAACGATTTGCAGTTCCGGCTTCACAGCCAGAACTCACCCTTGGAACAGACGCAGCAACTGCTGCGCCTCTTCCAAAGGGCGCAGTGTCTGCTGCGCCTGTTCCAGGGTGATTTCTGTCCCTGAATTCCGTTTCTGCCTTGACCTAGTTTGTTTAGATTACGTATTAACTAACTAATATTCGTATTATCACGCTAATTCCTGTTCGTAATTTTATTCTTTTATTCGTTTTCTCAAACATCCGTTTTAAAGGTATTTTCGACATAAATCGCCTAATCCGTTGTAATTAATGTAATTTTCTTTATTGTATTTCTTTCGTTCTTTGTACGTTCTCACATGTAAATCAATATTAACTTCTACTTCGACCCGATTGTATGCTAAACTACTTGTCAACCGACTTAGTTAATTCATATGCTAGGATTAATCTATGGATGTTGCATTGCATGCATTATAGCCGACGATATATCACGTACGAATAACTCCCTAATCATTAGTAGAGGCCGCTATCGAGGCAGGCGGGATTAGGTGTTCGATCAAAAGAGCTTCCTAATACGTACCCTCACCCCTTACTCCAGATCTCCGTGAGCACCCGTGTTCATTGGCATCCACGAGAGTCATTCTAGACATAGAATGCTAAGGGTAACGATTGCTTAGTGTTCATGTCACTACTTTGTGTCTTGACATGACATGAGGTATTCGAACGGTTCCAATTTCCCATAAAAATTGGTGGCGACTCCATACAAAATGCAAACGCTTGTTTTCGAGCCCCTTCACCAAGCGCCCCCGTGGGCGGCCCGCTGTCCACAAGTATGTCATCGACATACAAGATTAGGAACACAACATTGCTCCCACTAAATTTCATGTATAAACATGGTTCCTCAACACTTCGAGTGAAACCATTTTCCTTTATAACATGATTGAATCGATGATTCCAACTTCTAGATGCTTGCTTGAGACCATAAATGGATCTCTTAAGCTTGCACACTTTGTTAGGATTCTTGGAATCAACAAAACCTTCGGGTTGTATCATATACACCTCCTCTTCTAAATGCCCATTTAGAAAAGCGGTTTTGACATCCATTTGCCAAATTTCATAATCATGAAATGCGGCGATCGCTAACAAAATCCGTATGGATCTTAGCATGGCTACGGGGGCGAAGGTCTCATCATAATGGAGACCTTGGACTTGGGTAAATTCTTTTGCCACTAGCCTAGCTTTGTAGACATCGTCATGTCCTTCTATGCCATTTTTGACTTTGAATATCCATTTGCATTGAAGGGGTCTTGCCCCTTTAGGCAAATCTACCAAGTCCCAAACTTGGTTTTCATGCATAGAATCCATTTCGGACTTCATGGCTTCAAGCCATAAGGAGGAATTAGGACTAGAGATTGCGGTCTTGTAGGTAGCGGGCTCGTCACTTTCTATAAGCAACACATCAAGTGTTCCATCTTCTTCGATAAGTCCCACATATCGATCGGGATGATGAGAAACACGGCCCGTTCTTCTAAGAGGAGGAGGAATAACCGTATTAGACGACGAAGGAACTTCTTCTTGCGTCTCTATCTCGGTTTGTGGCTCTTGAACTTCGTCAAGTTCAAAATTTCTCTCACTCTGTCTCTTAGAAATGAATTGACTTTCTAAGAAGACAGCCTCGCAAGACACAAACACTTTGTTTTCTTGAGGTTTGTAGAAGTAGTATCCTCGAGAATCCGAGGGGTAACCTACAAAAGGTGCATTTTTCGGATCTTGGGGCAAGCTTGTGGTCATTCTTAGTTTTGACGTAAGCATCACATCCCCAAATCCTCATATAGGATATATTGGGAACTTTTCCCGTCCACATCTCATATGGAGTCTTTTCGGTGGATTTAGTGGGACTATTGTTCAAAGATCTAATTGCGGTTTGAATCGCAAATCCCCAAAACGAGTTCGGTAACTCGGTCTGACTCATCATGGATCGAACCATATCAAGTAGGGTTCGATTTCTCCTTTCGGCAACACCATTTAATTGTGGTGTTCCAGGTGGAGAAAGTTGTGATATAATACCACAATCTTTCAAGTGTGAATCGAATTCAAGGCTAAGATATTCCCCACCACGATCGGAACGTAGTGCTTTTACCTTTTTGTTCAATTGGTTCTCTACTCTGTTTTGAAATTCCTTGAATTTCTCAAACGCTTCACCCTTATGTTTCATTAAATAGACATACCCATGTATACTTAAGTCGTCGGTGAAGGTTATAAAGTAGTCATAATTACCACGAGCGGTGATACTCATTGGTCCACACACATCGGTGTGTATGAGTCCCAATAGCTCACTAGCTCGTGTCCCTTTACCACTAAAAGGATTACGAGTCATTTTGCCAAGTAGGCAATATTCGCATGTACCATATGATTGATAATCAAATGGTGTAATCACAGTCGAAATTAATCTTTTGATGCGATTCTCGTTTATGTGAACTAATCGACAATGCCAAATGAACGCTTCACTTGGGTCACTTGATTTGAGTTTCTTTGATTGAATGTTGTAGATATCATTAGTTGGATTTGAGGTCTCTAAAATGTAAATGCCATTGATAGAGGAAGCTTGGCCTATAACCAAGTCGTTCCTTGAAATAGTACAACGATTGTTCTTAATGACAAAACAAAAACCGTCCATGTCTAGCATGGCGATTGAAATAATGTTTTTAGAGAGCGTAGGCACATAAAAACAATTATGTAAATACAACTCAAATCCGTTAGACAAAGCTAAAACATAAGTTCCTTTGGATTCGGCCGCTACTCGAGCTCCATTTCCAAGGCGTAGATCCACATCTCCCTTGCTAAGCCTCTCCACATCTCTTAAACCCTGCAAAAATGATTACAAAGGTGAGAACCACAACCGGTATCTAGTACCCATGTCGTAGTGGAAGTATAATTTATATCAATAACATAAATTTCCTTAGGAATTTTACCTTTTGGAGTGATGATTCCTTCCCTTATATTTCGCAAATATACGGGACAATTCCTAAGCCAATGTCCCATGCCATAGCAATAAGGGCACTCATCATTAACTTGCTTGAAGTTTTTGATTTTCTTTCCCTTCTTCTTGAACCTTTGGCCCTTTTAAGCAAGAGCTTGATTGCTTGAGCTCCCACTAGCTTTGGTATCTTTATCTTCCAGAGACAAAGATCCTACAGATTGTATGAGGTAGTCTTCCTGAGACGGGCTCACACGAGATCTAGTAGTAGTAGGTGGTTTAGAAGAAGTGATGAAGTTAAGGTTTCCATCCGAACCTATCTCAAAATGAAGTTCTCTAGTAGTGTCGAAATCATTGTTGGAGCAGACGTCGTCAAAAACATTGTGGTAAGACTCAATAGTTATCGGTCCGGTAGCGTTTGATGGATTCATTGTAATGAACTACAAATATGGAGGAAAAGGAAATATTAACATTTGTCTTTTTAAATCATACTTGTAAAAATTAACAAGATATGAGCATTTATATAGTGACCTCTACCCAACTATCATAAATGACTCCAAGATCCAAATTCATATTAACTTGGGCACGGTATGGCCGATGAAACCCTTATTAATATAACTCGGTGGATTAACGTTTTAATCGATTCTACTTTTAGAACTCTTGGTCGATAAAATTACTCTAATAATTATCTATAGCCCAAAACACATCCGACAAGGGCACGGTATGGCCGATGAAACCCTTATCAAAAACTTTTGTTGAGTTCAATCCAAATTTCGAATAAATGTGTCCATGATCCAAATCCACATCAATTTAGGCACGGTATGGCCGATGAAACCCTCATCAACATGAATTCGGTGGATTGACATTTATCACCCACTTCCCCTACGTAACAAGGTTTGTACCCCGGTAGGGCCGAGTGCACTCCCTCGCGAAATAGGTTTTCATGGTTTCTACTATTTGGTAAGGCTATGTCTCAATTAATTGTTTTAGCGAGAGGTCATGTCAATTTATTATCTATCACGTTTTAAGTGAACTAAAGCGGTGAACTACGATAATTTTAATTGACACGGTCGATAAACTCGATGAAAGAAGATGCATGTTTTAGTTATGGCGATTTAGCAATGCATGCGACATAAAAAAAAAATGCAAACATAAAATAAATCCTAGTATGGCCTTCCTAAAATAGAAAAACTATTAACTATTACATATTCGGAAACCAACTCCATTGGTCCCTTGAACTTCGGTTGTGGCACGCATCTCGAGGTAACACCGTCTTTATGTATCGCCATCTTCAAGAAATCCGTCTTGGGGAACTCCGAGATAAAATAAATTACATAGCAAATTACATAATTTCCTATTATACATTTGTAACTAAAATAAAATAAATCTATTAAGTTACAAAACGGTGATACGAGATCACAATAAATTACAACCGAATCGATATTCCCATACATTTCGGGAAATACCAATTAAAATCTAAGGCCATACTAAGTAAAAATTACATAATTCAAAAATTACATAAATTAAATTATGACAATCATAAAGAAAATGCAGCATTATAATATGTATGAACATGCCCAATTTATGCTAAATCGCCTTTAAATAGCCAATATCGTATATTACTCGGTTTTTACGGATTTGCGTGATTTCAACATTTTATAATCACAAAAATTACATAAATTCATATTTATGCATAAGTTAATTACCCTAACCTTTTAGGACTCAAAATTTAGTCTTCACTAATTATTTGACCATAATTAACTCATATTTCTAAAATTTGTTCATTAATGGACTTAAAATTATAAAAATAAGCTATAAACTTCAAATAAATCACAAAATTTCAAATAAATTCAAAATTTGAAATTTAAACTCATGAACATTCTGGAAAAATACCATGACACTCATAATGTTCAAAAACTTAGGTTAAAAGTTTCGAAATTTATCCGGAAAAACAATGTTGCGGTTTATCGGTTTTAACTAAATAATCATAAAAACATGTGAAAAATTATATTCATTAACTTTTCAATTTTAGATCTGAAAAAGATAATAAAATGCAACATATGATGTTTTTCTTTAGTCATAGAGTATGTTATATCAATATATCACTAATAAAGTCACTATTCATGCTATTTTTCTTCGAAAATCCATAAATCATGCAAAAAGACTTCAATATAGCCTATTATTTTACACACATTTTGTAAAATTGCATGTGACAAGATACTAAATTTATATGACCAGATTCGAAATTTATCTCATATTAACCTATTTTTCACCTAAATCCGAATTTAATAATGAAAAATCCATTTTTGGAGCATAAAAAGTCCAAAAATTATGAAAATTTACAGGTTATCTCAAAATAATATATGTGACAACATATCCAAAAATCACTGGAAAATTCGAAGTTTAGCTATTTTTAGTCCGAAAATGACATTTTATTCATAAAATCATATTTTTAATGTCATTATTATATAATATGAACAATAAAAATCCATAAAATAACCAAAATATCCTAAAAACATTTTAGGACCAGAAATTTAACATGCATAAATTAATTTCGTGATATATCATAATAACACAAATTATACAAGTTTTATATGTTAATCTTTATAACTCGGAAAAACTTTTAACCGATTTGCATGCAAACAACCATGGCTCATGATACCGATTGAAGGAAAAGTAGATCTATATACTAACATATTCATATATGTTCCATTTTAATTTGTCATAAAATTAACAAATGATCTTATGCATGCAAACTATTTAACAAAATAAAGAAGAAACATTCATCCTTACATTGGAATTTCGGTTCATATGGGCACAAAAGAGATCTCCTTCTCTTTTGTTCTTGTGCTTTCCTCAATGGATGAACAATGACTCAAATGTAGAATCCCTCCCAAGGAATGATACCCAAGGTATACCCTTAATAAAATTAATATTATTGATACTAGAATAACATTAATCTTTTAAATAAAATGACCCAAAATTATTTGGTCCTCTCTAATTTTCGGTCAAGAGGAGAAAGAAAGAGGAAGTGAATATTTTTATCTCACTAAAAATATTTGTGTGTTGTTAGAAATGAATAAATTTACACTAGATGTCATGTAGTGTATATTGGACAGATTTAGAGAAAACCCTTGGCTCCTCTTTTGTCCAAAAACCGGGTAGGGTGGGGGAAGTGTGGCCAATGCATGCACAATTTGTTCTTTACAAGAATGTGTAGGTGTGCATGGCTAGCAATAAGTATACATCATTATGCTTTCCATTAACTTTAATCAACATAATATATATGTTAATTCCTCCCAATATTTCGGTCAAATTGAGATAAAATGGATTCCATTTTATTTTTGTCAATTGTCAATATGTCACATGTCATATGTTACATAAATTTGTTATGTATTTTTAACATATTAAAAATCAACGTATTAATAAAAATACGTCATATACAAAAATCGACTTAGTAATTCATAATTACTTGTACCAAAATAATTTACCAATTATAAATTACAATAACTTGTATTTATAATAATTCATTCAATTTCAATTGTTTCCTTAAACAATAATTTCATCTGAGTAATAAAACAATTCGATTACTCAGACCGTATCTCATTTAATCAGATTATAATGAAATACGTAAATTTAACTTCCAAAATCGTCCGTCAATTTTTCAAGTAATTTAATTAACTCGTAACGCTATACGATTAATTAAATGATCAATTAAGAGTAATATCCTTTAGGTATGATCTAGGGGATCAACTGATCACCACCGTCGCACGACAGTAATGTCAAACTCTAGTCAGCCAATCATTACCGATATATGTTGACCAGTTGACAGTAAAAATACTTCCCAATTGTATTCTTTAAAATGAGACTTAAACATGTGATCATTATGATCAACAGTTGTGATCGCATTATTGTCGGAGGACACTTATTCCAACAATTGTTCGTTTTAAATCAATTCTCAAATCAATTCTCGTTGTCAACGGGAAATGGTAAAGAGGAGAATATATGATAGTTGGAAATTGTGCTTTTATTTAGATAAATAAGATTTTAGCACACACTTGATGAATACGTGTGACTCATGGGGACAGCCCCCAGTTTGTCACTTAGGAAACAAAAAGACAAACACTAGGACAGATATGAGAAAGCCTAAGACTCGGACTCGGACTCAGACTCAGTCGTAGATACGGACTCCTAGTCATCACTTTCCTCCTCGAAGGTCTCCTTCGCAGCATCCAGCGACTTGAATGTCTGGTCTTGAGCACTTCACTCTCGTTGTTTGGGACGATATGAGGGAAATAGTCCATGAGGCTTTCATCTCCTTGCAGAAAGAGATGTTCATTAGGGTTGTTTCCATCGCTTGGTTGGCCTAGGGATGAAGCTATCAGTTCATGGTTGTCGATCATATTTTGAATAACATGTTTCAGTTTGAAGCATGTTTCAGTATCATGACCTTTTCCTTGATGATATTGGCAATAGGCATTGCCGTCCCAGAAACGAGTTTTCCTGCTTTCAGACGGGTCTGGAGTGAGCCCGATTGGTTATAGCTTCCCTTTAGTCACAAGCTTTTGAAGAGCTGCGACATAGGTTGTGTTGAGTCTAGTGAATGTCCTTTGAGAACGTTCAACCTTGTTGTTTGACTTGAGACATCCAGGAGGATTGTCTTGACTAAGAGGTGCAATTATGATTTTGCGAGCTTAATCATATCTTGAATGGCATGCTTGAGTTTGAAACAGGTTTCGGTGTCATGGCCCTTGCCTTGATGGTATTGGCAATAGGCATTACCATCCCAGGATCGGGCTCTTTTGTGTTCGGGTTTGTCCGGAGTCGGACCAGCGGGTTGGAGCATTCCTTCTGAAGCAATTATCTCCAGAGCGGTGCCATATGTTATTCCCAGATCTGTGAATACCCTTTGATGTTTTCCCATGGTTTCAACATTGGTGTTTTTGGGGATGTTTTTGTGAGTTTTGTTTTTGTTTTTGTCAATCCTGGGCGGAAGCAGGATTGGGTAATTGTCAACGGGAAGTTTTTGGGATGTTGCTTGATATTTTGAAAGGGCTTTTGGTGAGGTAATTTCATGTTCTTTGTTGGTGGGTTTTTGGGTGTCCGAACCATTAGATGATTCCTCATTTTCAACAGCTGTTGGTTGGTGAACCAAGGGTTGGTTTTCTTGATGGTCAGGTTCATTTTCGGTACTACCAAACCTCTTCTCCAAATTAGCCATCCGAGTGTTCAAGTCATCGATAGCAACTTGCAACTTTGAGAATATGTTGTTGATGGAGACGGAGATCATCATTATAGCGCTTTGTATGCCATCCTCATCAATTGCATAAATTTTCTCATCGTCAAGAGAGATGAGATGAGAGCAGTCTAGGAAAGATTCTTGACTGTGTCCAATAGGGTTTTCAGGATGGTTTCTCTTGTCGTTTGCTGAGGGAGGTAATGGTAACTCGCCCTTTTCGATCATATCAAGGATGGCGCCTTTTAGAGGGAGACACATTTCAGTGTCATGTCCGCGATCTTAGTGATATTGACAAAATAGTTTTTCGTCCCATCTACATCCTCGCTTGTTTGGTAGAGGGTCTGGAGTTGGACCAATCGGTTTGAGCTTTTCTCGGGAGATTAGCCTTTCCAAGGCTGTGGCATAAGGCATACCCAAATCAGGGAAGGACCTATGAGGCCGTCTGGTTTTGGTTGGTGGAGCACCTAAGGAACTGGCTTCAGTGATTTTGGTAGCCTTTCAACTAGGGTTGGTTTTGTCGTTGGTAAGCAGTCGGCTTTCAAGGAGCTTAACCCTTTGCTCAATATCGGAAGAGGGAAAATTTCCGGTTATCATTTTGTCCTCAACTTGGAAGAGACGAGTGCTCAAGTTTTCCACGATAGCTAGCAGTCGAAGGACCATGTTGTTGGTTTCGGCAGAAGTCATGGCGGATGCAGATTGATCGGCTTCTTGAGTTTCTTGTTGACAATCGATGGCACCCAAGGGATTCCTATTTGACATAACGATAGGCGTCATAACTTGTCTTGGCAAGGTATTGCACAAACAAAGGCAAGTGCGACACATATGTACAAAAGGTAGTTATGTCGTGAAGACACGACGGTGTGACTAGGTTATGAGTTCATTAAAGATCGTGAATGACCTCTTGTGTTTGAACTCAGGGTGCATGACTTGAACTTGGACTCGAGTGTCGACTTTGGCATAGTGATGCCTAGACAGACGACTTCTGACTCAGTTTGGATGTGTGTTGTTAGCGTGACGCCGTTGGACAAGACACGTACACAAACTTGACCTTTGACCCGTAATGTAGGGGAAATGCGTGTTTAATACCCGAGAGGTTTTGATTCTGCTAATGCCATTGAAGATGTCTCGACAATTAGGCGACACAGCCTGGACCAGAAGGTAGGTACTAACTTCGGCGAAGATTCGATGTTATCTTGAAATCGACTGGACTGTAATCGGCTCGAGGCTGAATCAGAAAGGTGGACTGAAATTTTCAAAAATAGGAATTTTCAAAAAGATTCATTTGTCGTTTTATGGACGGCTTCCGAAGAGTAGGGATCTTTAGAAGGTCGACCAGTTGAAAGGGTTGTCTTAGGTTTGTTTTCAAAAGACGGTTTAAGTTGAGATTCCGAAGACGGTTTTTTAAATTCCGAATCACGGATTTGAAAATCGAGAATTTGGAATCGTCATCATAATGGCCATGAAAACGGTTAAATTTGTTTTCAAAGATTGAGTTTTAATTTGAAATCTGAAAACGGTTAAATTTGTTTTCAAAGACTTGATTTTGAATTGAACTTTGAAAACGTTTAAATTTGTTTTCAAATAATTTGAAATTGGATTTGAAATTTGAAAACGGTAAAATTTGTTTTCTAATGGTTTGAAGTTGGATTTGAAATTTGAAAACGGTTAGATTTGTTTTCAAAGATTTGATTTTGAATTTGAAATTTGAAACGGTTAAATTGGTTTTCAAAGATTTGATTTTGAATTGAAATTTGAAAACGGTTAAATTTGTTTTTAAATGATTTGAAACTGGATTTGAAATTTGAAAACGGTTAAGTTTGTTTTCAAAGATTTGATTTTTAAATTGAAATTTGAAAACAGGTAAATTTGTTTTCAAATGATTGGATTTGAAATTGAAAATTATGAGGATTGAATTCGTCATTACGACGGGTTAGAAAACCGTTTTAACCTTTGAAAGACGGTATGCAAATCAAAAAGTGTGAGAATAGAAATCGTTATTACGATGGCTTAGAAAAGCCAAATTTGATTTCGAAAATGAGATTTGAAATTTGGAAAGTTGCATGGGTTGAAATCGTCATTACGACGGTTTGAAAAACGTTTTTGCTTGAAACTTGATTTCGAATTTTGAAAATTCGAGGGTAGAATTCGTCATTACGACGGCGTAAAAGGGCGCTTTGAGAATGCAACGGTCGGCGAGGGACCGAGGTTTGAAACGGCCATTATGACGACGTAAGAGGATATTTTGAAATGGTTTGTGAAAACCAAGGTTTGAAATCGTCATTACGACGGCATAAAAAGGTGCATTTGAAATGGTTATAAAAACCGGGTTTTGAATGGCCATCATAACGGCATAAAAAGGGTGCTTTGAAATGGTTGTAGAAAATCGAGTTTGAAAATCACCATTACGACGGCCTAGAAAGGCGTGTTGAAATGGTTGTAAAAAACCGGGTTTTGAAAATCGTCATTACGACGGCCTAAAAAGGCGTGCAACGGTCGGCGAAAGACCGAGGTTTGAAACGGCCATTATAACGGCGCGAAATGTGTTTTTGAAACGGTTGTAGAAAACCGGCTTTGAAAGTCGTCATTAGGACGGCCTAAAAAGGCGTGCAACGGTCGGCGAAAGACCGAGGTTTGAAACGGCCAATATAACGGCACGAAATGTGTTTTTGAAACGGTTGTAGAAAACCGATTTTGAAAGTCGTCATTACGACGGCCTAGAAAGGCGTGTTTGAAATGCAACGGTCGGCGAAAGACCGAGGTTTGAAACGGCCATTATAACGGCGCAAAAAGGTTTTTTAAAAGTTTGAAATGACACGGAAGGACTTATGATCACATAACACATAAGCACTCGCAGTTTAATTATATTATGCATAATGCTGACACGGGTTTTGGCTTAAAGTGGTGGGTTACACACCAAGCAATCAAACCCCGATTTTCGAGAGGGATACCAATCCAAACAAAATGTGTAAGGAGGGTGCCCTATGAAAGATCATAGATCCATATTAGACTCTCTAATAAAATTAATTTATCTTACATAAATTGTCATTTAGGTGATGTATGTAACATGCATGCTAATATGAAAGCATAAAAAGAAAGTATAAGGAAAAACAATTTCCTTACATTGAATTTGTGGTAAAAAGGGCACAAACTAGTTCACCTTACTAGCTTGTTCTTGAGCTTATTCCAAATGGAAGATCCTCCTTGCAAATCTTCAAAAAGAAGATCTCCTTCTTGTTGAACCCAAGAACTAACCCAAAATAATAACAAGTATTGACTAGTAACTTGTTAATTTTATACCCTTGATAATATTTTAATTTTACTAACTTTCTTAGTAAATGTTAATGTATGTATACTAACAACTTAGTAGTGATTAATAATTATTTTAGAGAGATGAATAAATATTGTTCACATGCAAGAAGGTAGAGTGAAGAAGTGAGGTAGTGTAAATTGTGAACAATAGATGGAGTATATAGGAAGGGAAGTGGCGGGTGGAGGTGGAGTGAGGGAGTGGAGAAATTTTGTCTTATGTTTTTATCTTACATCACATGCAAACTCTTACATAAGATAAATTATGGTAGTATACAAAATAAGGTGAAATGATTATGTGAGTAATCATCCACTACTCTTATTTTACACGGTCCACTTGACCATTTACGGGTCCATGTTGGTTCTTATATTTGTCGCACAAATCCGTGTAATTTGTATTTTAAACATCGTATCATGTTTAAATACTTTCATAATTAATTCGTCCAATTCACTCCGTAAATATACGTGTACCACTACACATATTATTTACGTACTAATATTAATCAATTAGTACAATTTTAGTAAATTAACAGTTAATTAACTAAAACCCGTCTCCCAAAACTTATTATTCAATTATCGCATAATTAAATAATAACTGCCGCTCCTCGAGTTCGCAACTCGAAATCTCTCTAAAAATAATCGACTAACCTCTTAGTCTACAAATCAAGGGACTAAATAAATTGTATCTCATACAATTAATTAGTTGTCTATTGGGGTTCGTTCCTTTAGGTGTGACCGAAAAGGGGTCAGTTGATCACCGCCGTCTCCCGACAATAACGTCAAACTCTAGTCAGCCAACCGTTATCGATTTACGTTAATCAACTGACTAGGATCAAATAATTAAATATCTGATGATATTCCATTAATGAGATTTATTATGTTAACGCACTATTGTGGAGGACACTAACTCCAACAATCTCCCACTTGTCCGACACAAGGTGTGCGCTACCAATTCTCTTTTCCGTTTTAATCTCCCACTCAATGCAAGGTGTCTTTCAGATCGCACTTGCACACGAACACATCGCGAGTGGTTTTCTCGATCGGGAGTGTGACTACCTGACCGGAAAAATCTCTCACAGATTACTTCCGAGCGTGGCCACGCATTTGTAGTCATTAACTCCTCGAGTGGCCTTGAGATATAGTTACCCAACGTGGGTGGACAATTCTGTATGCCCGGCCTATCTATCCTATTGCACAATCTGACTCACCATGACCTAGTAAATGCCCTTTTGGCCTCCTTTCACGGCACGACCTAGGACAAAACCAAAGTCACTCTAAAACCGCACTTGCTCGGATAATAGTCTCCATCAAAAGAATCGACTCATTAGAACATCTTAGAGATCCCCGCCACGACCAGGCGTCTATAATAGAACTTAGGGACTCTCTAAATGGTCACTGTCCGGCAAAGTGTCACACACTCTGCCTATGTAATCGACTAGTCATCACGTATGACCTTATGGTGTTGAACAACCATCAATCGACTTACAATCTAGTCACTCCGAGACGTCACCTCATTAAGTGACTAGGGACAAAATACAATGTTCATCTTATTCATTTGAATAGTGTTCAACATTGTCTCCACAACTTATTCAGATAAACAAGGTATTAAAATTTAGTCACACTAAATAAAAGATTCATAAAAGAATGAATGCGAAAACAATAAATGTGATTATCATATATATAATAAAAGATACACTATCCAATTATTACATATCCATAATCTAATGAAAATCTGGTACTCGTCTCAATCCCATAGCGACGACATGACCATCATGCTTAGCCTTTGATAAAGGCTTGGTTAAAGGATCAGCAATATTATCATCTGTCCCAACCTTACAAATGTCAATTTCCTTCCTTTCCACATAATCTCTAATTACATGGTACTTCCTTTCAATGTGTCTAGATTTGTTACTAGACTTAGGCTCTTTGGCTTGAAAAATAGCTCCACTGTTATCACAAAATAGAGTGATAGGATCTTTGGCGGAATGGACTACTCCTAGCCCCTCCATGAATTGCTTAATCCAAACAGCTTCCTTCGCAGCCTCAAACGCTGCAAGGTACTCAGCCTCTGTTGTAGAATCCGCAGTAACACTTTGCTTAAAGCTCTTCCAGCAAACAGCTCCTCCATTTAGCATAAACACATAGCCGGATTGGGATTTCATGTCATCCCGATCGGTTTGGAAACTTGCGTCCGTGTAACCTCTTACACACAACTCAGTTTCTCCTCCAAACACTAAGAACGAATCCTTAGTCCTTCTCAAGTACTTAAGGATGTTCTTTACGGCTATCTAGTGACTCTCACCAGGCTTGGCTTGATACCGACTTGTCATGCTCAAGGCACACGCAACGTCGGGACGAGTGCAAATCATAGCATACATGATAGACCCAACAACGGAAGCATAAGGGACGGTCTTCATGTGTTCAATTTCCTTAGGGGTGGAGGGAGACTGTGACTTGCTCAAAGTAATCCCTTGGTCCATAGGTAGAAATCCTCTCTTGGAGTCTTTCATATTGAACCGGTCAAGAACTTTGTCAATATAAGCTTCTTAACTCAATGCTAGTATCCTTTTGGACCTATCCCTATAGATCCGGATACCTAAGATTCGTTGTGCCTCTCCCAAGTCCTTCATTTGGAAGTGTTTCCCTAGCCACTCCTTAACGGAAGTGAGTGATGGAACATCATTCCCAATGAGCAATATGTCATCCACATATAGGACAAGGAATGCAACCTTACTCCCACTAACTTCATGTATATACACGGTTCTTCCACACTTCTAGTGAAACCATATTGTTTAATAACATGATCAAAGCGATGATTCCAACTCCTAGATGCTTGCTTAAGCCACAGATGGACCTTTTAAGCTTACACACCTTCTTAGGGTTAGATGTATCCACAAAACCTTCAGGTTGTATCATGCACACCTCTTCTTCTAGAATCCCATTCAAGAAGGCGGTTTTAACATCCATTTGCTAAATCTCATAATCATGAAATGCGGCAACCGCTAAGATTATCCTAATGGACCTAAGCATAGCGACTGGAGCGAAGGTTTCGTCATAGTGTAAACCATGAACTTGTGTGAAACCTTTTGCCACCAATCTAGCTTTGTAAACATCCACATGTTTATCCACGCCGAGCTTAATTTTATATATCCATTTACACTGAAGGGGTCGCACTCCCTCAGGTAAATACACCAAGTCCCATACTTGGTTCTCGTACATGGAATCCATTTCGGACCTCATGGTTTCTAGCCAAAGCGAGGAGTCGGGACTAGACATGGCCGATTTGTAGGTAGTGGGTTCATTACTTTCAAAAAGTAACAAAACACCATCCTCTTCGATGTTACCAAGGTAGCGATCAGGTGGATTAGAAATCCTACTTGACGTTTTAGGAATAATTACCGTTTCAGAGGAAGAGGGAATGCTATCCTCCACGTTCTCCTCTACCTCATTCTCGGTTTATGGCTCTCGAACTTCTTCAAGTTCAAATTTTCTCCCACTCTGTCTCCTAGAAATAAACTCCTTTTCTAGGAAGACAACATCACGAGCCACAAACACTTTGTTCTCGTGTTTATTGTAGAAGTAATATCCACGTGTTTCCCTTGGATATCCTACAAAAAGACATTTGTCAGACCTGGGTGCAAGCTTATTTTCAGACTTGATCTTAACGTACGCTTCGCAACCCCAAATACGCATGAATGACAAATGAGGGACTTTTCCTGTCCATATCTCATATGGAGTCTTATCGGCCGCTTTAGTTGGGCTTCGATTTAGTGAAAATACTGCAGACAAGAGGGCAAAACCCCAAAATAAACTAGGAAGCTCAGTTAGACTCATCATTGACCGAACCATATCAAGTAAAGTTCGGTTTCTCCTTTCGGCCACACCATTTAATTGCGGTGTGCCAGGAGGAGTCCATTGTGATACTATACCATAATCTTTTAGGTGTGAATCAAATTCAATATTTAAATACTCACCACCACGGTCGGACTGTAGGGTCTTTATCCTTTTATCCAATTGGTTCTCTACTTCTTTTTGGAACTCTTTGAACTTGTCAAAGGCTTCACTCTTGTTCTTGATTAAGTAGACATACCCATATCTACTTAAGTCATTAGTAAAAGTAATGAAGTAGTGAAAACCTCCTCTAGCGGTGGTGGTTAATGGTCCACACACATCCGTATGTATGAGAGCCAAAACCTCACTAGCTCGTGTCCCTTTTCCCGCAAAAGGTGCACGAGTCATCTTGCCTAAAAGGCAAGACTCGCATGTACTATAAGATTCGAAACCAAATGGTTTGAGCACTTTTGATGAAGCAAGTCTCTTAATGCGTCTTTCGTTTATGTGGCCTAAACGACAATGCCAAAGGTAGGATTCGTTAGGATCACCCGTTTTGAGCTTTTTAGTTTCCACATTGATGTGGATTCGATGATGTCGTTAGGTCACGTCCAATCAAAACACAATTTATAACTTCACAAACAAATCTACAATTAGTAAAGAGGCAAGTAAAGGTCGGATCCCAAGGGACGGGAATTGAAATGAGATTTCTATTGAAACTAGTGGTGTCTTAGGGGTGTCACAATTTGGGTTGATGTAGAAGGTCACTAAACTAAATAGCAATGAAAGTAAACAAGCAAGATGAATTAAAAGGGTTGTAAACAATTGATAAAAAGCACTAGGGTGTCATGGGGTCATAGGGTAATCATGGGAATTGATCATACAAACATGTTCTCAAATTATAAGCAAGCAATTATTGTTGTGATGGATTGAGTTGGGTTATATCTTACAATCCTAGGAAAGTTTGGGTCTCGGAGCCGAATCGATTAGATTGTACAACACCTACAAGTCGACTTAGTCTTCCCTACTCAACAACATGCATGGTCTAATGAGACTCGAGTTGGTTTATGTCTTACAAGTCTCATTGAAAAGATAGGTGATGGGTAAAAAATGCAAGGATTTATAGGCTCGCATTTCATCAAACATAACATGTGCATGAGTTGAGATCAAAACAAGCAAGCAAATAAACCATGAAAGCATATTAATTTAAGCATGAATCATTCCCCATGTTGGTTTCCCCTAATTACCCATTAACCCTAGCTAGGTAACTACTCACTCATTATCATGTTGATCATGCTAGCAAGGTTGTCAATCATACCAACAAAATGAAACATGATGAATAAATGAAAGTAATTAACAATAATTAAAAAGGGATTAAGAGGATTATACCTACTAATGATTCCAATAATAAAGCAAAGATAAAAGAAGTACTTGATGCTTGATTGAGAGGTTGTCAATCTCCAAATAATAACCCAAATAATCTTCAATTACCCAAAATAAAGGATGCACAAAAGAGAGATTAAGGAAATAAAACTTGTATTAAAACTTGATTAATTGTTGATTACAAAACTAAAGAGAGATTTGATTGATATTAACTACTCTAAGAATTGATAAGAAGAACATGCTCTTCTAATTAGACAAATGGGGTATTTATAGTGGAAATTAGGTGGATGCATTAGGGTTAACTAAGGGCTAAACTAGTAATTACACTTTTTAGATTGAGCAGGGAGACGCCGGTATTTTTCGAAGGAAGGGCTTCTTTCTTTGTAGCTTGGAGAAGACGAAATTTCGCTGCATCTTGGAATCCGTGCGTATTGGTGTCGAGACGGGCGGATTTCGGCGGGGAAGACGGGCGTCTTCAAGGCAATCCGGCGGATTCTCGTAGTCTTTGTCCGGGCGTCTTTGAAGGAAGACGCACGGATTGTGCTTGTGGAGGACGGCGGATTGGGGCAATCCGCTCGGATTGTAGCTCAGCATTATTTCTTCTTCTTTTCTTCCCTTTTCTTCATAAAATCCTTGGGGATTTCCTCGGGGATGCAAGGATCCTTTCTCGTCATTGCCCAACTACTATAATATGTACAAAGGCCTTCTAATCTTGTCTCTCCTTGATGCTTGGTCATTGAATTCAATCAATTTAGTCTCGTTTTGCCATGAAAATGCAAGATTCTTACTCCTTTCCTACCAAGAGATCAAAATCTCAAAGAATATGCAAAACAAAGAACTAAAGACAATAAATGACCCAAATATGCACTAAAAAGCATGGAAACAAGGCTAATTCGGGGGCTAAATATGCGCTAATTATGGTCACATCAAATATCCCCAAACCGAACCTTTGCTCGTCCCGAGTAAAGAGGTGACAAAGATTAGGACCATTATTTAAACTAACCTAATAACATAGCCGATATGAGACAATTAGCGGGTCTCACTCCGCCCCTTCAACTCACAACAAGACAACCATGAGGTAGGATGCCTTCTTGCAAGGCAAGATGGGTCTTGTCAAAATAGCGACACATCCAAACATTAAAGCACACAAAATCAAATAATGGATGCATCTACAAAAGGAATAGCCACTTCCTCATCAAGTGGTGGAGGCAACTAAAAAGGAACAAATTTAAGAGCATGTAATCCTTCACAAATACTAGTTCAACAAATTACTAAGGCTAAGAGGATGGCACTAAATCACCTCCAAATGGTGTTAAACTAGACTACTTTCGTCCTCAATTTCCAAATGTTTTCGTCAAGAGCGATCGGATGGTGGTGGAATGATGATCCCTATGATGCTAGTAGCATATGACATGACAAGTCTCGAATTCTCTACAAAAGTAAAGGTCATGGATCGTCCCAAGCTCGACAAAGTGGCTTGACAAAAAGGTTTTTTGGGAATGAAATGCGCAAATCGTTATAAACAAAAGGGTGGATATGACTAGTATTCAAAAATTGGCCTCATTCAACTTTCATTTTTCTAAAATTTAAGATGGGGTTTGTCCCTTCCGGGCTAGTGTCCTTTGCTTTCGCCAATCGCTTATTAGGAAACCGGTTAACCTCTAGACAATAGCTTTTCGGGGTGATAGTCACTCTGTCTCTGGGCGGCCGAATTCACAACCGTGTAGGGGCCCAATTCAATGGATCCCGCTCCAAAGCACATCGAAGTGGTACGCCTCCATCAAAACGATTAAACTTCTCAAAATTTCAGCATTTCATAACATTTGAGGTTTCCTTGGCATTAGATTACTTCCACATGACAAAATTCTTTGAAATGAGCACTTCAAGCTTATTGATAGAAAATATTTTTGGGTTGCCTTACCACAAGGTCAATCAAGGTCACCTAGACAAGTTAACCAAGTCCACATCGCATCACGGGGTTGGATAGGTGACTCACATGCAAACTCTTGACTAGGCTTTGGGTCATGGGTCAAAAGACACTACTATGACACAATCTAGGGTGTTTTACAACCATTCTAGTAGGCAAAGTCTTAAGTTTAAAAAGTATTTGTAATGGCTTAGTTGCTCTTGTCAAAGTTCTCAATTAGGCACTTTTCAAAACATTTTATCTAAATGCAACTATATGCTATGATGCAACTATTATATACATCCTAATGCATATGATTCTACCAACTAATATGACATATAAACTAAATGCAAGTCCTAAGTTCACATTGTTATACCGCATCAATCAAAATAAAGCCACATAGTCATTAACATAAAGAGGAAAAAGGAGATTGGAAAGATCATACCATGCGGTCTTCATGATCCTCATGTCTCGGATGTGGCGTAGTCGATCAATGTGAACAAGGATAGAACAAACACAATATATACAATAATATAAACAAGACTACACTACAAAGGAAATAAACATGTTTTTGGCTTTTCAATTTTCAAATTTTTATGGTTTTTCGAATTTTTCAATTTTTTTGGATTTTCGAATAAAAGTTAAGTTAGAATTCCCCATCCTCACACTAATATGGGCATTGTCCTCAATGGCCAAAATGATGGGAAATTATGCAAATATGATGCATGATTTCTACACTAAATGCAAGCTACACTAATCTACACTACATGATGCATGGTTTTTGTTTATGACGGAGAGGATAATTTAGATTACCTCCCGTTGTGTATGCATTAACTTCCCCAAACCGAGTTAGACACTATTGCTAATGTCCTAAGGAAGGGTGTAGTTCATGCACACACTATGCAATGCATGAAATTAATTTGTCATTTTGGATTTTGAAAGTGGGAACAATAAAATGAGAACACCTCAATGGGGCCGAGGTGTGAGTCCTCTATGGTGCTAGGACTACTCCAACAATGATCAAGATTAATAATTAAAACAAAGAAAGAAGTAAGCAAACCTCAAGAGGGTAGGAGCCTCCAAGCTTGCTAATCTCCCATCATATCATCACTATCATCATCTTCCTCATTAGAAGTGGTCTCATTGCCACTTCCCTCTTCACTTGCTTCTTCACCTTCTTCTTCACCTTGCTCATCATCCTCTTCTTCTTCTTCTTCACTAGCTTCCTCATCAATGTTATCATCAACCTCTTCATTACCGACAACCTCATTATCACCCGGAACAACCCTAGATGCACTTGGAAAAAGGACTTCCTTATCCGCCCAACTAGGCAAAGGACATGAAGGATCAAGTAGTCCTTGCCTAGCTAAGTGTAGGAGGGGTGGATATTGAGCTAAGTAAGCATTTTTCCGATCCTCGAAAGCTTGCTTGTGCATCTTTTGCATGAGAAGAGTCAAATAATCATTTCTTGCTTCAACGCCATCGGGCTTGAACTCTTGGTACTCGAAAGGGTAGGGTGGTGTGACAATGGAAGAGGAGGGCACTTCAAGTTCACCCTTTTGTTGTCGGATAATATACTCGGCTTCTTTTGAAAGGGGAAGTAGATAGTTGGTCCGGTGGACGCTTAAACGACAAATCTTCGAAGGCAAAGTGAACGATCTAGCCTCACTAGTGAGCCATCCATACTTGGTGTCAAGAGGGTTATGGGTAACCCACTTGTAGTTGTGTATCATAGTATGAATATCAATGAGATGACCACCCTATTTCGCCTCATACTTGTTATCTTTGTTGAAGTTTGGATCAAAGTATTTAGCTAGAATAGTGACTAGGCCGCCATTCACAATAACGGTAGTGCCTTTCTTCCCACAATCAATGTTTAGCCATCTATCCACCAAAAGCCTTAGAGAGTTGAAAGGCTTGGTGTGTTCCCTTCCAATGTTCAAAGCCGACTCAAGAAGAACAAAATCAAGTTTGGTGAAATGGTTGGTGTCTTTTCTTGCAATGATGGTGGTCCCTATGACCTTGTGCCATACTCTTATGCCCGGATGGTGGACTAAAAGAGCACGACTAGCATGAAAGTCCTCAAATTTCCTTCCGGAAATCGCCTCCCAAAGAGGGTCGGGGTCATACTTGCCAACATTCTTAAACCAACTCGGTGAATCACTAAGACCCAAAGCTTTACCCATTTCCTCAAAGGAGATGCGCCTACTAACATTAGCTAGGCGAAACTCGATGGTCTCCATAGTCTCAACCTTGTTAACTTTCAAAGAACTCAAAAATTCTAAGATAAGGGAGGGGTATGTCAATTCTTTTGATTTAAACAATTTCTCCAACCCCATGGCTTTAAAGAAGACTCTAGTTTGCTCAAGGACACCCAACTTATCTAAGGTATCTTCACAAATATACTTGGTGGATAGAAATGATTTCCTAGCAAACTTGGCAAAAGTGTCCCTATGGGATTTGGAAATGAAAGTTACCTCCGGATAGTGCGAAAGTTGATCAATTTCCGGAGTAGTAGATGTTTTTGCTCCCATGGGAGGTTGTTGTTGTTGCACTTCCAAGTTTGGGCTAGCTACCACCATAGCCAATGCTTTCTTTGCTTGAAGACTCTTTTGCCTTAATGAAAGTGTCTTTGCCTTTGGTGCCTTTGTTGCTCCCTTAGTCCTTGCCATTGATGAATTAACCAAGAAAAGAGTGAAAAATCTTCAATTTCTAGTGTACCCAAATCGATTTAAAGGTGAAAGGCTTTGCCTTTATGAATTCAAAAATCGACTCAAAGGTTGAAGATTTTGTGCTTGGTTTTGATTTTTATTGAAAAAGCAGTGATTGATTTGTTGTTAAAAGGATCTTTTGATTTGATTTTGGTGAATGTTGTTGAGAAATCTTGTTTTTGTGATGGAGAGGATGAGGGTTTTGATGTTTATGAGTAGTGTTATGAATGAAGGAATGAAGAAATGAATGCGGGAGGGGGTTTATAAAACCCGAAAAATTTGAACTGCAGGGGCAAGACGGGCGGTTTCTGCTCGGGACGCCCGGATTTGGCCTGTTCTGGGTTGGGAAAAACTCGCCTAAAGACGGGCGTCTTTCAGTGAAGACGCTCGGATTTGCAAACACGGGACGAGCGTCTTTTACAGAAGACGGGCGGATTCCTATGCAGGGATTTTTCTTGTTTTCCTCAGCCAAAAAGACGGGCGTCTTCCTTCCAAGACGGGCGGATTTTTGAAGACGGGCGGATTCGAATGCAGGACGCCCGGATTCATTGACAGTCAAAAATTTCAAAAATTCAGCTCATTTCAGGACGGGCGTCTTCTACCCAATATGCCCGGATTGTCTGAAGACGGGCGGATTCTCCTGAATCCGCTCGGATTCTACCCCTTTGTACCCGGATTCAGTTCCATCCGTGTACTATGCATATCCCTTGTCATTCTTCTATTCTTCTTCATATCTCGTGTTCTTCATTGTGGGGGCACTACTAAGGCATGGATAGCCTAGGCAATTGCTATCCCCACACTAAGCTAAAGCACTACACATCAATTGAAATCATTAGTCTCTCCCTCACTTCTCTAAAACATGACGATTATCTTGATCAAAGTATAAAAATCCAAAGATGACAAAAATGCAATACAAGAATTGAAATGCAAGTTAGGGAGTTAGAAATATTTACAAATGGTGGTTTAGGGAGGACCCCACCAAACTCTCATTCTTGATGAGATGTCAAGGGGGCATGTCCAAGGTGTTGTTGATGTTGCTGAACACCTTGAAGAAATAATCAAAAGCTTGTTCATTATCATGATAAAGTTCTTCAATAGACCTTGGCCCTTGTTGTCGGTCTTGATCGATGGTATTGCCAATGTAGGTGTAATACTCCGTATTTTATATGACTAATTAAGACGGGTTATATCGTTTTTTACGCTAAGCTATCTAATCGTGTTGATCTCGTAAGATCGAGTTATTCGTAGACTTGTTGAGACGGGTTTAAGTGAACGAAGTCACGTAAGATAACCCATTTACCCAATCACGTTACCCATGACCCATTTACCATCTAACCTAATCTTTAACCTAAATTTTACCCTAGCTCTACAAAACACTCCCCTCTCACCCGCCTCCCTCACTTGGACGACACACATTTCCACAATCACACAAATCGAGAGGGAGAGATTGAACGTGGGTAGTGACGGCGCAGCAGGGAAGAGCATAGGGTGGTTGTCGACGCTTTGAGGCGGCCTGAGTGGTGGTTTACGTGGCAGTTTAGAGGGCGAATTTGTTGTGGAATATTATTGAGCATCTATCCATTTGACTGCAGTACTGAGGTTGACAGGTTGTTGAGACATCTGGAGCGGGCAGGGGAGAGAGCATGGATCACCTGACTTAGAGCTAGCCCACTTTTATTTCCGTTTAGCTATCAGACTTTATTTCCAGTTTTGAGACATGTTCCATTTCAGTTGTAAACATTTATAAACTTTTAATTTAAAGTACTGTTTATCTTTCCCTTTGTTATCTACTGCCTCGGGTTTCCGAGATGGTAACACCCTTCTTTATCTGAGGAGTCCTAGTCCAGGCCCTTCAATAAATGGGGGTGTTACAAAGTGGTATCAGAGCGAACGATCCTCAGGCCTAAACCAATGAACCCAATGAACATAGGATGTGTCTAAATAAAATGAACCCCTGGGTAGGAACTGTTAGGAGCTCACAGTGCGGTTAAGAAGGCGCCCTTAATACGTGCTCTTTTGCCCTCTCAGTTTTGAACCAGGTAACCCGAGAGAAATTGAGTGAATGGGGTAGTTAGAAGGAAACATTTGGATATAATCGAGTGGATGTACACCTTGAGACCCATATTTTCTAACCATGCTGCAGGACAACGTTACGGTAAGTATTTTGTATGAATAATGGCGTGATCATATGATGTTGTGGAGATGAGAAATAAAATTTTCGTGTTCAGGTTGGTAATCAATGAAGTGTTGGATTGTGGTAATCGCGAGCGTGAAAAGAATTGCGAACTGATGATATTTATCTGGATGGATGTTGAATGATGTGTTGATAGTACTATTATGTCTAGTGATATGCGGTTATGTGATCCCGAAGCCATGCTAGTATAGTATTGTGATAGTAATGAGAAACACTATTGAATTGCATGTTTCTAGTCATAACAATCGTGATTTAGATGTAAGGAGTAGATCGAGATGCGAAGGGATTCTATGGGATAGATGTTATGAAGGTACACAGTGTGAGATTTAAGTTAGGATGGGTTAGTATCGATAGTGTGGATGTAAGAGCTTGGAACATAGTAAATGAATGACCTAGTGCTGAAACACGTTTTGTTTGATTTTACTCTCTAATTGATCTTACTGCCATTCGTTTTATGTTTATCGCCTATGGATGAAAATTTTATGGGAGGTAGCCTGGTGAGTTAGCTTTCATTTGGCGTTGGTTTCATGTTCATAGGATATACGGTTAGGAGTAATAAACATTTTAGTGGTCTATGGTCAGAAAGTTCCCGTACAATTATGTTTCGACCAACAATTTTGTAAAATTTCTCATTTAATTTTACTCATGATTATTGCATAATTCCAATTGGAGTGATTAGAATACTCGCACGTGTTTTCAGATTGATAAGCCACGAAAATTCTTGATACTTCAATATTAAAAGGTGAGTTTTGGAAACTGACCCAAGTTTCGGACCAATTGTTGTTACATGCTGTTTGGACCAACGGAGTTTTAAAATGCTTTAAAAATTGATTCTTGAGCTTTGGACCTCATTCTTTTCTCACGTATTATTAACTCTCTGTATGTTATAAAAAGTAATATAACTCAAGTTTTCGTTGAACGGTTATTTATTCGTGTTTTTTTTGGAAGTTACAACGTGAATCATAACTTTTAAAATGTGAATTCTATGTTGAGTTTTCATACAGTTGTTTGATTATTTCATGAGCCTTATTAATGTGAATTTATAATGTTCTTATATGATGATAGTAGTACGCATATTCATTGGTTATGTATCTTAGCGAAAAAAAACAAAAAAAATTTAAAGTTTAGTTTATAACATTGTTGGTATGACAGTATGTGTGAAATTGAATAGCTGAATATGATTCTTAATCAAAGGTGACATGTTTTATACGAGTTCAGTTGTTTGCGTACCTTAGATGTTGTCATGTCGTAATGTTTCTTGTTGTTCATAATCTCTGTAATGGTCGGAATATGTACATAAATACCTATGTTGTCTTATCTTATTAAAGATAGTGGCAGGTAAGCATTAAATCCAGATATTCTAATATATGTTTCTTGATTGTTACCATCGTTATTTTCTCTTGCAAAGATACTACATGCTACGGATGTTGGTGGAAAGCTGGAATCGCACCTGATAGTTGGATGTTGCCAATTTATTGTTGTTTCCGCATGAATGTTTTATGATAATATTAATCATGTTTAAATGTTTACACACGTATGGTAGTAATGATTTATGTTTAACTATCCACACATGTAGTATGCCATCTGAGTTCTAATGTCTTTCATGTGAGTTTGTGTGCCCATAGTTACATTTATTACCTTCATCGCATTGAGTTATTTCAGTTGAACCTAAACCTATGACATGATAATAAACAGTGTTGTTATTCCTTATTGGATATGTTCGTTATTATATTGTCATAAAATGCTAAAGTTATTCTTGCAATTGTATGGGCGTGATATGAAGGAAACTGTTTGATGTAGCACGACATTTGACATATCTATATTCTCGAGTCGTTGCTATCAATTATATTCTAATGAAGATTGTTTATGATAACTATGTTGGTAATTATAATGGGATAACCCTTTGATGATTCACATGATATGCGTTGGTTTAAATGATAGTCGTTATAGTTACGTTTAATTGAGCCTACGAGTTGCCTAATTATTCAAATCGTGCAAATCAGAGAAATTGTTCAAGTTGCTAATCTTTTATCATAGATAATATTCTACAAAGTATATGATGGCAAATGTATATGTTTAAGCTAGTTATGCGATATCTTTTGTTTTGCTGAAAATGAGTTATACTAAGTTGCTGGACACAATTGAATGATATGGTTGCTAAAATGTTAAACACATGTGTGATATGGGAGTAATGTTGTTGTTGTCATGGATCATATGATGTTACTTTTATTGGGAAATATGTTTTTTAATTGATATCGTGCAAACAATTTTGATAATTTAAAATATGAATTATGAGTATGTTGTTGATTGTTTAAATTCATCGGCCTAATTCGTGACCTAAACCAGTGAGTGAGTAAATGGTTGTATGGACATGTCAATAAGATCCTGTGATTGTGATGGATAGTAGTGGTAGATCTATTTTCTGTGACATGTTTACAAATGTGAGAAGTTCCTTAAATTGTTTTGTTATTTTTACCCTTCTATATGATGGTGAAAATTTTATGTGTGATAACATTCTGATTTAGCTTTCAAATGCTTTTAGTTTCATGCTAATATGAATTATATTTTGAGAGAAATAAATATTTTAGTTGACAGTGGTCAGATTGTTACTACACAATTCTGTTTCGACCCATGTCTTCGAAAAAGAAACCATTTAAAACGTGTTTATTGTTTATGCATAATTCCAACTCTACTATTTAGAATATTCATTCACGTTTTGAAAATGATAAGCCACATAAAATCTTAACGAGTCGTTATTTAATAGTGATTTTTGCAAGTTGCCCAATTTTCTGTCTAATTGCTGTAAAGTTTTGTTCCGACCAACTGAGTTGTAAAAATTGTTATAAATAAACTCCTTAAGCTTTGCAACTGATTCTCTTTCCTATTATTAGTTAATTCATTATATTTCCTAAAAACGATAATAGCTCGCAAAATAGTTAAGCGGTTATTTAATTATGAATTTTGAAAGTCGTTGCATGATGTTTGATTGTTGAAATTGTAAGTTATGTGAGTTTCATATAAAAGTTTAATCAAATATGAATTAGGTGATGTAACCATGTAATACTCTGATATGAATTCTGTAGCATGAACGGTAGGCATATGATATGAGTATGAACCTTGTTATATGATAATATAATCTTATTTGTTTCGGTGGGTTTTATGTAAAGTAGTCTCAATTATACAAACGCTACTACATTGCTTGAATTTTGCCTAGTGTCTTTCTCTAAACCTGATTTGCAGAAATATGGATTTTACTTCTATGATATGATTACTGATATGAAATATTTTAATTCGTCAAGTATGAACTATGAGTTAGTTGATTGCCTACATTGATGTAAATGTGTTAATTTGGTGTCAAAGCATCCAAGTATTTGTTACCTTGATTTTGTGTAATGCGTAGCATTAAATTGACAAGTGTGTTTTGTTGCTTGAAAAGTCGGATGCTAGTTGCCAGTATAGAGTAATTAGCTTATCAGATGATTTGTGTCTATTGTTTCAGTAATCTTCTTAAACATTGGATGTGGAATTTTATAATGGGGTTACGGGGACGTAACCATGTTTTAAGGAGGATGGGATTGTAAAATCTTGATGGTTTACGATCTGGCTAAGTGGTATGTTATGATTGGCTGACTGAGAATTGACCATGCATGGAGTCTGCTGTTTTAAATTGTTATTATTCGGTCAATGTTGTGGTTCTTTAAGTGCCACATACTTCTGTCGTATGTTCAACTTTGGGGACAAAGTTTCTTAAGGGGGATAGAATATAACACTTCGCGTTTTAGAGCTTATGTATATGTACTACTTGTGTTTTTCTTATGCTTGTGGATGTTTGGTTATCGTTACGGGGTGGCGAACTTCGGGACGAAGTTCATTTTAAGGGGGGAAGACTGTAATACTCCGTATTTTATATGACTAATTAAGACGGGTTATATCGTTTTTTACGCTAAGCTATCTAATCGTGTTGATCTCGTAAGATCGAGTTATTCGTAGACTTGTTGAGACGGGTTTAAGTGAACGAAGTCACGTAAGATAACCCATTTACCCAATCACGTTACCCATGACCCATTTACCATCTAACCTAATCTTTAACCTAAATTTTACCCTAGCTCTACAAAACACTCCCCTCTCACCCGCCTCCCTCACTTGGACGTCACACATTTCCACAATCACACAAATCGAGAGGGAGAGATTGAACGTGGGTAGTGACGGCGCAGCAGGGAAGAGCATAGGGTGGTTGTCGACGCTTTGAGGCGGCCTGAGTGGTGGTTTACGTGGCAGTTTAGAGAGCGAATTTGTTGTGGAATATTATTGAGCATCTATCCATTTGACTGCAGTACTGAGGTTGACAGGTTGTTGAGACATCTGGAGCTGGCAGGGGAGAGAGCATGGATCACCTGACTTAGAGCTAGCCCACTTTTATTTCCGTTTAGCTATCAGACTTTATTTCCAATTTTGAGACATGTTCCATTTCAGTTGTAAACATTTATAAACTTTTAATCTAAAGTACTGTTTATCTTTCCCTTTGTTATCTACTGCCTCGGGTTTCCGAGATGGTAACACCCTTCTTTATCTGAGGAGTCCTAGTCCAGGCCCTTAAATAAATGGGGGTGTTACAGTAGGGATTAAAAATCCCTTCAAACTCGTTGTCCCAAAGACCACATACTTCATCCACTTGATCACTAAAGAACTCTTGAGTTGATAGAGACAACTCTCCCAATTTCTTGTCTTGGCCAATGAGGCCGTCATCTTCTTCTTTGCTTGATTTTGATGAGCTTTGCAAGCTCTCCTTGTCACGATTCACTTGCTCTTTGAATGGAGCATCTTCAATTTTCTTCTTCCATTGGAGTTCCGACTTCTTCCTATCATCCTTCCGGCTATAATGATCAATCATGAAACACGGTTCATGCAAACGAGGAGCTCTCATAGTCTTGTCAAGATTAAAGGTTATGCTCTCATCTCCCACTTCTAGAGTGAGCTCTCCATGTTTTACATCAATCACCGCACCCGTGGTGTGTAAGAAAGGTCTTCCTAGAATGATTGGAATGTTGGAATCTTCTTCCATATCAACAATGACAAAGTCCACCGGGATGAAAAACTTCCCAATTCGTACGGGAACATCTTCCTATATCCCTAATGGTGTCTTCGTCGATCTATCGGCCATTTGGAGTGTGATATTGGTGCATTTAAGCTCTCCTATCCCCAACCTTTTACTCACCGAGTACGGCATAACACTCACACTAGCCCCTAGATCATATAAGGCTTTGTTGATCGTGGTGTCGCCAATGGTACACGGTATTGAGAAGCTCCTCAGATCCTTTAGTTTTGGAGGTGAACTCCCTTGAAGTATTGCACTACTCACCTTAGTGAAGGCGATAGTCTCAAGTTTCCGGATCGACTTCTTCTTTGTGAGGATGTCTTTCATGTATTTTGCATAGGCCGGCACGTGATTGATCAATTCCGTGAAAGGAATCGAGACTTCCAAATTCTTCACAATTTCCATAAACTTTCCAAGTTGGTCCTCAAATTTGGGCTTGGCTTGACGACTTGGAAAAGGAAGTCTAATCACAATGGGCTCCTTCTCCTTGACCTTGTCTTCATTTCTCTTTGAAATTTCTTCTTTTGATGATTCTCCATCCTTGGAGTTTTGCACAATTTCTTCCTTATCACTAGCTTCCACAACTTCATCCTCAACTTGCTTCTTCGGTGCTTCATACCTTGTACCACTTCTCAAGTGAATGGCACTAACCGTTTCATGTCTTGGGGGATTACTTTGAGGTGGTAATTGCCCCTTTTGTCTTTGTGAGCTTGAAGATGCTAGTTGAGTAAATTGGGTTTCGAACATTTTGGTGTGAGCTAGGATATTGTTGATGGTGGTTTCCTTTGCTTGACTATCTTTTTGCATTTGAGTGAAAAACTCTTGTTGATTCTTTTGCATTTGAAGGACCGCTTTTTGAACATCAAAGCCTTGGTCATTTTGTTGATTGTATGGATTTTGATTTTGGTAACCTTGGTTTTGATTGTAAAAGGGTCTTTGATTTTGATTTCTCATAGGTGGTGGGGTGTATGTTGTTTGAGAGTTTTGAACATTTTGGCTTTTGTATGAGAGATTTGGATGGAATTTGGTGTTTTCATTGTAATAGTTGGAATAAGGGGTACCACTCTTGTATGCTTGGAAAGCATTCACTTGTTCATTTGTTCCCCTACATTCACTTTGGTCATGTCCCAAAGTTCCACAATTCTCACATATCCCACTTGGGATTGATGAAGATGACGTCATGGCATTAACATGATGCTTTGGTGATTTTGAGACTTCTTCAAGTCTAGCCATTGCTTTCTCGAACTTCAAGTTGATAGTATCGATATGGGAGCTAAGTTGAGCACCTAATTGAGTAACGGCGTCCACTTCGTGCTTTCCTCCTCTAGTAGCCTTGCGAGGCCTACTATATTGTGAGTTATGGATTGCCATCTCTTCAATTTTGCTCCAAGTTTGGTTGTCATCAACCTCGGTGAACATCCCATTCGATCCCATATTAAGGATATTTCTTGAATCTTCATAAAGACCATTCCAAAATTGTTGTACCAAGAACCATTCGCTAAGTCCATGGTGAGGACATGAGCGACAAATTCCTTTGAACCGCTCCCAAGCTTCATACAAAGATTCTTCATCCCTTTGCTTAAAACCCGTAATTTGAGCTCTTAGCATGTTAGTCTTTTTCGGTGGGTAGAACTTTTTGTATAAAGCTAGAGCCAACTTCTTCCAAGAATCTATTCCGAGAGTAGCCTTATCAAGGCCCTTCAACCATTGTTTGGCGATGCCAATTAGAGAAAAAGGAAATAAGACCCATCGAATTTGGTCTTGAGTTACACCGGTTTGAGAAATCGCATCACAATAGTCACAAAAGGTTTCCATATGAGAATGAGGGTCTTCACTAGGCATCCCCCCAAATTGGCTCCTTTCGACTAATTGGATAAAGGCGGATTTGGCAATAAAATTTCCGGTTAGATGTTGTGGTGTGGGAGTACCATTGGGTAGGTTCTCCTCGATGGGTACGGAATGTGATGAAAACTTAGGCATTGTGGGTTGATTTTGTGGTTGATTTTGTGTTGGGTTCTCCTCACCTTCTCTTGCAAAAGGGTTGATGAACTCAATAGTTGGTTGAATATCTACAACCTCACTAATACCTCTCAAATTTCTCCTAGCAAGTCTTCTATTGGTTGTCAAAGTTCTTTCAATTTCACGATCAAAAGGTAACAAATCACCTTGTGACCTTCTAGACATGCAAAATATCAAACAACTCGAAAACAATTAGAACAAACCTTGAGGAGTTTTACTTCCCCAAGGCAAAGAAAGACACAACTAATAACAATATAAGAAAATCTAAATCAATCTAACACCGTCCCCGGCAACGGCGCCATTTTTGATGTGGATTCGATGATGTCGTTAGGTCACGTCCAATCAAAACACAATTTATAACTTCACAAACAACTCTACAATTAGTAAAGAGGCAAGTAAAGGTCGGATCCCAAGGGACGTGAATTGAAATGAGATTTCTATTGAAACTAGTGGTGTCTTAGGGGTGTCACAATTTGAGTTGATGTAGAAGGTCACTAAACTAAATAGCAATGAAAGTAAACAAGCAAGATGAATTAAAAGGGTTGTAAACAATTGATAAAAAGCACTAGGGTGTCATGGGGTCATAGGGGAATCATGGGAATTGATCATACAAACATGTTCTCAAATTATAAGCAAGCAATTATTGTTGTGATGGATTGAGTTGGGTTATATCTTACAATCCTAGGAAAGTTTGGGTCCTGGAGCCGAATCGATTAGATTGTACAACACCTACAAGTCGACTTCGTCTTCCCTACTCAACAACATGCATGGTATAATGAGACTCGAGTTGGTTTATGTCTTACAAGTCTCATTGAAAAAATAGGTGATGGGTAAAAAATGCAAGGATTCATAGGCTCGCATTTCATCAAACATAACATGTGCATGAGTTGAGATCAAAACAAGCAAGCAAATAAACCATGAAAGCATATTAATTTAAGCATGAATCATTCCCCATGTTGGTTTCCCCTAATTACCCATTAACCCTAGCTAGGTGACTACTCACTCATTATCATGTTGATCATGCTAGCAAGGTTGTCAATCATACCAACAAAATGAAACATGATGAATAAATGAAAGTAATTAACAATAATTAAAAAGGGATTAAGAGGATTATACCTACTAATGATTCCAATAATAAAGCAAAGATAAAAGAAGTACTTGATGCTTGATTGAGAGGTTGTCAATCTCCCAATAATAACCCAAATAATCTTCAATTACCCAAAATAAAGGATGAACAAAAGAGAGATTAAGGAAATAAAACTTGTATTAAAACTTGATTAATTGTTGATTACAAAACTAAAGAGAGATTTGATTGATATTAACTACTCTAAGAATTGATAAGAAGAACATACTCTTCTAATTAGACTAATGGGGTATTTATAGTGGAAATTCGGTGGATGCATTAGGGTTAACTAAGGGCTAAACTAGTAATTACACTTTTTAGATTGAGCAGGGAGACGCCGGTATTTTTCGAAGGAAGGGCTTCTTTCTTTGTAGCTTGGAGAAGACGAAATTTCGCTGTACTGGAATCCGTGCGTATTGGTGTCGAGACGGGCGGATTCTGGCAGGGGAAGACGGGCGTCTTCAAGGCAATCCGGGCGGATTCTGTGGCTGCTGTCCGGGCGTCTTTGAAGGAAGACGCACGGATTGTGCTTGTGGAGGACGGGCGGATTCAGGGCAATCCGCTCGGATTGTAGCTCAGCATTATTTCTTCTTCTTTTCTTCCCTTTTCTTCATAAAATCCTTGGGGATTTCCTCGGGGATGCAAGGATCCTTTCTCGTCATTGCCCAACTACTATAATATGTACAAAGGCCTTCTAATCTTGTCTCTCTTTGATGCTTGGTCATTGAATTCAATCAATTTAGTCTCGTTTTGCCATGAAAATGCAAGATTATTACTCCTTTCCTACCAAAGGATCAAAATCTCAAAGAATATGCAAAACAAAGAACTAAAGACAATAAATGACCCAAATATGCACTAAAAAGCATGGGAACAAGGCTAATTCGGGGGCTAAATATGCGCTAATTATGGTCGCATCACACATGATAAACGTCATTAACATCATTTAAAACATAAATGCCTCCAATTGAAATGGCCTTGCCATAAACCACATCATTAAAAGAAAAAGTACAACACTTGTCCTTAATCACAAAACAAAAGCCTTCCGCGTCTAACGTGGAAATGAAGATGATGTTCTTAGTTAAAGTTGGTACAAAATAACACTTATTTAAATAAAACTCTAAACCACTAGCTAAAGTGAGCACATAGGTCCCCACGGAAACGGCGGCTACTCTAGCTCCATTGCCCATGCGGAGATCCACATCACCTTTTGCTAGTGCTTGCACGTCCCTTAAACCCTGCAAATGGTTACAAAGGTGAGAGCCACATCCGGTATCAAGTACCCAAGTGGAAGTACAAGCATAATTAACGTCTATCACATAGAGAGAGGAAATCATACCAATAGGCGTCACACGCCCTTCCTTGAGATCCTCCAAGTATTTGGGACAACTCCTCCTATAATGCCCCTTCCCATTACAATGGAAACATTCGGCCTCGGAGAGCTTGACACTTTTTGCCTTGGGATTGCCATTCTCAAAGACCTTCCCCTTTCCCTTGTCATTTTTTTTTGACGATTTCTTGAATTGGGACTTTTCCTTCCCTTTTCCTTTCTTAACTCCAAGGGACATGTTCTTTAACTTCATGGTTAAAACATCTCCTTTTTCACTCCCACTAGCCTCAATATCCCTCTCCGCTTGGGTGAGGAGTGCATGAATTTCATGGTAACTCTTATCCATGTCATTCATGTTGTAGTTTACCCTAAAGTGGGAAAACTTGGTGGGGAGTGAGTGGAGGATACGATCCACCACAAGCGTCTTAGAAATCTTACACCCTAGACGCTCTAGGATGTCAACATATTCGACCATTTTGAGTACATGGGGACCAACCTTTTGGCCCCTCTCAAGCTTACCTTCAAAGAAGCGTGCCGCCGCATCGTATTGACGGACTTTAGGTGTTTGTGAAAACATAGTGATCATACGAGTGAAAATCTCGTACGCATTTCAAGAAATGCATGATAGCTTCAGCTTTGGGGATATTGACCATATCAACACATTCTTGATATCAGTCAACATCCTCACATAGTCATCATGGGCAGTCCGCACCGCCGATGAAGCTCTTGCACCGGGCTCAATTGGAGGAGCATCGGTCAAGTAAGTGAGCACATAGTCGGACAACGCGGCACTTTTGATGTTGGATTCCCATTCAAGAAAGTTACTACCGTCATCTTTTAAAATACATTTGTCCATTACGGACCTTAGCCATGAATCTTTGCCTAGTGAAGTAGTCGATGGAGTTGATGAAGTTGCCATTGCGAATTAAAATGCTACAACAAAAAGGAAAAATTAACATTCATTGTTTTAAAAATTACTTGTAAAAACATGTTTAGCAAGTTTTAGCATTTATATAATGACCTCCCACTAAATTATATAAATGATTCCAAGACTCAAATATTAAACAAAAATGAGCATCGCTTGGGCGAAACATCCCATAATTGCGTAAATTCGGTAAGTCACGTTGACTAATTCTACTTCTAGAACTCTTGGTCGACGAATTTCCTCAAATTCATCTACTAGCCCCGGAACACAAGACCGTCTTATATCCCGTTGAGTCCAACCAATTTTAGCGTGTGATAACCGTTTACCACCCTACTTACCCAAGGTAAAAAGAGAACACCCGCAGGCGAGCGCGGCTCTAATGAACAAGAGATTCATAGATGTTACTAATTGGTAAGGCTAATCTCAATTTTAGTTATGTGAGAGATCTTGTCAATTTAGTCATAAATTCCTTATAAGTGAATTAATTCGGTGAATGTAAATGACGTGAATTGACAAACGCGAAAATAAAATGCATGTGAATGGCGATTTTGGCATGCGCGAAAATAAAACAAGCAAACATGTAAGCATATGAATAAATCCTAGTATGGCCACCTAGTTAATAAAAACTAGTCTATTACATTTCGGAAACCAACTCCTTGGTCCCTTGCCTCATCATTCCAAAAGTGGCTCTTCCTTGTGGGATTTGGAACACCTTCCAAAAATAGACTCCGTCTCGTTATAATCCGTCTTTTGGAAACGCCGGTAAAAATAACTATTAAAAATGAATTACATAGCTATTCCTATTATACATTAATTAATAAAATAAACAAAACTATTAATTAATTTCAAACCGACGATACGAGATCGTATTTAATTACAAACAAATCGATATTCCCATTCATTTCGGGTAATAACGATTAAAATTAACTAGGCCATACTAGGTACAACAAGATAAATACTTTAAATAAATGACAATCATTCATTCAACTTAAATAAATATGCTTAAAATGCTGTAAAATGATGCCAAAATCGCCCTATCTATCATTCGTTGGTATCCATCTCGGTTTTTGTGGATTTAATCAATTTTTAACATGTAAAAATCAATAATTAACTCTTAAATCTCATTTAAGTCCAAACTAATTGTCCAAAATGTTTTGAACCTCAAAATTAGTCCTCACTAATTTTATGATAAATAATTTGTTTGATTTGGTGATATTTTGCTAATTTAATCGGTAAAATCATAATATTTAAGTAAAAATCCAAAATAATTGAAACATTACCCAAAAAATTGAAACAAAAATTTTTAGTATTCTGGAACACTCCCAATAACACCAAAATGTCAGAAAAATTGCCCAAAAAATCCGGATAAATTTTATGAAGAAAAAGATCGGTATTTATCGGTTTTTAACCACTAAAACCAATAAACATCAAAACAAAGTGAAAACACACATGCAAAATCACTTTTGACATTTCAATAATATTCTTAAATGTACATAAATTTATCATGGGCAGAATCTAAAGTTTCGAAATTATGATTAATTAATTTGACTTTTATCAACTTTTATCTCATAAAATCAATAAACATGCAAAAAATTCGAACCAACCTTCAACTTTTTGCATACAATCAGTAGAAAATATGCATGAACTACCATAAAAAATCCATGCACCGAATCAACTTTTAACTAATTTTAGTCAATTTTTAACTAAAATACGGCATTTTGACTCGGTTTTCTACCAAAAATCATTAAAAATAGCAAAATAACTTCAAAAAATCACCAAAAATACCACAAACCTTTTGAGATCGGTAGGTATGCATGTCCCAAAAATTTCGTGCTAAAACCTCTTCTAACACCATTTTTGAGTTTTTATAAATTATCACATAATTCTTTAAAATGCTTAAAATCAACATGCAAATTATAAGCCTAAGCTCTGATACCACTTGAAAGATCATAAATCCATATTAGACTCTCTAATAAAATTAATTTATCTTACATAAATTGTCATTTAGGTGATCTATGTAACATGCATGCTAATATGAAAGCATAAAAAGAAAGTATAAGGAAAAACAATTTCCTTACATTGAATTTGTGGTAAAAAGGGCACAAACTAGTTCACCTTACTAGCTTGTTCTTGAGCTTATTCCAAATGGAAGATCCTCCTTGCAAATCTTCAAAAAGAAGATCTCCTTCTTGTTGCACCCAAGAACTAACCCAAAATAATAACAAGTATTGACTAGTAACTTGTTAATTTTATACCCTTGATAATATTTTAATTTTACTAACTTTCTTAGTAAATATTAATGTATGTATACTAACAACTTAGTAGTGATTAATAATTATTTTAGAGAGATGAATAAATATTGTTCACATGCAAGAAGGTAGAGTGAAGAAGTGAGGTAGTGTAAATTGTGAACAATAGATGGAGTATATAGGAAGGAAGTGGCGGGTGGAGGTGGAGTGAGGGAGTGGAGAAATTTTGTCTTATGTTTTTATCTTACATCACATGCAAACTCTTACATAAGATAAATTATGGTAGTATACAAAATAAGGTGAAATGATTATGTGAGTAATCATCCACTACTCTTATTTTACACAGCCCACTTGACCATTTACGGGTCCATGTTGGTTCTTATATTTGTCGCATAAATCCGTGTAATTTGTATTTTAAACATCGTATCATGTTTAAATACTTCCATAATTAATTCGTCCAATTCACTCAGTAAATATACGTGTACCACTACACATATTATTTACGTACTAATATTAATCAATTAGTACAATTTTAGTAAATTAACAGTTATTTAACTAAAACCCGTCTCCCAAAACTTATTATTCAATTATCGCATAATTAAATAATAATTGCCGCTCCTCGAGTTCGCAACTCGAAATCTCTCTAAAAATAATCGACTAACCTCTTAGTCTACAAATCAAGGGACTAAATAAATTGTATCTCATACAATTAATTAGTTGTCTATTCGGGTTCGTTCCTTTAGGTGTGACCGAAAAGAGGTCAGTTGATCACCGCCGTCTCAGGACAATAACGTCAAACTCTAGTCAGCCAACCGTTATCGATTTACGTTAATCAACTGACGAGGATCAAATAATTAAATATCTGATGATATTCCATTAATGAGATTTATTATGTTAACGCACTATTGTGGAGGACACTAACTCCAACACCCTAGCCTCGTGCTCGAAGGTGATGAAAGCTCTTTGACGAAATAGAAATGTGTAACGTCAATGGTATGCTTGACTCAATCGGGATTCAAAACGCGGGGATGAGAAAACTCACGCCGACGAGATGAGCCAATTGGTCGATAAAGGTTAGGTTGTGGGCCCGGATAAGGAACCCGACTTATGACGGTAATATCAATTAATGCACTTTAACCACGACCTCGTTCGAGTTTCACCTCTAAGGATCACAAAGACACAAGTGTCCTTGTTTTCCCCAGCAGAGTCGCCAATCGGTGGACATGGGCCACAGGCCGGTCTACGGGCGCGATGCCGCCTGCCGGTCCGTAGTCACGGGCCACCTGCACGCCAAGCCAAACTGTGGACATGCAGCGGTCTTTTGAAAGCCACGCTCGGCGGCGTAAAAATGCTTTCGACTTGATCGCTTTAGATCGGTCGGTTTCGTCTCGATAAAGGTCTCGAAACGATGCTGAGATGATCGGAGTCGCCACCAAGCAATTGTGGGATACTTGAAAACCGTTCGAATCCACTTTATACCTAGGTCAACCAAGGCAAAAAGCGGTGTTTGACATAGGTACTAAAGATAAGGACTCGTCCCCCTTTTAGCATTATATGCCTAAAATGACTCTCGTACGCCCTGGATAAGGCCATCCACTATCCAAAGGTTCTGAGTAAGGGGTGAGGGTACGTATTGGGAAGCCCTTTAATCGGACGCCCAATCCCGCCCGCGTTAGCGGCCTCTACTGATCGATCGTGGTTGTTTAAGTGCAAAAGTTGATAAAACGGTAAATGCATGAATGCGCATCCAAAAGTTTAACCTAACATGTGAGAATTTCCTAAGTCGGTTTGTTTATCCAGGTACCAAGAAATTGGTGTCAAAGTTGGATTTAGATTGATTTGCATGTGAAAACGGAAATTAAACATCCATTTACCAAATTCGGGTTATGATGCTTAACACGATCCATTTGTTAGTAAAAGTGTGTTAAATGACAAAGTGTAAAAACATAAACTTGTCAATCTGATCCGTCAGATATTCGGGTTAACCGTAATCGGGATCGTCCTAGACAAGTGCTAAAATGAGGCAGAACAGTGCCAGGCAGCCCCATTGGGGCGCGAGCCTATTGGCGAGGGAAGGGGCTCTGCCCAGGTTTATAAAAGATGAAAACATGAGGCCTTGGGGCGCGAGCCATGAGCCGAACCAAGAGGCGTCTCCTGGTTGTAAAAAGGTTGTTTAAAACCATTTTTGTGATGAATGATTTGCAAGTATTGTTTGCATGACTCGGAATAATTACTATTATGTTAGTAATATTCGTTGTCGGATTTGCAAGTTTGAAAAGTATAGTTTACAAATAAAAATGTAAAATGTGTGTGCTTAACCGTTTTGCCACCGCACTCGAATTAAATTGACATGGCATTTATATTAGCCAAGGATGACATATGATATGGTTAAGACAAAGATGAAATAAAATGAAATAAAAGTGAAATGAAAATGTTTGATTTGAACTAATTATGTTAAGTTCATTTCTTTGTAATTAGTCAAGTTTATCATCGTACTCAGATTAAACCGACATGGTATAAAGAACCAAGGATTATTATGAATTTTGACTAATAAGTTTGCAAATGTAAATAAATGAGAAAGATACTAAGTAAAATGAAAGGGGGTTAAAATACCCTTTAATTTGTAATTAACCAATAATATCATCGGGTCACGGAATAAACCGTCATGGTATAAAGAACCAATGATGATTTTTGTATTGGTCAAAATGCGTTTATCATAAAAATGAATTAAAATGGTAAATAAAAGAAAAGAATTTCCTTTAAAATGTAATTAACAAATTAATATCACCGAGTCATGGATTGAACCGTCATGGTATAAGGAACCAATGGTGATTATGATTTATGGTTAAAGTATTGGTCATAAAAATGATTTGAAACATTTGAAATGGTAAAAACCGATTATAAATAAGAAATGAAATAAAGAGGAAAGACGAGAACAAACACGTTTGAGTCTGACCCGAGAACCCATAAGAGGCGCGAGCCTCTTTGCATAGCAAAGGGCTTCTGTCTCGGGCCAAAACTCGGTTTTGGCTCGTCTAACCTATATTTGAATCATGTTATGCATTGTTCATGCATATAAACTCATAAAAACAGTAAAGACATGAAATAGAGTGAGTTGTTTACACCCTCAAACTTACGTATATTGATGTTTGTGAAGTAGACGACTTTAGAGATGGTTTTCTCGTTGTGACTAATCGCGATCAAAGAAGTTTAAAAAGGTGCCTTAAAAAAGGATTTAGTTTTGAAAATATGTTAATTAAGATATGTTGATTGATGAATTGATTTGGTCAAATGGGTCGGTCGAATGCACGGCGACGGTACCAAACAAAATGTGTAAGGCTTGTGTTTACGATCGGTAGGTCGTAAACACGTGTCGATTTCGTGACTTAGGAAGTCGGGTCTAGAAGTTTAAGAGAGAGGTAAAGGGGCGGACGCTCGCGTGAAGATTATGGTGTGTGAAGGTTGGTATTTATAGAGAAATGTGGGATGGTAGGTCGGTTGAGTTTTCTTAGAGGCTAAGCAGACACCCCAACGAGGCGCGAGCCACCTAGTGACTGAAAGGGGTGTACTGTCCCTTTCAATTTGGACGTGGCCTTTGCTCTATCTATTATTTGGTTGGTTTGATATGTGGTATTCATATAAGAGGTCGTGTAACAATATGGGCATCTAATAAGATGATTTTGGTGTTACTTGGGGTAGGTACTTTGTGTGCTTGACTCGGGTTTGACCCGTGTTGAGTCGGGATTTGAATTTGGAGTCGGTTTTTGGCCCGGTGTCGGTTTTGACTCTAATTAGGGTCATTTTAATGGAAATGGCATGATAAAGACATTCATGGCATTATTTTAGACATTCGATATTTGGGTTGACTCGGGTTGACTCAGGTTGACTCGAGTTGCGGGTTTCTGAGTCGGTTTTGGGTCCGAAGACTGTTTTGACTCTAATTAGGGTCATTTTAATGGAAATGACATGATAAAGACATTCACGGCATTATTTTTGACATCTGAGATTTGGGTTGACTCGGGTTGACTTAGGTTGACTCGAGTTGCGGGTTTCTGAGTCGGTTTTGGGTCCGAAGACGGTTTTAACTCTAAATAGTGTTATTTTAATGCAAATGAAGTTAGAAAATCATTTATGAAATCATTTTTCATATCCAAGTAGTGCATTAAACCGTGTCATATATAGCCAATTCACGCACGCATATCAAAAACACGTTACAGTCCGAGCATCATCGGGTGGTTTTTGGAGGGTGCAGATATAGGGTATCTACACCTGCCACCACCATGACCACCGACATCACCACCGCAAGCCTACCAACACCACCACAACATCAACAAACTAGTGAACCACTCCGCCCCACAAAGGAAACCCAACAACCACCACTACTGACTGCTGACCACTACCACCACTGACTCCACAACAATCACATCACCAGCACAACCACAAACACCACCACCGTCAGACCAACCGCCCATAAGCCCGCCCTCATAGCCACCAAAAAAACAACCACTACCACTTCCAGCACCACCATTACAACCTCCACTGCCACCATCATCGCCGCAACCACCATAGTCACCGCCACCACCACTGTGACCACCAGCAGCAGCAGCGCTACCGTCGCCACAAACACCACCGTCGCAATTAACTATTTCTTAGCATACATTATACGTTTCATATTCAAAATATCACCAGGAATCGTCAAATGCACTCAGATTTGTGAAATTTTGCTTACAAATTTGTATATCTGATCTTTTCAAAATTCATCTTTTCAAAAATTTAAGAAAATAAAAACTATTTGGGGGAGGGATATGTCGAGTGACGAGTTAGTGGAGATGTTGTAGGACTAAACGCGTCATGTCTGGATCTCCGATGATACGGCATCGTCCTCAATTTTTAGGCGAATTATCATCACGGACAAAGGTATAAGGTCGTGTGAATGATACTAGTGCAGGGTTCTGAGAGATAGAAGCAGACGTCGCTGCTTTTGTGGTGTCGACGGTGGTTCGACGATGCTCAAGTCACGTTGTTAGTGCTTCGGTGCTGTTGTCGATGCTCCGGTGGGTCCCCCAGCAGTGAGAGTGGTGTTTGTGTGTGAGGTAAAGAGATAAAAAGTTCTCTAATGATGACTACGGTGTCGTACCGGTAATATGGTGGACCACCGGAGGGAGGCAGATGATAGACAGTGGTGGGTAGGTTGCTTAGTTGTTGAGTGAAATGAATGAAAGTAGATCTGAGAAAGAGTATGGTTGTTGAGTGTAAGAAAGTAAATGACAAAAATAGTGGAGTGCGTGAGTGATAAATAGCGCGTGTTTCTATCTAAGGTTTTTAAGCCAGTTCGTATGGTTCGCACCTTAATTTGGTTCGCACGGGATCTCGATTCTATCTATATATATATATATATATATATATATATATATATATATATATATATATATACATATATATATATATATATACATATATATATATATATATATATATATATATATACATATATATATATATACATATATATATATATATATTTGAAACAAAATCTTTCACGCAGACCCCTATTTTTCTTCCCTATTCACACACATGATCTGAAATAATCTCATCCCTTGAAAGATCGATCCTTGTCTCCAAAACTTATCTCAAATTTATCCAACCAAGTGGAAAACTAAACCCCTATTTCTAGAAAAATCCACCATCCAATGAAAACTAACCCTTGCTCGACAATGTTGTTTCTTAGTAAAATAAAACCAATATGAAGTTTATATATATGATACTTGGGACTGAGAGTTTTTAGATTTTGTTCATTAATATCTGTTTGTTTTTCAATTGGTCAAGGAAAACAATAATATCTACTTTGCATAATCAACTCAATGATGCACAAATCTCCTTCTTTAGAATAACAACTATAATTTAATCATTGTTGGGCAAATGGTAGTTACGTAAAAACATTTACATGTAGTTAAATGTTATATCTCCCGGTCAAACTATAGACGTACCTTTGAATGTGAACCAAATTCCAACGCAATACTACATGGCTGAGGCTGCTTATGACACCCCCCCTATAACAATAGTGTTGCCCCCCATCTTCTCATTTGAAACAAAATCTTTCACGCAGACCCCTATTTTTCTTCCCTATTCACACACATGATCTAAAACAATCTAATCCCTTGAAAGATCGATCCTTGTCTTCGAAACTTCTCTGTATCCAACCAAGTGAAAAACTAAACCCTAATTCTAGAAAAAACCACAATCTAATGGAAACTAACCCTTGCTCTCGACAATGTTGTTAGAATTAAGATTTTACTTTAATTTGGATTGATGGGGTCAAGATTAAGTTTATCAGTATGATCTTTTGAGGTTTCTTGTTATTATTCATGTTACCTATATGTTTTAATGTAAGTGATATTTTGCTGATAAATAACCTTATTTATGATCACTGTCCTCGTTAAACTCATCACCCTCCACAAATGCACCCTCCCTCCACCCTGATAAGGTTATTTTAAGTCGTTTGCCTTAATCAAAATAAATCCTATACTACTACTAACAAAATAGCTAGTGGTAAGTTAGGGCCGAATCCACAGGGAGGCGGTGATTATCTAGTTTGTTGATATTTAAATCTGTCTTAAAGGTAACAATTTTATGGGGTTTGATTGAGTTTGATTTCTAAACAACTAATAGCAATTTAAATAAAGATGATAAACAATAATATTAAAGAGTCTAGGGATTTAGGTTCACTAGGTAGTCATCAAAGGGTAGGATTTAATTCATTGATTGAGCAATTTATATTGTCGAAAGTCATATGATCGGTCGATTCTAATATGTCTTTTTAGATCTAACTTAACATGCGATCGCTATCATTAAGTTGGTCTAATTCATTTATCGTGGCCTATACTAGTCTTAACCCGGTCGGTGATAATCCTAGTTTATGCAAGACTAATTAATCAATTTTGATCAGTAATCAACTAATTAGAAGTAATACGATAATTGAACAACAATAGAAAGCAATTTAACAATCAATTCATAAGTAACTCCTTTTCTAACAACCTAGATCCCCTTTCACCCTAGATAAGAGATTTAGCTACGCATAATAGAAATAAGAACAACAATAACAATAATAAGAAACATGATTGCAAGCATAAAAGATGAACAATGAAATAAATGATTAATAATAAAGGAAAGATTAAGAACAATACCGTAAATAGCTAGATCCGGAAGTAAGAACAATAATTAAACTAAACTAAGTATTTGAGAGAGTTTTCTAAGGTATTTATATTAAACCTATGTAAAATAAAGCATAAAAATAACCTAGAGTACGAGTTTTGGTATTTATAGTAGTCATAACCGACTTAAGGAAATTTGCGGAATATTGCGGAAACTAGTGGTTCCTCGATCGAGCCAAGGTTGACTCGATCGAGGCACCAATTCCCATATACCCCAACTCTCGACATTGCAAATTTTATTGATTAGGTTGGTTCCTCGATCGAGTTGAGAGTGACTCGATCGAGCATGAAGTTCCTCGATCGAGCCAAGGTTGACTCGATCGAGGCACCAATTTCCTGCTTCGCGCAATGAAATTCAAACGGCCGCCATTTCTTCGTTACTTGTCAGAAACAAGAGATTTTTGCGGCGTTGGAAAGCTAAGAAGATAAGCTTTCACCTCCAATTGGAATCACTTGAAAATATGTTGTAAAACCCGAGATATAGCTCTTCAAATTAGGCACTTGTAATAAGAAGCTCTTTTCTTCGTGTTTTCTTCTTAACTTCTCTTCCTTCATTCTTATGGATTCTCGTGCCATGCTTCGTGTATCCCTTCATGCTAACTCCGCGATGCCCATTTCATTCCTTTGCTCCTCAAATGCATCATTCCTGCATCAAACATCAAAAGGCGGAAGTATCGACATTTTAACTTAAAAGGCATGTAAATGCTATAAACTAGCACGAAAATCGTATCAAAAGCAATTAAGGGGTGGCATAAATATGTATATAATTATGACTCATCACACCCCACTAATTTATCCGCAAAATAAAACATCAGCCACTGTGATTAGTTCTTACTACTTGAAACAACCTCTAATCCACTACCACTATCACTACCTTTCTGCCACGTTTTACATCTAAGAAGTCATAAATCACATTCACCTCCATAAAACACCAATCTTTACTGTAGATGATATGAATCCCCGTCTCCCTTATCGAAGACAATTTATTTCTCCTTCAACAAAGAAAATTTTAAGAAGCAATCTTCCCTCTTATCTCTCTCTCTTTCCCTTCCTAGTCTTTTTCTCGTCCCCTCCCCTACCTCCATTCCAGATACTCAAACAAGGTGTTTGGGTACTGAAGTAAAATGCTCAAGACTCGGGTTTTGATTAAATATGACTCGAATTGGACAGTGTTTCGGACTGTTTAATTGTGACTAAAATGACTGAAATTTGGACAGAAACCTTGGGACTCGATTTTGAACACTCTGCTGGACTGTTCGAAATCACTAACTAATACGATGGAACCGAGAATTGCAAGTATGATTAGAATTGAGTGACTTGGGATATGACTTAATCAAAGCACTAAGCCACTAGATTAAGCCTAAGAGGAATCCAAGCACTAAGCAATGGAATTACTCAACTCTAAGCACTAAGCAATAGAGGGTTTTCTAGCACTAAGCAAAGAAGATTAGTAGAAAGCAAAGCTTCTAACTTGTGTTTATCATTCATAAATTCTGAAAAATGCATGAGGAAAGGCCTCGCTCTTATAGGCCAAGCCAAGCAATCCTCACCATCCATCTAGCCTATCATCTAACGGTCCAAAAGACCCCTAGAAAATTGGTACAAAAGGTGGCCCTAAAGCCTTACACAAAGCTTTTACACAAGTTGAAAAATCTAAAAGAAAACAAGAAAAGTAAACTAACGAGGACAATGATAATTAGGACTCCTTGGAAGCTTCAAATGGTCCAGCCATGAAAGGATATAAGAGCTAGAGCATGTAAGAGGGGCTTAAGAAGTTGCCTTGGACGAATTGGGAAACTTGAAAGCGACCCTTGTCCTTGTTGCTGTAAACCGTGCAAAAGGGGCCACCCGGTTTGTTTCCTTGCTTTGCTCTATGACAATCACCTTCCCAAGACACCAACCCTTAGACAAAAATGCTCTTGACTCCTCATAGAAGACATCTAAGCCGTAAAAAGCCCCATGTCCTTAGAAGGATTTCAATTTGGACCCTATTTCGGTCAAGGGACCAAAACCGGGTACAAACATGCCTAATGTGACTCGTTTTGCTTCAAACTCCTTCTCTGGAAAATGATTTGTCCTCAAATCCTCGTCATTTTCATCACTAAACTCTTCACCACAAGGACCTAAATCTCTAACATAGAAGGTGGCATGAGTCCCAAATAAATCGACCTTGTACTTGTCATACCCAACTTGACCAATGACCTTGAACGGACCTTCTTCTCTTGGCATGAGCTTATCCCCCTTTTTAAGGACTCCTAGCTTACATAAACGGACCCAAACTTGATCCCCAATTATGAACTTCGTCCCTTTCTTGGAGTTCATGGACCCTTCCTTGCATGCTTTGAATTGAACATGACGAACGAACCCTTGTTCAACCCGTCCCTTGGCACCATCTCTTTGCTTTCTCGGGTGGACACTTGCCTTGAATGTCATAATCATACCGCATATGCCATTGATTTCATGCTCATCTTCAATTGAACTCGGACTAGAGTGGATGGAATAGTTACAATGCATACCATCATGGGCACCCACGGTTTGGACATTGTCAAAGACCCTCTCTTGAACTCGTTTCTTGACTCTATTTCCTTGATCGCCCGAGTAGACACTTGACTTATCCTTGCATTCATTCCCAATTGGACTAGTGGTAGAGGAGATGGGATAATGAGCTTGTACCTCATCAACGGTACTCTCGGCTCCAATCTTGACAAGGAGCTCCTCTTGAACTTGTTCATTGGTATTATTCCACTTGAGTGCCTCTTGTGCAATTGAACACTCCCCTAGCTTGTCTTTGAACTTGTGGGCACCATAGTTGAACCAAGGAGTCTTAGGGACCTCGGTCTTCATTCTTAGATTAGCAATTGGAGGAACACCTTCATGGACCTCGACCCTTATTTGAACCGTATTAGTGAACGGTTCATCTTGTTCCATGGACATACGCTCGACATTAGGTGGATCATCTTGAAAGAACTTGCTCAAATTTTGAACCTTGCTAGGGAATGTTTCTTCTTGCTCCTTGGCACACCCTCGGCAAGGTGAATATGAACACCTTCCTCATCACTCTTTTCTTGGACCATTTCGGCCTCCTTGATTAGCATCACTTCCTTGTAAGGTTCAAGCATGGAGGATAGTGGAAGAGGTGCTAGAGTGATTTTACTCTTGTCAAATTCAAAGGAGTATGTGTTATCCTTTCCATGGTGCACCACACTCTTATCAAACTCCCAAGGTCTACCAAGTAGAAGATGGCAAGCATCCATAGGTAGAACATCACAAAGAACCCTATCAACATAATTTTTGCCAATGGAGAAGGACACCAAGCATTGTTTGTCAACCTTCAATTCGGCCCCCTTGTCAAGCCATCTCAATTTGTAAGGACATGGATGGTTTTGGGTGGTCAAGGAAAGCTTCTCAACAAGGACACTAGATGTAATACTCCGTATTTATAAGTCTTGGGGTACTCTATCGAGTAGGCCTTACTCTGTCGAGTAAGGGTAAGTTGCGTTTTAGAAATGTTTCTGACCTGTAGGGTACTCTATCAAGTTGCCTTAGGTACTCGATAGAGTAAGGGGGTACTCTATCAAGTAGCCTTAGGTACTCGATAGAGTAAGGGGGTACTCTATCGAGTAGCCTTAGGTACTCGATAGAGTAAGGGGGTACTCGATCGAGTAGCCTTGGGTACTCGATCGAGTAGCCAGGTTTTGGGGAGTTTTCTCGGGTTTTGTTAATTATGCGATTAAGGTATATAAGCTTTGTCGTCATTATTCTAAATCACTTTTGCAAAACCTAAATTACTGTGTAAGAGAGAAAGCAAGCAAGTTCTTCATCCTAATCGCATTATTAGCAATACCCGGAGTTTGGAAGGTCAGTTCTGAGCGTTGATTATACCGTTGAGTTCCTTGCGTCGAGGGTAAGATCTATGTACCCTTTTTATTGTCTTTCGTCAAGTTTCATTAAACCCTAATTTTAGGATTGGGGGTTTTGTGTTAGTTTAGTGATTGTTAGTAATTATGTGATTATATGTTAGGAGGAGGATTCGTAGAAAAGGATTTGTGATACAGCTGTTGAGACCGTCTGATTGTGTTCTTTGTTCGGTGCAGGATTTCCTACTCGCATTAGTCCCAGAATGGGATATTGGTTGATGTGTTGTGTTTGGTTGTTTGATATAATAATTGTATTGTGATTGTGGTTGTGATCCTTGTTGGTGGTTCGCGAGGCGTGGCCTCTACCGAGTGGGGTCACTTGCGGGAGTGGCTTCACGCCCTAGTTTCGCCTTTCGTGGAACCCGCCACGAAAGGGGATGTGCACATTAATGGACAGGGTTATCGCTCACTATGTGGAGCGGGGATTTGGTGGGTACGCCTGCGGTCCCCTTTTGGCCGGCTGGTCCAAAGTGGACGATCGGTGATTGAGATGATTGGATTTGGCGTGATTGTGTGTGTGTGACAGCTTAAACGGTCATTTATCTTATTGTTGATATATATTGAGTTGTGTGATTAGTCGACCCGTTTAAATGTTTTAAAAACTGTGGTGATCCATTCGGGGGTGGTGAGCAGTATTTGAGCAGGTATGATATGACACGTATGGGATAGCTGGGATGAGTCATCACGTGGCAGTTAGAAGTCTTCCGCTGTGTCAGACGATGTTTTATAGCTTTGATAGTTTTAGCAGTAGACCGTCTGAGGATCTTGTATTTCTTTTTATCAGTTTGGTATTGCTATGTAATCACTTTAAACTTTATTTACTTTTAAAGTTGTTTCGTTATTGTCTTATGAATATCATGCCTCGGGTAACCGAGATGGTGGCATCCTTATACCTGAGTGGTCCTGGTAAGGCACTTGGAGTATAAGGGTGTTACACTAGAGGCCACATTAGTACAACTACCTCCATCAATGATTAGGTTGCAAAATTTCCCCCCAATGGTACACCTAGACCTAAAAAGTTGTTGTCTTTGATCCATTTCCAATGGTTGAGCACTCAACACTCTCCAAGTGACTAGACTCATCCCGGAATCCGGAAATACTAACTCCTCATCCTTAGTCTCCTCGGGTTTCTCATCTTCATCACACACAAGAATTTCATCCTCTCCCCAATGAACCACTTCAAGGCTACTAAGGGCTCTCTTGGTTGGACATTCTTTGGCAAAGTGTCCATAACCTTGGCATTGGTAACATTTTTTGAGAGGTAAGGTCTTTTTTTGTGAGGTGTCAATGCCTTTTCCTTTGTCAAGTGTGGGTGTCACGGTTTGGGTGTTGGTTTCTTTGGGTTTGGTCTCGGCATGGGTGGTCTTAGGGGTTATTTTGGTCGGCAATTTTGAGTTGGAGGTCTTCCCTTTGCCCAATTTTTCCACCCTTAAAGCCAAGTTTACGGCTTCATCAAAGGACCATGTCGGTTGCATTCGGACTCTATTAGCAATTTTATCATCCAATCCTTCCACAAACCTAGCAATTTTTTGCTCGGGTTTCTCATTGATATCACATTGCAAAGTGAGTTGTTCGAAATCCCTAATGTAAGACTCAAGTGGTTGTTGATCTTGTTTTAATTGAGTAAGCTTAATGGACATATCTTGAGTATACTCTTTGGGAATAAACTTGTCACTAAGCCTCTTTTTCAATTTTGACCAAGACTTTATGGGTTCTTTACCATCCCTCTTCCTTTGATTTTTCATGTTTTCATACCAAAGACATGCATAACCCTCAAACTTTAAAATGGCAACCTTGAAGGACTTAGCATTCGAGTATGATTTAAATTCAAAGACTCTTTCAATTGACCTTAACCAATCTAGTAAGTCATCGGGATTTAAACTACCATGGAAGTCCGGAATATCTACCTTTAGGTCCTTAGGATGCTCCTCATGCTCGGCTTTAATGAAAGAACCCTCTTCATCCGAGTGCAAGTCCTCTATTTCATGGTCGGCCTCTTGGTTTCTTGCTCCAAGCCCTCGGCCACGTCCTCTACCATGGTGGGGTGGTGGTCTTCCCCGGTCCCTTGTTGGTGTTGGAATGTTAGGCATGATAGCATTGAAAGAGTGGTCGGACTCTCGAGGAGGTTTAGTTTTCGGTACTTGTCGTTAGGAGCACCTAGACCAAAACACAATTTATAACTTCACAAACAACTCTACAATTAGTAAAGAGGCAAGTAAAGGTCGGATCCCAGGGGACGGGAATTGAGATGAGATTTTCTATTGCAACTAGTGGTGTCTAAGGGTGTCACAATTTGGGGTTTGAAGTAGAAGATCACTAAACTAAATAGCAATGAAAGTAAACAAGCAAGATGATTAAAAAGGGATGTAAACAATTGATAAAAGGCACTAGGGTGTCAAGGGGTCATAGGGGATTCATGAGAATTGATCATACAAACATATTCTCAAATTATAAGCAAGCAATTATTGTTATGATGGATCGAGTTGGTTTATATCTTACAATCCTAGGAAAGTTTGGGTCCCGGAGCCGAATCGATTAGATTGTACAACACCTACAAGTCGACTTAATCTTTCCTACTCAACTATATGCATGGTCTAATGAGACTCGAGTTGGTTTATGTCTTACAAGTCTCATTGAAAAGATAGGTGATGGGTAAAAAATGCAAGGATTCATAGGCTCACATTTCATCAAACATAACATGTGCATAAGTTGAGATCACAACAAGCAAGCAAATAAACTATGAAAACATATTAGATTAAGCATGAATCATTCCCCATGTTGGTTTCCCCTAATTACCTATTAACCCTAGCTAAGGAAACTACTCACTCATTATCATGTTGAACATGCTAGCAAGGTTGTCAATCATACCAACAAGGTGAAACATGATGAATAAATGAAGATAATTAACAATAATTAAAAAGGGATTAAGAGAATTATACCTACTAATGATGCCAATAATAAAGCAAAGAATAAAAGAAGTACTTGATGCTTGATTGGAAGGTTGTCAATCTCCCAATAATAACCCAAATAATCTTCAATTACCCAAAATAAAGGATGAACAAGAGAGAGATTAAGGAAATGAAACTTGTATTAAAATTTGATTAAATGTTGATTACAAGATTAAAGAGAGATTTGATTGATATTAACTATACTAAAGATTGCTAAGAAGAACATGGTCTTCTAATTAGACTAATGGGGTATTTATAGTGGGGATTAGGTGCATGAATTAGGGTTAACTAAGAGCTTAAATGACGATTAAGTCCTTGAGGAAACGCCGGTCTCTAGGGAGACTCCGGTCTCTTTTTCGCCGGTCTTAGAAAAAGATGCGCATCCTTCCTTGAAGCTTGTAAAAGACGAAAAGACTGTATGGGAATCCGGGCGTCTTAGGCACGGGACGGGCGGATTTGGTTGCTTCTGGACGGGCGTCCAGAAGGGGAAGACGGGCGGATTGGTGGCGTTTTGGACGGGCGTCTTGTGGAGGAAGACGCTCGGATTGTTGGTGATGGACGGGCGTCTTGAGGGCAATCCGCTCAGATTGTCAAACAGTTTCGTTCCTTCTTCTTTTCTTCCTTTTTCTTCATAAAATCCTTGAGGATTTCCTCGGGGATGGAAGGATATTTTCTCATCATTGCCCATCTACTATAGTATGTACAAAGGCCTTCTAATCTTGTCTCTCCTTGAAGCTTGGTCATTGAATTCAATCAATTTATCCTCATTTTGCCATGAAAATGCAAGGTTTGCACTCCTTTCCTACCAAGGACACAAAACCTCAAAGAATATGCAAAACAAAGGACTAAAGACAATAAATGACCCAAATATGCACTAAAAAGCATGGGAACAAGGCTAATTCGGGGACTAAATGTGCTTAAATTATGGTCACATCAAATATCCCCAAACCGAACCTTTGCTCATCCCGAGTAAAGAGGTGACAAAGACTAGGACCGTTATTTAAACTAACCTAATAACATAGCCGATATGAGACAATTAGCGGGTCTCACTCCGCCCCTTCAACTCACAACAAGACAACCATGAGGTAGGATGCCTTCTTGCAAGGCAAGGTGGGTCTTGCCAAAATGGCGACACATCCAAACATTAAGCACACAAAATCAAGTAATGGATGCATCTACAAAAGAATAGCCACTTTCCTCATCTAAGTGGCGGAAATTATCTACAAGGGAAGCAATTCAAGAGTACACACTCCTTCATAGATGCAATTTCTTCAAACTACTAAGCCTAGAAAGATACCAATAAATCACCTCCAAGTTGTGTCAAGCTAGGGTACCTTTGTCCTCAATCGTTAAATGCTTTTGTCAAGAGTAGACTCCCTATGGTGTTAGAAACACTGGAGGATCGTGGAATTCCCCCTCTTGCCTAGACAAGAAGAAGGGTCGTCCCCTCTCTACCATGCACAAAATCGGATACGATGGATAAAGGGATCGATAGATATTTGAGTTTCACTTTGGGAGTTTGCTTTGTTGTTGTTTTCCCCCCAATTTCTTGTGGCATCTGACATTTGAGAACACTTTCTTTGCCATTTCTTTTGATTTTTGGCATTTCAATACTTGACAACTTTTTGCATTTCTTTTTGAACATTTTCAAAGTCACCCCATATGTAGTGAGGGTGGCTTATATTTGAAGCTTTAGGAGTTCTATTTTTGCTCCTCTTTTCATTTGATGCATTTTTGCAAACTTTCTTTTCACTTTTTATTTCATTGAACTCAAATAAATTTTTTTTTTGTGCCCATTCCCTTTGATGACAAAAATGTGGTAGAACATGGATGATGGATGCATGGTTTCAAGGGTCACCTTGGAATAAACGGTAGCCAAGGTGTTATCACACCACAACGTACTCTTGACTAGGCCTTAATCCATGGGTCAAAGGATACTAGTATGACACATCCTAGGGTGTTTTACAAGTATTCTAGCAAGCAAAGTCTTAAGAAGAAAAAGCATCTACTAGGGCCTATATACACTTGTCAAGCTTCCCAAGTAGACGGTTTCGCAAAATTTTTCTAACATGCAAACTACATGCCATGATGCAACTAACATTTATACATCCTAATGCATAAGCTTCTACCAACTAATATGACATATAAACTAAATGCAAGTCCTAGGTTCACATTGTTTTACCGCATCAATCAAAATAAAGCTACATAGTCATTAACATAAAGAGGAAAAAGGAGATTGGAAAGATCATACCATGCGGTCTTCAATATCCTCAAGTCTCGGATGTGGCGTAGTCAATCAATGTGGACAAGGATAGAACAAACACAATATATACAACAATATATACATGACTACACTACAAAGGAAATGAACTTGTTTTTGGTTTTTCAATTTTTTCAATTTTTTTGGATTTTCGAAATTTTTGATTTTTGAATAAAGGTTAAGTTAGAATTCCCCATCCCCACACTAATATGGGCATTGTCCTCAATGGCCAAAATGATGGGAAATTATGCAAACATGATGCATGAATTCTACACTAAATGCAAGCTACACTAATCTACACTACATGATGCATGGGTTTTTGTTTATGACGGAGAGCGTAATTTAGATTACCTCCCGTTGCGTATGCATGTACTTCCCCAAACCGAGATAGACAATTTTGGATTTTCAAAAGTGGGAACAATAAAATGAGAACACCTCAACGGGGCCGAGGTGTGAGTCCTCTATGGTGCTAGGACTACTCCAACAATGATCAAGATTAATAATTAAAATAAAGAAAGAAGTAATCAAACCTCAAGAGGGTAGGAGCCTCCAAGCTTGCTAATCTTCCATCATATCATCACTATCATCATCTTCCTCATTAGAAGTGGTCTCATTGCCACTTACCTCTTCACTTGCTTCTTCACCTTCTTCTTCACCTTGCTCATCATCCTCTTCTTCTTCTTCACTAGCTTCCTCATCAATGTTATCATCAACCTCTTCATTACAGACAACCTCATTATCACGCGGAACAACCCTAGATACACTTGGAAAGAAGACTTTCCTATCCGCCCAACTAGGCAAAGGACATGAAGGATCAAGTAGTCCTTTCCTAGCTAAATGAAGGAGGGGTGGATATTGGGCTAAGTATGCATCTTCCCGATCCTTATAAGCTTGTTTGTGCATCTCTTGCATAAGTAGAGTCATGTAGTCATTGCTTGCTTCAACACCTTCGGGTTTGAACTCTTGATACTTGAATGGATAGGGTGGTGTGACAATGGAGGAGGAAGGCATTTCAATTTCGCCCCTTTGTTGACGGATGATGTATTCGGCTTCTTTTGAGAGGGGAAGAAGGTAGTTCGTCCGATGGACACTCAAACGGCATATCTTGGAAGGCAAAGTAAAAGATCTAGCATCATTAGTGAGCCACCCATATTTGGTGTCAAGGGGATTATGCGTGACCCACTTGTACTTGTTAATCATGGCATCCATGTCAATGAGATGACCCCCTTTTTTCGCCACATACTTGTTATCCGTGTTGAAATTTGGATCAAAGTACTTGGCCAAGAGAGTAACTAGACCTCCATTTACGATAAAAGCGGTGCCTTGCTTTCCACAATCAACATTGAGCCATCTTTCCACCAAAAGCCTTAGAGCATTGTAAGGCTTGGTGAATTCCCTTCCAATATTTAAGGCCGACTCAAGTAGAACACAATCGAGCTTGGTAAAGTGGTTAGTGTCTTTTATTGCAATGATAGTATTCCCGATGACCTTGTGCCACACTTTAATGCCCGGATGGTGGACTAATAGAGCGCGACTAGCATGAAAGTTCTCAAATTTCTTCCCGGAAATCGCCTCCCAAAGAGGAGCGGGTCATATTTTTCGGGCTTCTTGTAATAACGAGGTGTATCACTAAGACCTAATGCTTTACCCAAGTCATCAAAGGTGATGCGCCTATTCACATTGGCAAGGCGGAACTCGATGTTTTCTCTAGTCTCTACCTTAGTTACTTTCAAAGAACTCAAGAATTCTAAGGTAAGGGAGTGATATGTCAATTCTCTTGTAGGAAACAATTTTCCCAACCCCATGGCTTCAAAGAAGGCTTTTGTTTGTTCAAGGACACCCAATTTGTTCAAGGCATCTTCACATATGAGTTTGGTGGGTAGAAAGGATTTTCTAGCATACTTGGCAAATTTATCCCTATGGGAGTTAGAAATGAAAATTACCTCCGGATAGTTTGATAATTGAGAAATTTCCGGAGTTGTTGAAGTTGTTGCTTCCAAGGGAGGATTTTGTTGTTGTTGAACTTACAAGTTTGCACTAGCAACCACCATAGCCAATGAGGCTTTCTTTGCTTGAAGGCATTGTTGCCTTGTTGAGAGTGCCTTTGCCTTAGGTGCCTTTGTTGATCCTTTTGTTCTTGCCATTGATGAATATACCAAGAAAAGAGTGAAAATCTCCAATTTCCAATTATACCCAAATCGATTTTAAGATGAAAGGCTTTGCCTTTGTAATTCAAAAATCGACTTGGTTTGATTATTGTTGGAAAAAGAGTGATTAATTGTTGTTATAAGGAAGTTTGGATTTGGTTTTGTTGAATTTGGTTGAGGAAAGCTTGTTTTGGTGATGGAGAGGATGAGGGTTTTTGAGTTTTTGGGGTTTATGGTAGTGTTTTGAATGAATGAATGAAGAAATGAATGTGGGAGGGGTATTTAAAACACCCGAAAATTTTGAAACTGCAGGGGAAGACGAGCGTCTTTCCTTCGAGACGCTCGGATTCTGCCTATTCTGGGTTCAGGATTCTCGCCTAAAGACGGGCGTCTTTCAGCTGGGACGCTCGAATTCTTTGACAGCAGGACGAGCGGATTCCTCTAAAGACGGGCGGATTCTGATACAGCAAACTTTCTTATTTTGTTTTGGCAAAAAGACGGGCGTCTTTCTGCAGAGACAAGCGGATTTCTGAAGACGAGCGTCTTCTCTGCCAGGACGCTCGGATTCTTCGACAGTCCCAAATTTTCAATTTTCAAGCTCAAATGGACGGGCGGATTCTGCCAAAGACGCTCGGATTCCCTGAAGACGAGCGGATTCCCCTTAGGGACGCTCGGATTCTCCCTGGTATACCCGGATTCAGTTCCATCCGTGCACTTGCATATCCCGTGTAATTTTTCATTCTTCAAATCCTGTGTTCTTCATTGTAGGGGCACTACAAAGGCATGAATAGCCTAGGCAATTGCTATCCCCACACTAAGCTAAAGCACTACACATCAATTAAATCATTAGTCCCTCCCTCACTTCTCTCAAAAATGATAATTATCTTGATCAAAACATAAAAATCCAAAAGTGACAAAAATGCAATGTAAGAATTAAAATGCGAGTTAGGGAGTTAGAAATATTTACAAATGATGGTTTAGGGAGGACTCCACCAAACTCTCATCCTTAGTAAGATGTCATGGGGGCATGTCCAAGGTGTTGTTGATGTTGCTCAACACCTTGAAGAAGTAGTCAAAAGCTTGTTCATTGTCATGATAAAGATCTTTAATAGACCTTTGCCCTTGTTGTCTTTCATGTTGGTCTTGATCGATAGCATTACCAATATAGGGATTGAAAATCCCTTCAAACTCATCGTCCCAAAGACCACAAACTTCATCTACTTGGTTACTAAATATCTCTTGAGTTGATAGAGACAACTCTCCCATTTTCTTGTCTTGGCCAATGAGGCCATCCTCTTCATTGCTTGACTTTGGTGAGCTTTTGAAGCTCTCTTTGTTACAATTCACTTGCTCTCTGAATGGAGCATCATCAACTTTCTTCTTCCATTGGAATTCCGACTTCTTCCTATCATCTTTCCGGCTATAATGATCAACCATAAAACATGGTTCATGCAAACAGGGAGCTCTCATGGTCTTGTCAAGATTGAAAGTTATGCTCTCATATCCCACTTCTAGAGTGAGCTCTCCATGTTTTACATCAATTACCGCACCCGCGGTGTGCAAGAAAGGTCTTCCTAGAATGATTGGAATGTTGGAGTCTTCTTCCATGTCAACAATGACAAAGTCCACCGGGATGAAAAATTTCCCAACTCTTACGGGAATATCTTCCCATATCCCTAATGGTGTCTTCGTCGATCTATCGGCCATTTGGAGCGTGATATTGGTGCATTTAAGCTCTCCCATCCCTAACCTTTTGACGTGACCATAATTAGCGCATATTTAGCCCCCGAATTAGCCTTGTTCCCATGCTTTTTAGTGCATATTTGGGTCATTTATTGTCTTTAGTTCTTTGTTTTGCATATTCTTTGAGATTTTGATCCCTTGGTAGGAAAGGAGTAAGAATCTTGCATTTTCATGGCAAAAGAAGACTAAATTGAATGAATTCAATGACCAAGCATCAAGGAGAGACAAGATTAGAAGGCCTTTGTACATATTATAGTAGAATGGGCAATGTTGAAGAAAGATCCTTGCATCCTCAAGAAATCCCCAAGGATTTTATGAAGAAAAGGGAAGAAAAGAAGAAGAAACAAAGCTGAGCAGCAATCCGTGCGGATTGCCCTGAATCCGCCCGTCCTCAGCACCACAATCCGTGCGTCTTCCTTCAAAGACGCCCGGGCAGCAGCTTCAGAAGACGCCCGTCTTCACCCCAAGATGCCCGGGCCCAGACCACAGAATCCGGCCGTCCCGAGCCTAAGACGCACGGATTCTAGTCCAGCACAATTTCGTCTTCTTCAAGCCTCCGTGAAAGATGCCCTTCCTTCTAAAAATACCGGCGTTTCCTTGCTCAAATCTAAAAAGTGTAATTACTAAATTAGCCTTATTTAACCCTAATGCATCCACCTAATTTCCACTATAAATACCCCATTAGTCTAATTAGAAGAGCATGTTCTTCTAAGCAATCTTTAGTGTAGTTAATATCAATCAAATCTCTCTTTAGTTTTGTAATCAACAATTAATCAAGTTCTAATACAAGTTTTATTTCCTTAATCTCTCTTTTGTTCATCCTTTATTTTGGGTAATTGAAGATTATTTGGGTTATTATTGGGAGATTGACAACCTCTCAATCAAGCATCAAGTACTTCTTTTATTCTTGCTTTATTATTGGATCATTAGTAGGTATAATTATCTTAATCCCTTTTTAATTATTGTTAATTACTTTCATTTACTCATCATGTTTTACTTTGCTGGTATGATTGATAACCTTGCTAGCATGATAATGAGTGAGTAGTCACCAAGCTAGGGTTAATGGGTAATTAGGGGAAACCAACATGGGGAATGATTCAGGCTTAAATTAATATGCTTTCATGGTTTATTTGCTTGCTTGTTTTGATCTCAACTCATGCACATATTATGTTTGATGAAATGCGAGCCTATGAATCCTTGCATTTTTTACCCATCACCTATCTTTTCAATGAGACTTGTAAGACATAAACCAACTCGAGTCTCATTAAACCATGCATGTTGTTGAGTAGGGAAGATTAAGTCGACTTGTAGGTATTGTACAATCTAATCGATTCGGCTCCGGGACCCAAACTTTCCTAGGATTGTAAGATATAACCCAACTCAATCCATCACAACAATAATTGCTTGCTTATAATTTGAGAACATGTTTGTATGATCAATTCCCATGATTCCCCTATGACCTCATGACACCCTAGTGCTTTTTATCAATTGTTTACAACCCTTTTAATCAATCTTGCTTGTTTACTTTCATTGCTATTTAGTTTAGTGACCTTCTACATCAACCCAAATTGTGACACCCCTAAGACACCACTAGTTACAATAGAAATCTCATCTCAATTCCCGTCCCTTGGAATCCGACCTTTACTTGCCTCTTTACTAATTGTAGAGTTGTTTGTGAAGCTATAAATTGTGTTTTGGTCTAGGTGCTCCTAACGACAAGTTACCGAAAAGATTTTGTCCCGACCAAAAATGGCGCCGTTGCCGGGGACGGTGTTAAGTTGATTTAGATTTCCTTATATTGTTATTAGTTGTGTCTTTCTTTGCCTTGGGGAAGTAAAACTCCTCAAGGTTTGTTCTAATTGTTTTCGAATTGTTTGATATTTTGCATGTCTAGAAGGTCACAAGGTGATTTGTTACCTTTACTTGCATGTTTAGAAGACTTGCTAGGAGAAATTTGAGAGGTATTAGTGAGGTTGTAGATATTCAACCAACTATTGAGTTCATCAACCCTTTTGCAAGAGAAGGTGAGGAGAACCCAACACAAAATCAACCACAAAATCAACCCACAATGCCTAAGTTTTCATCACATTCCGTACCCACCGAAGAGAACCTACCCAATGGTACTCCCACACCACAACATTTGACCGGAAATTTTATTGCCAAATCCGCATTTATCCAATTAGTTGAAAGAAGCCAATTTGGGGGGATGCCTAGTGAAGACCCTCATTCTCATATGGAGGCTTTTTGCGATTATTGTGATGCGATCTCACAAACCGGTGTAACTCAAGACCAAATTCAGTGGGTCTTATTTTCTTTTTCTCTAATTGGCACCGCCAAACAATGGTTAAAAGGCCTTGATAAGGCTACTCTCGGAATTGATTCTTGGAAGAAGTTGGCTCTAGCTTTCTACAAAAAGTTCTATCCACCGGAAAAGACTAACATGCTAAGAGCTCAAATTACGGGTTTTAAGCAAAGAGATGAAGAATCTTTGTATGAAGCTTGGGAGCGGTTCAAGGGAATTTGTCGCTCATGTCCTCACCATGGACTTAGCGAATGGTTCTTGGTACAATAATTTTAGAACGGTCTTTATGAAGATTCAAGAAATATCCTTAATATGGGATCGAATGGGATGTTCACCGAGGTTGACGACAACCAAACTTGGAGCAAAATTGATGAGATGGCAATCCATAACTCACGGTATAGTAGGCCTCGCAAGGCTACTAGGGGAGGAAAGCACGAAGTGGACGCCATTACTCAATTAGGTGCTCAACTTAGCTCCCATATCGATACTATCAACTTGAAGTTTGAGAAAGCAATGGCTAGACTTGAAGAAGTCTCAAAATCACCAAAGCATCATGTTAATGCCATGACGGCATCTTCATCAATCCCAAGTGGGATATGTGAGAATTGTGGAACTTTGGGACATGACCAAAGTGAATGTAGGGGAACAAATGAACAAGTGAATGCTTTCCAAGCATACAAGAGTGGTACCCCCTTTTCCAACTATTACAATGAAAACACCAAATTCCATCCAAATATCTCATACAAAAGCCAAAATGTTCAAAATCCTCAAACAACATACACCCCACCACCCATGAGAAACCAAAATCAAAGACCCTTTTACAATCCAAACCAAGGTTACCAAAATCAATCTCCATACAATCAACAAAATGACCAAGGTTTTGATGTTCAAAAAGCGGTCCTTCAAATGCAAAAGAATCAACAAGAGTTTTTCACTCAAATGCAAAAAGATAGTCAAGCAAAGGAAACCACCATCAACAACATCCTAGCTCACACCAAAATGTTGGAAACCCAATTGACTCAACTAGCATTTTCAAGCTCACAAAGACAAAAGGGGCAATTACCACCTCAAAGTAATCCCCCAAGACATGAAACGGTTAGTGCCATTCACTTGAGAAGTGGTACAAGGTATGAAGCACCGAGGAAGCAAGTTGAGGATGAAGTTGTGGAAGCTAGTGACAAGGAAGAAATTGTACAAAACTCCAAGGTTGGAGAATCATCAAAAGAAGAAATTTCAAAGAAAAATGAAGACAAGGTCAAGGAGAAGGAGCTCATTGTGATTAGACTTCCTTTTCCAAGTCGTCAAGCCAAGCCCAAATTTGATGACCAACTTGGAAAATTTATGGAAATTGTGAAGAATTTGGAAGTCTCGATTCCTTTCACGGAATTAATCAATCACGTGCCGGCCTATGCAAAATACATGAAAGACATCCTCACAAAGAAGAAGTCAATCCGGAAACTTGAGACTATCGCTTTCACTAAGGTGAGTAGTGCAATACTTCAAGGGAGTTCACCTCCAAAACTCAAGGATCCGGGAAGCTTCTCAATACCGTGTACCATTGGCGACACCACGATCAACAAAGACTTATGTGATCTAGGGGCTAGTGTGAGTGTTATGCCGTACTCGGTGAGTAAAAGGTTGGGGATGGGAGAGCTTAAATGCAGCAATATCACACTCCAAATGGCCGATAGATCGACGAAGACACCATTAGGGATATGGGAAGATGTTCCCGTAAGAATTGGGAAATTTTTCATCCCGATGGACTTTGTCATTGTTGACATGGAAGAAGACTCCAACATTCCAATCATCCTAGGAAGACCTTAATTACACACCGCGGGTGCGGTGATTGATGTGAAACATGGAGAGCTCACTCTAGAAGTGGGAGATGAGAGTATAACCTTTAATCTCGACAAGACTATGAGAGCTCCACGTTTGCATGAACCATGTTTCATGATTGATCATTATAGCCGGAAGGATGATAGGAAGAAGTCGGAACTCCAATGGAAGAAGAAAATTGAAGATGCTCCATTCAAAGAGCAAGTGAATTGTAACAAGGAGAGCTTGCAAAGCTCATCAAAGTCAAGCAAAGAAGAAGAGGATGGCCTCATTGGCCAAGACAAGAAATTGGGAGAGTTGTCTCTATCAACTCAAGAGTTCATTAGTGATCAAGTGGATGAAGTTTGTGGTCTTTGGGATGATGAGTTTGAAGGGATTTTTAATCCCTACATTGGCAATGCTATTGATCAAGACCGACAACAAGGGCAAAGATCTATTGAAGATCTTTATCACGATAATGAACAAGCTTTTGATTACTTTTTCAAGGTGTTGAGCAACATCAACAACACCTTGGATATGCCCCCATGACAATCTCTCTAAGGAAGAGAGTTTGGTGGAGTCCTCCCTAAACCACCATTTGTAAATATTTCTAACTCCCTAACTCGCATTTCAATTCTTGTATTGCATTTTTGTTATTTTTGGATTTTTTTTTACTTTGATCAAGATAATTGTCATGTTTGAGAGAAGTGAGGGAGGGACTAATGATTTCAATTAATGTGTAGTGCTTTAGCTTAGTGTGGGGATAGCAATTGCCTAGGCTATTCATGCCTTAGTAGTGCCCCCACAATGAAGAATACGAGATTTTGAAGAATGGAAGAATGACAAGGGATATGCAAAGTACACGGATGAAACTGAATCCGGGTAAAAGGGGTAGAATCCGAGCGGATTCAAGAGAATCCGCCCGTCTTCAGACAATCCGGGCATATTGGGTAGAAGACGCCCGTCCTTCATAAGCTGAATTTTTGAAATTTTTGACTGACAGCAAATCCGGGCGTCCTGATATAGAATCCGCCCGTCTTCAGAAAGTCGCCCGTCTTCACTGAAAGACGCCCGTCTTTTTGGCTGAGGAAAACAAGAAAAATCCCTGTAAAGGAATCCGCCCGTCCCGCACTTTCAAATCCGCCCGTCTTTGTTCAAATCCGCCCGTCTTTAGGCGAGATTTTCCCAACCCAGAACAGGCAGAATCCGGGCGTCCCGAAGGAAAGGCGCCCGTCTTCCCCCTGCATTTCGAATTCTTCGGGGTCTTTATAAACCCCTCCCACATTCATTTCTTCATTCATTCACTCAAAACACTACCAAAACCCTCAAAACCCTCATCCTCTCCATCACAAAAACAAGATTCCTCAACAACATTCACCAAAATCAAATCAAACCATGTTTTTAACAAATAATCAATCACTCCTCTTTCAATAAAAATCAAAACCAAGCACAAAATCTTCAACCTTTGAGTCGATTTTTGAAATCATAAAGGCAAAGCCTTTCACCTTTAAATCGATTTGGGTACACTAGAAATTGATGGTTTTTCACTCTTTTCTTGGTTTAATCATCAATGGCAAGGACAAAGGGAGCAACAAAAGCAGCAAAGGCAAAGGCACCAAAGGCAAAGACACTCTCATCAAGGCAAAAGAGTCTTCAAGCAAAGAAAGCATTGGCTATGGTGGTAACTAGCCCAAACTTGGAAGTGCAACAACAACAACCTCCCATGGAAGCAACAACATCTACTACTCCGGAAATTGATCAACTTTCAAACTATCCGGAGGTAATTTTCATTTCCAAATCCCATAGGGACACTTTCGCCAAGTATGCTAGAAAAGCATTTTTATCCACCAAGTTTATTTGTGAAGATGCCTTAGATAATTTGGGTGTCCTTGAGCAAACTAGAGCCTTCTTTAAAGCCATGGGGTTGGAAAAATTGTTTGAGTCAAAAGAATTGACATACCCCTCCCTTACCTTAGAATTTTTGAGTTCTTTGAAAGTTAACAAGGTTGAGACCATGGAAAACATCGAGTTCCGCCTAGCTAATGTTAGTAGGCGCATCTCCTTTAAGGAAATGGGTGAAGCTTTGGGTCTTAGTGATTCACCGAGTTATTTCAAGAATGTTGGCAAGTATGACCCCGCTCCTCTTTGGGAGGCGATTTCCGGAAGGAAATTTGAGAGCTTTCATGCTAGTCGTGCTCTTTTAGTCCACCATCCGGGTATTAGGGTATGGCACAAAGTCATAGGAAACACCATCATTGCAAGAAAAGACACCAACCATTTCACCAAACTCGATTTTGTTCTTCTTGAGTCGGCTTTGAACATTGGAAGGGAACACACCAAGCCTTTCAACTCTCTAAGGCTTTTGGTTGATAGATGGCTAAACATTGATTGTGGGAAGCAAGGCACTACCGTTATTGTGAATGGCGGTCTAGTCACTATTCTAGCTAAATACTTTGATCGGAACTTCAACAAGGATAACAAGTATGAGGCGAAGAAGGGTGGTCATCTCATTGATATTGATACCATGATAAACAAATACAAGTGGGTCTCTCATAACCCTCTTGACACCAAGTATGGATGGCTCACAAGTGAGGCTAGATCTTTTACTTTGCCTTCGAAGATTTGTCGTTTAAGTGTCCACCGGACGAATTATCTCCTTCCCCTTTCAAAAGAGGCCGAGTATATCATCCGAAAACAAAAGGGTGAAGTTGAAATGCCCTCCTCTTCCATTGTCACACCACCCTATCCTTTCAAGTACCAAGAGTTCAAACCCGAAGGAGTCGAAGCAAGCAAGGATTATGTGACTCTTCTTATGCAAGAGATGCACAAGCAAGCCTTCAAAGACCGGGAAGATGCTTACTTAGCTCAATATCCACCCCTCCTACACTTAGCTAGGCAAGGACTACTTGACCCTTCATGTCCTTTGCCTAGTTGGGCGGATAGAGAAGTCTTCTTTCCGAGTGCATCTAGGAGTGAGCTTCCGGGTGACAATGAGGTTGTTGGTGATGAAGATGTCGATGATAACATTGATGAAGAAGCTAGTGAAGAAGGAGAAGAGGATGATGAGCAAGGTGAAGAAGAAAGTGAAGAGGGAAGTGGCGATGAGTCCACTTCTAATGAGGAAGGTGATGATAGTGATGATATGATGGAAGATTAGCAAGCTTTGGAAGCTCCTACCCTCTCGAGGTTTGTTCTACTTCTTTCTTTGTTTTAATTATTTTTCTTGATCATTGTTGGAGTAGTCCTAGCACCATAGAGTACTAACACCTCGGCCCCATTGAGGTGTTCTCATTTTATTGTTCTTATCTTTCAAAATCCAAAATGACAAATTAGTTTCATGCATTGCATAGTGTGTGCATGAACTACACCCAACCTTAGGACATTAGAAATAGTGTCTAGCTCGGTTTGGGGAAGTCAATGCATACACAACGGGAGGTAATCTAAATTATCCTCTCCGTCATAAAAAAAACCATGCATCATGTAGTGTAGATTAGTGTAGCTCACATTTAGTGTAGAAATCATGCATCATATTTGCATAATTTCCCATCATTTTGGCCATTAGGACAATGCCCATATTAGTGTGGGGATGGGGAATTCTAACTTAACTTTTATTCAAAAATCCAAAAAAATTGAAAAATTTCGAAAACTCATAAAAATTTGAAAAAATTGAAAAACCAAAAATATGTTTATTTCTTTTGTAGTGTAGTCTTATATATATTGTTGTATATATTGTGTTTGTTCTATCCTTGTTCACATTTATCGACTACGCCACATCCGAGACATGAGGATATTGAAGACCGCATGGTATGATCTTTCCAATCTCCTTTTTCCTCTTTATGTTAATGACTATGTGGCTCTATTTTGATTGATGCGGTATAACAATGTGAACTTAGGACTTGCATTTAGTTTATATGTCATAATAGTTGGTAGAATCACTTGCATTAGATGTATATAATAGTTGCATCATGGCATATAGTTGCATTTAGATGAAATGTTTTGAAAAGTGCCTAATTGGGAACTTTGACAAGAGCAACTAAGCCATTACAAATACTTTTTCAACTTAAGACTTTGCCTACTAGAATGGTTGTAAAACACCCTAGATTGTGTCATACTAGTGTCTTTTGACCCATGACCCAAAGCCTAGTCAAGGGTTTGCATGTGAGTCACCTATCCAACCCCGTGATGCGATGTGGACTTGGTTAACTTGTCTAGGTGACCTTGATTGACCTTGTGGTAAGGCAACCCAAAAATACTTTCTACCAATAAGTTTGAAGTGCTCAATTCGAAGATTTTGTTTTGTGGAAACAATTTATTGCTAAGGAAACCTCAAATGTTATGAAATGTTGAAATGTTGAGAAAATTTTATTCGTTTTGATGGAGGCGTACCACTTCGATGTGCTTTGGAGAGGGATCCATTGAATTGGCCCCCCACACGGTTGTAAATTCGACCACCCAGAGACAGAGTGACTATCACCCCGAAAAGCTATTGTCTAGAGGTTAACCGGTTGCCTAATAAGCGATTGGCGAAAGCAAAGGACATTAGCCCGGAAGGGACAAACCCCATCTTAAATTTTTGAAATGTGAAAGTTAAATGAGGTCAATTTTTGAATACTAGTCATATCCACCCTTCTTTACAACGATTTGAGCATTTCATTCCCAAAAAGCCTTTTGTCAAGCCACTTTGTCGAGCTTGGGACGATCCATGACCTTTACTTTTGTAGAGAATTCGAGACTTGTCATGTCATATGCTACTAGCATCATAGGGATCATCATTCCATTACCATCCGATCGCTCTTGACGAAAGCATTTGGAAATTGAGGACGAAAGTAATCTAGTTTAACACCATTTGGAGGTGATTTAGTGCCATCCTCTTAGCCTTAGTAATTTGTTGAACTAGTATTTGTGAAGGATTATATGCTCATAAATTTGATCCTTTTTAGTTGACTCCGCCACTTGATGAGGAAGTGGCTATTCTTTTTGTAGATGCATCCATTATTTGATTTTGTGTGCTTAATGTTTGGATGTGTCGCCATTTTGGCAAGACCCACCTTGCCTTGCAAGAAGGCATCCTACCTCATGGTTGTCTTGTTGTGAGTTGAAAGGGCGGAGTGAGACCCGCTAATTGTCTCATATCGGCTATGTTATTAGGTTAGTTTAAATAATGGTCCTAGTCTTTGTCACCTCTTTACTCGGGACGAGCAAAGGTTCGGTTTGGGGATATTTGATGTGACCATAATTAGCGCATATTTAGCCCCCGAATTAGCCTTGTTCCCATGCTTTTTAGTGCATATTTGGGTCATTTATTGTCTTTAGTTCTTTGTTTTGCATATTCTTTGTGATTTTGATCCCTTGGTAGGAAAGGAGTAAGAATCTTGCATTTTCATGGCAAAACAAGACTAAATCGATTGAATTCAATGACCAAGCATCAAGGAGAGACAAGATTAGAAGGCCTTTGTACATATTATAGTAGAATGGGCAATGTTGAGGAAAGATCCTTGCATCCCCAAGGAAATCCCCAAGGATTTTATGAAGAAAAGGGAAGAAAAGAAGAAGAAACAAAGCTGAGCAGCAATCCGTGCGGATTGCCCTGAATCCGCCCGTCCTCAGCACCACAATCCGTGCGTCTTCCTTCAAAGACGCCCGGGCAGCAGCTTCAGAAGACGCCCGTCTTCACCCCAAGACGCCCGGGCCCAGACCACAGAATCCGGCCGCCCCGAGCCTAAGACGCACGGATTCCTGTCCAGCACAATTTCGTCTTCTTCAAGCCTCCGTGAAAGATGCCCTTCCTTTGAAAAATACCGGCGTTTCCTTGCTCAAATCTAAAAAGTGTAATTACTAAATTAGCCTTATTTAACCCTAATGCATCCACCTAATTTCCACTATAAATACCCCATTAGTCTAATTAGAAGAGCATGTTCTTCTTAGCAATCTTTAGTGTAGTTAATATCAATAAAATCTCTCTTTAGTTTTGTAATCAACAATTAATAAAGTTCTAATACAAGTTTTATTTCCTTAATCTCTCTTTTGTTCATCCTTTATTTTGGGTAATTGAAGATTGTTTGGGTTATTATTGGGAGATTGACAACCTCTCAATCAAGCATCAAGTACTTCTTTTATTCTTGCTTTATTATTGGATCATTAGTAGGTATAATTCTCTTAATCCCTTTTTAATTATTGTTAATTACTTTCATTTACTCATCATGTTTTACTTTGCTGGTATGATTGACAACCTTGCTAGCATGATCAACATGATAATGAGTGAGTAGTCACCTAGCTAGGGTTAATGGGTAATTAGGGGAAACCAACATGGGGAATGATTCAGGCTTAAATTAATATGCTTTTATAGTTTATTTGCTTGCTTGTTTTGATCTCAACTCATGCACATGTTATGTTTGATGAAATGCGAGCCTATGAATCCTTGCATTTTTTACCCATCACCTATCTTTTCAATGAGACTTGTAAGACATAAACCAACTCGAGTCTCATTAGACCATGCATGTTGTTGAGTAGGGAAGATTAAGTCGACTTGTAGGTGTTGTACAATCTAATCGATTCGGCTCCGGGACCCAAACTTTCCTAGGATTGTAAGATATAACCCAACTCAATCCATCACAACAATAATTGCTTGCTTATAATTTGAGAACATGTTTGTATGATCAATTCCCATGATTCCCCTATGACCCCATGACACCCTAGTGCTTTTTATCAATTGTTTACAACCCTTTTAATCCATCTTGCTTGTTTACTTTCATTGCTATTTAGTTTAGTGACCTTCTACATCAACCCAAATTGTGACACCCCTAAGACACCACTAGTTACAATAGAAATCTCATCTCAATTCCTGTCCCTTGGGATCCGACCTTTACTTGCCTCTTTACTAATTGTAGAGTTGTTTGTGAAGTTATAAATTATGTTTTGGTCTAGGTGCTCCTAACGACAAGTTACCTAAAAGATTTTGTCCCGACCACCTTTTACTTACCTAGTACGGCATAACACTCACACTAGCCCCTAGATCACATAAGGCTTTGTTGATCGTGGTGTCGCCAATGGTACACGGTATTGAGAAGCTTCCCGGATCTTTAAGTTTTGGAGGTGAACTCCCTTGAAGTATTGCACTACTCACCTTAGTGAAGGCGATAGTCTCAAGCTTCCGGATCGACTTCTTCTTTGTAAGGATGTCTTTCATGTACTTTGCATAGGCCGGCACGTGATTGATTAATTCCGTAAAAGGAATCGAGACTTCCAAATTCTTCACAATCTCCATGAATTTTCCAAGTTGGTCATCAAATTTGGGCTTGGCTTGATGACTTGGAAAAGGAAGTCTAATCACAATGGGCTCCTTGTCCTTGGCTTTGTCTTCATTTTTCTTTGAAATTTCTTCTTTTGATGGTTCTCCATCCTTGGAGTTTTGCACAATTTCTTCTTTGTCACTAGCTTCCACAACTTCATCCTCAACTTTCTTCTCCGGTGCTTCATACCTTGTACCACTCCTCAAGTGAATGGCACTAACCGTTTTATGTCTTGGGGGATTACTTTGAGGTGGTAATTGCCCCTTTTGTCTTTGTGAGCTTGAAGATGCTAGTTGAGTTAATTGGGTTTCCAACATTTTGGTGTGAGCTAGGATGTTGTTGATGGTGATTTCCTTTGCTTGACTATCTTTTTGCATTTGAGTGAAAAACTCTTGTTGATTCTTTTGCATTTGGAGGACCGCTTTTTGAACATCAAAACCTTGGTCATTTTGTTGATTGTATGGAGTTTGATTTTGGTAACCTTGGTTTTGGTTGTAAAAGGGTCTTTGATTTTGGTTTCTCATGGGAGGTGGGGTGTATGTTGGTTGAGGGTTTTGAACATTTTGGCTTTTGTATGAGAGATTTGGGTGGCATTTGGTGTTCTCATTGTAATAGTTTGAATAAGGGGTACCACTCTTATATGCTTGAAAAGCATTTACTTGTTCATTTATTCCCCTACATTCACTTTGGTCATGTCCCAAAGTTCCACAATTCTCACATATCCCACTTGGGATTGATGAAGATGCCGTCATGGCATTAACATGATGCTTTGGTGATTTTGAGGCTTCTTCAAGTCTAGCCATAGCTTTTTCAAACTTCAAGTTGATGGTATCAATGTGAGCACTAAGTTGAGCACCCAATTGAGTAATGGAGTCCACTTCATGCTTTCCTCCTCTAGTAGCCTTGCAAGGTCTACTATATTGTGAATTATGGACCGCCATTTCCTCAATCTTGTTCCAAGTTTGATTGTCATCAACTTCGGTGAACATTCCATTTGATCCCATGTAGAGAATGTTTCTTGAGTCTTCATAAAGACCGTTCCAAAATTTTTGTACCAAGAACCACTCGCTAAGTCCATGATGAGGACATGAGCGGCAAATTCCTTTGAATCGCTCCCAAGCTTCATACAAGGATTCTTCATCTCTTTGCTTAAAGCCCGTAATTTGAGCTCTTAGCATATTAGTCTTTTCCGGTGGATAGAACTTTTTGTAGCAAGCTATAGCCAACTTCTTCCAAGAATCAATTCCGAGAGTAGCCTTATCAAGGCCTTTCAACCATTGCTTCACGGTGCCAATTAGATAAAAAGGAAATAAGACCCACCGAATTTGGTCTTGAGTTACACCGGTTTGAGAAATCGCATCACAATAGTCACAAAAAGTCTCCATATGAGAATGAGGGTCTTCACTAGGCATCCCCCCAAATTGGCTTCTTTCGACTAATTGGATAAATGCGGATTTGGCAATAAAATTTCCGGTTAGATGTTGTGGTGTGGGAGTACCATTGGTTAGGTTCTCCTCGGTTGGTACGGAATGTGATAAAAATTTAGGCATTGTGGGTTGATTTTGTATTGGGTTCTCCTCACCTTCTCTTGCAAAAGGGTTGATGAACTCAATAGTGTTTGGTTGAATAACCTCACCAATACCTCTCAAAGTTCTCCTAGCAAGTCTTCTATTGTTTGTCAAAGTCCTTTCAATTTCGTGATCAAAGGGTAACAAGTTACCTTGTGATCTTCTAGACATGCAAAATATCAAACAACTCGAAAATAATTAGAACAAACCTTGAGGAAACTGGTGGATTAGGCATTAAGAAAGTGGACGCTTGGAATTGGGCAGCTGTAGGGAAACTGGTGAATTGGGTGTATAACAAAGCTGGCAGGTTGTAGATAAGGTGGATAAGCAATGTGTACCTAAAAAACCAGAACTGGCATTTATATTCTCCCCCTGCAGATTCTCCTTGGACTTGGAAAAATATATGCAAGACTAAGGATAAACTGAAGGAGGGATTTGTTGAGAACTGTTGGGTGCCTGATGAGAAGGGTTATAGACTCAAGAATGGATATAGATGGCTCTGCAATCAACACCCTAAGGTAGATTGGTGTTCTCTGGTATGGAACAGTTGGAACGTACCCAAACACTCAATCATTACTTGGCTTATTATGCAGGAAGGGTTAAATATTAAAACCAGGCTGTACCAGTTTGGTTTCTGTGAGGATAACTTGTGCTTAATATGTGGGGAGTTACCTAAAACGATGGCTCATCTCTTCTATGAATGTACTTACAGCTCCAGAATCAGGGCAGCTGTTGCTACCTGGCTGGGGAGATCATTCCCTAGTCTTAATGAGCTCCAGAATGGGAGGAAAAATAGTCTACAGTGGAAAGCAATGACTATGGTATTCTATGTCTATCTATATACTATTTGGTACCAGAGAAACAATACAAGACTTCAGCATTCAGTTCTTAGGCCTGAATTTGTAGCAAAACAGTTTGAGGATATTGCAGGAAGAAGAGGATGCAGCAAAGCAGGCCCTGGTTTGCATCACAGCACCAATGGTTGGCTTAGCTGCTTTGATTAGTAATGAGAAAATGGTTGAGTAGGATTGGTTGCTGTATGGTTTTTTGAGCTTGACGGGGTTTGAACCCCTAACCTTGTAAATGGACTTTTGGTTTTTGATATAAATATATACTCACATTTCAGCTAAAAAAAAGAACAAACCTTGAGGAGTTTTACTTCCCCAAGGCAAAGAAAGACACAACTAATAACAATATAAGAAAATCTAAATCAAGTTAACACCGTCCCCGGCAACGGCGCCATTTTTGGTCGGACTCTCGAGGAGGTTTAGTTTTCGGTACTTGTCGTTAGGAGCACCTAAACCAAAACACAATTTATAACTTCACAAACAACTCTACAATTAGTAAAGAGGCAAGTAAAGGTCGGATCCCAAGGGACGGGAATTGAGATGAGATTTTCTATTGCAACTAGTGGTGTCTAAGGGTGTCACAATTTGGGGTTTGAAGTAGAAGATCACTAAACTAAATAGCAATGAAAGTAAACAAGCAAGATGATTAAAAAGGGCTGTAAACAATTGATAAAAGGCACTAGGGTGTCATGGGGTCATAGGGGATTCATGGGAATTGATCATACAAACATATTCTCAAATTATAAGCAAGCTATTATTGTTGTGATGGATCGAGTTGGCTTATATCTTACAATCCTAGGAAAGTTTGGGTCCCGGAGCCGAATCGATTAGATTGTACAACACCTACAAGTCGACTTAATCTTTCCTACTCAACTATATGCATGGTCTAATGAGACTCGAGTTGGTTTATGTCTTACAAGTCTCATTGAAAAGATAGGTGATGGGTAAAAAATGCAAGGATTCATAGGCTCACATTTCATCAAACATAACATGTGCATAAGTTGAGATCACAACAAGCAAGCAAATAAACTATGAAAACATATTAGATTAAGTATGAATCATTCCCCATGTTGGTTTCCCCTAATTACCCATTAACCCTAGCTAAGGAAACTACTCACTCATTATCATGTTGAACATGCTAGCAAGGTTGTCAATCATACCAACAAGGTGAAACATGATGAATAAATGAAGATAATTAACAATAATTAAAAAGGGATTAAGAGAATTATACCTACTAATGATTCCAATAATAAAGCAAAGAATAAAAGAAGTACTTGATGCTTGATTGGAAGGTTGTCAATCTCCCAATAATAACCCAAATAATCTTCAATTACCCAAAATAAAGGATGAACAAGAGAGAGATTACGGAAATGAAACTTGTATTAAAATTTGATTAAATGTTGATTACAAGATTAAAGAGAGATTTGATTGATATTAACTATACTAAAGATTTCTAAGAAGAACATGCTCTTCTAATTAGACTAATGGGGTATTTATAGTGGGGATTAGGTGAATAAATTAGGGTTAACTAAGGGCTTAAATGACGATTAAGTCCTTGAGGAATCGCCGGTCTTAGAAAAAGATGCGCATCCTTGCTTGAAGCTTGTAGAAGACGAAAAGACTGTATGGAAATCCGGGCGTCTTAGGCACGGGACGGGCGGATTTGGTTGCTTCTGGACGGGCGTCCAGAAGGGGAAGACGGGCGGATTGGTGGCGTTTTGGACGGGTGTCTTGTGGAGGAAGATGCTCGGATTGTTGGTGATGGACGGGCGTCTTGAGGGCAATCCGCTCGGATTGTGAAACAGTTTCGTTCCTTCTTCTTTTCTTCCTTTTTCTTCATAAAATCCTTGAAGATTTCCTCGGGGATGCAAGGATCTTTTCTCATCATTGCCCATCTACTATAGTATGTACAAAGGCCTTCTAATCTTGTCTCTCCTTGATGCTTGGTCATTGAATTCAATCAATTTAAACTCATTTTGCCATGAAAATGCAAGGTTTGCACTCCTTTCCTACCAAGGACACAAAACCTCAAAGAATATGCAAAACAAAGGACTAAAGACAATAAATGACCCAAATATGCACTAAAAAGCATGGGAACAAGGCTAATTCGGGGACTAAATGTGCTTAAATTATGGTCACATCAAAGAGTCTATCATTAGGTCGTATTTCTCGGAGAGTTGTGTTACTTGAGTCTCAATTCCAAGTAGTCTTTCCTCACTCATGGTTGTTTTGTGTTTTTGGATGTGGTTAAGGTTTATATTGAACTCACAAGAAGGTTTCTTCCTAAGACTAACACAACAATGGAATTGTGTTAAACCTTTGCTCTGATAACCAATTTGAAGTAAAATGCTCAAGACTCGGGTTTTGATTAAATATGACTCGAATTGGATAGTGTTTCGTACTGTTTAATTGTGACTAAAATGACTGAAATTTGGACAGACACCTTGGGACTCAATTTTGAACACTCTGATGGACTGTTCGAAATCACTAACTAATACGATGGAACTGAGAATTGCAAGTATGATTAGAATTGAGTGACTTGGGATATGACTTAATCTAAGCACTAAGCCACTAGATTAAGCCTAAGAGGAATCCAAGCACTAAGCAATGGAATCACTCAACTCTAAGCACTAAGCAATAGAGGGTTTTCTAGCACTAAGCAAAGAAGATTAGTAGAAAGCAAAGCTTCTAACTTGTGTTTATCATTCATAAATTCTGAAAAATGCATGAGGAAAGGCCTTGCTCTTATAAGCCAAGCCAAAAAATCCTCACCATCCATCTAGCCTATCATCTAACGGTCCAAAAGACCCCTAGAAAATCGGTACAAAAGGTGGCCCTAAAGCCTTACACAAAGCTTTTACACAAGTTGAAAAATCTAAAAGAAAACAAGAAAAGTAAACTAATGAGGACAATGATAATTAGGACTCCTTGGAAGCTTCAAATGGTCCGGCCATGAAAGGATATAAGAGCTAGAGCATGTAAGAGAGGCTTAAGAAGTTGCCTTGGACGAATTGGGAAACTTGAAAGCGACCCTTGTCCTTGTTGTTGCAAACCGTACAAAAGGGGCCACCCGGTTTGTTTCCTTGCTTTGCTCTATGACAATCACCTTCCCAAGACACCAACCCTTAGACAAAAATGCTCTTGACTCCTCGTAGAAGACGTCTAAGCCGTAAAAAGCCCCATGTCCTTAGACGGATTTCAATTTGGACCCTATTTCGGTCAAGGGACCAAAACCGGGTACAAACATGCCTAATGTGACTCGTTTTGCTTCAGGTACTATGTTTGTAAACTGAATAAGTTTGAATATTATATATATACACGAACTTTGCTATTTATTTCATTTTGCATAAATAAATCTTACTACCTCCATCTCATTTTTATTGTCCTTTTTTCTTCAAATTTTATTATCTTATAATTATTATCCCCTTTCTAGATCTAGTAAGGAAAAACTTTAGTCAACCAACTCGTCGCAATCAACCTAATTCCCACTGAAAACAACCATTAGCCCACTACTTAATCCCTTCGGTTCACACATAAAACGATCTAAAATGCAAAGCTTTCATCTCTCTCTTGAAAAGTCCATCTAACTAACAGAAAACTAACCGCTACTTTCTAAACTTCATCATTTTTACATGCTGTAAAAATTAAATTGAACATGACAAAAAAAAATGCAGAAACTTACGTTTTGTTTGATAACGACAGATTGAATATTTTTTTAGCATTTTGAGAGTTTTTACACTATTTAAATAACAAATGTGCTATTTTGAGTGTTGATTATCGACATATTGAAATAGTAGATCGTGGTGTAATTTCTATTTTACATTATGACCTTTAATTAGTATATTATAAGAAAACAAAAATTGATTTTTTTATCTCTGAGGAAATTAAAGATCAAACTTTATTTTTATCATATTTATAATTAATATTCTTCACTTAAAATATACAAATTTAAGAAAGTTCAAATAAGTTAGCTAAAATTTATAAATCACAAATTGTACGAAGCAGTATAATAATTTTTTTTATTAATATGAAATAAATGTCATAAATGTCATAAATGTCATGAGAATACTAATGCGGTAGAGAACTATAGAAGAGTTGGCAAGTACGTGACCCCCTTTTAGGTTTAAATTTTTTCATTTATTTTTATATTTTTGCCTAAAGGTGGTTAAAGCATCGTATTATGCATGACGAATATGTCTCACCCTTCCCCAATTCGTATCTCTCCCTAAATTATAGTGATGATGTGCTCAATTTACAAAAAAAAAAATTATAGCATCAACAATAATTAGTTTGCTCCATATAATTGAATAGTACCGTTTTTTATGCGTGTAACTTTGTCAGAAGAAAAGCTTGAGAGAGACGGTCTTCACTATGTTAGGGAAAGACTATACTCTTACCCTTTTATGTGTTTTTCATGACTTTTTTTAATGTTGATCGTTGCTTGAATTGAATCTTAACCTTATACATATTTCTATAATAAGTGTATCTAATTTACCTTCAAGCCTCATTCAAATCTATTTTATTACTCGTGGTACCATTTTTACTTTAAATTGTAAAACAATCGCACAATAAAATTTTTCAAACATTTACTCATTTGTCATAATATGATATTTCGATTCGCAAATTAGCAGCAACTTTCTTTATCTTTTAATACTCCTTGAAAAATAGATATCAAACTTTGTACTTATCAATAATTTGTGAATATGTTATTTAAATTTTGATTAATATACTTTTATATAATGACAAATGAATGTAAATAATATAATAATAAATTATCAATTGCAGTTAAAGTGTATTGTGAGGGAAATAACTTTAAAATTAGTAGGAGAAATACTTATGAAATTGGAAAAATAAAATTCGTATTGTGTATAATTAAATATGACATTAGAAATAACAAAAGACGTAGGGGCATATTTCACGTTCATTTTATTCTTTACATGAGTAAATTCCATGTAGTACGTATTATGCATGCACATTTGTCACAACTCGGTTCGGCCTAGGGCCTTTTAGCCTCATAATACCTCATTTTTTAATCGGAAGTTGTTTTAAAATTGGATATTATAAATATATCAAATGTTTTTTTTCCTTCTAATTTAATAAAAAGTGAACAAATACTAATAAATATTTTTTTATTATTAATAAATTATGGATAATTAATTTATTTCCTGTTTCCAATAATAAAATAATAAAATAATTAATTAATCCCGATTTCTAATAGAAAAATCATGTTCCTAATTATAATAGAAAAATTTTAAATAATTATTATCTCCTAATTCTAATAGTATAATTAGAAAAAAAAAGCCTTAATAAATTCTTAATTTATTTCCTATTTCTAAAAGAAAAATTGTAAAATAATTAATTAATTCTCATTTCTAATAGCAAAATTATATTCCTAATCATAATAGAAAAATTGTAAATAATTAATTATCTCCTAATTCTATTGCTGATAGTATAATTAGAAAAAAAAAAGCCTCCTTTAGTTATATATATTGATTGATTATACAACCAAGGCTAGTATAGTCTTTTTCACTCTAATTTTTATTCCCTAATTTTTGTAACCTAAAAAAAGTTTCAGTTACTGAAATTTCAACGTAGTCAAAAATTCTCTTTCTCTCTCATTCTACTCTCCATATTTTTTTCTCTAGTTACTTAATGTATCTACTCCATCAATATTATTTTTTCATATTTTTTTAATTCACAATCTTTAATTAGAATCAAATATATATTTAAGAATTACAATCTATGGGTGATGATGCTTCTATGGCGGATGATACATCAATTATCACCAGCAATGGTAACCGGGGTTTATAATGAAATTGGAATGTCAATGGAAATTATAGCATTTAATCCAGTATCAATGAGTTTGGAACGAAAACTAGATGAAAAATCTCCTTGTCAAGGTAATTATTGTTAGTTTTTCGTGTCAACTCAATAAATTTGTACTAAAACATGGAATTTTCGTCTTTAATGTCATCAAATTTGCCTATGTAATCTCATATAAAATACGATTTTAGTTGATTTTATAAGGCTTGATACTTTTGTACTTTGAATATATATTTGGCTCAATACGTCTGTTGATTAGCTCAATAGGTCATTAATTTTGCTCCGATTATTTGATATACATTGCTATACAAATTTTGCTCGGTAAAACTACATGACAGCTCGATGGTTATTAGTTTTGCTCCTGACTGTTTGATACACATTCCAATTTCAATTTCGCTCGGAAAAATTAAGAGATAGCTCATGTAATATATGAGACAACTCTAATAATTATGAGTTCAGTGGGTTTATTGTTGTGCAATTGTTTACTTAGAAACTATTATTTGGTCAATACTTGTAGCCCATAAAGTAATTTTGTGAGTTCGAAATTTTGACTACCTTACAATTTGAATTTAGCTCGAATTCGTATTTCATATGGCTCAATATTTTTTTCCCATACGTTGAATAAGATACTAGTAAATCTCATAGTGTTTGTATCTTGTATCCTCAAGAATCAGTTGCAGATAAAGGTTCAATGGCAGGTGAAATAGTAGATTTATCATCACCAATGGACAAGGAGACTTCTAAGGAAATTGGTACTTCAATGGAAATGGTAACATTGAAGTAATAGATATCAACAGATTCGGAGTGACAACATAAAGTTATATCTCCTCGTAATGGTAATTAAGAATAATTATTTGTTTAGTCATTATCCCCCCCCCCCCCCCCTATTGAATAGATGACGTTTTAGTCTAATACACACAAATTAAGACATGCATTAATTCCATTTTTTTATACTTCTTTATTCATTATATGTGCACATGTACTTGAGAAGTGGTGCATTACAAAACCTTGTCTTTCCTTTCATTCATTCTATTGGCCAAAATGAGAGACTTTATGTAACCTAGCATTGGGAATTGGAGAACTTTATAATGGAAGGCTATAACGTCATGTATAAAGCAAAAAAAAAAAACAAAAAAACTACAACGTCATATATTGAATTATGGAGGGAGTATTATATTACTCATAAACTTTGTACTGAAACTCGTGATTTTCTGTCAACGAAAATAAATGTTACACATTTGGTTGTGGTGTGTAGTATAATACTCCTATGTAATTACCGTTAATTTTATGAGTTTTGGAACTTTCAAACATTGAAAGTTTGCTCAATACAGTAAGTGAATATCTCATAAGTTATTTGTATTGCTCGAAATGTTTTACGTACATTACATTTTTAACTTAGCTCGGAAAATTTATAAGATAGCTCATTAAATCATAATTTGTTATTTTCATAAATATACTCAACGATTATTTCATCAAAATCTTATATGTCGTTGATATATTTTGAGATGCCAACGGTTCTTTAGTTTGGGTTGAAGCTGAACAATCGTAATTGATTGGAGTGAAAATGAGATCACAAGGGGCATTGTAAATGATTGCTTTTAGAAGGCAAGAATAGAGGTTGAGGCTGTACTAGGCGGCATCCAATTCTCGGACGTTGAAGGGGGCGATTTTGGTGTAATACAAAATCCAAAGGGGAAGTCAAAGAAGGAGGAGATGTTTACTAGGAAGAGGAGTTTGATTAATATTCAAACTAGCCGAGCTCGTGGTAATTTCAAAGCCTTTAAGACTCGTGCACTTAAAAAAGCAGCGAATGATGTAGAGAAAGAGGGAGATAGAGTTGGAGTTAGAGTTGGAGTTGGAATTGGAGTTGGAGTTGGGCCTCCTACTAATAATCATGGTACTAACCACATAGGTCTTCACAATATTCTGATGACGCCTGAGGATTAACATTTATAGTTTTTTAAACTTGTAAATTAACGCTCTACTAGTTTGTGTTGTACTTATGAATTGATTTCAAAAAATTTGCATATAGGTTGTGAAGGTTTATTGAGTCACATAACGAGAAATTTTGGCATTTTCTGATTGTTTCATAAAGTCCGCAAATTCGTGATTTGATGTGCATACATGTGAGTGTATGAAATTTGACGATATATATACGTAAGACTAATCGAGACATACCGTGTGATAGATGTGTGATAAATTTCATACTAAAATGGAATATAGACATATAGTCCATCGTTCATGTCTAAGATTTTATGTATGCCGCATGACCAACAAATAATTCACATTAACATAATATTGACATAAGAATAAAAGAGTATTTTTTTTTAGGAAAATAAAACCAATATGAAGTGTATATATATGATACTTGGACTGATAGTTTTTAGAATTTGTTCATTAATACCTGTTTGTTTTTCAATTGGTCAAGGAAAATAATAATATCTACTCTGCATAATCAACTCAATGATGCAACAAATCTCCTTCTTTCGAATAACAACCATAATTTAATCATTGCTGGATCAAATTGTAATTATGTAAAAACATTTAGAGGTAGTTAGAATGTTATATCTCCCGGTCAAACTATAGAAGTACGTTTGAATGTGAACCAAATTCCGACACAATACTACATGGCTAGGACTGCTTCGGGACATGGAACATGGTCATTTCTGGAATTAGAAATGAGCATATGAGGGCACATTGTGAGGTTTGACAGTTGAACTTCGGGACGATGTTCTCTTTTAAGGGGAGTGGATAGAATAATTCGGAATTAAGGAAAGAAAGAGTACGACACGTGAGGAAGTAATGAGAATTGAGCAAAGAACCTTCGTATAAGTACGATAAACATGTGTGGTGAATAAGAATGATAATGACAATAAGAACCTTGACGGACTTTATCATAGAGTAAAATGGCGAGAGAGTACATGAGAACTGGTAATGAGACTTGAGAGAAGATTGAGGAATAATTGTGAAAAGAGAGAGTGAGGGGAACTTGGGGGGACGAAGTTCATTTTTAGGGGGGAAGATTATAATACCCGGATATTGTGGGACCCGAAAAGAAATCTTGGGATGCGTGACAGAACATTAGACTAGAAAAGAGATCACTCGAGAGTGAAGTACAACTATAAAGTGGGCCGCCTATAACCTATACTTGACTTAGTGGAGTTGTTATAATGTCCGCCTATAGAAGGATCGTCTTAAAACTGTCATAACTTGAGATCTAGACATGATATTTACGTGATTCTAGTTGAAGGTGAGAGTTTGTCCTCTTAAGATTCCAACGGTAGGTCACACGCTCAAAATGACCAAGAAATGAGCGAGATATGACTGTTTTACGAAAACTGGTCATTGCTGAGAACTACATTGCACTCGACCGAGTGAAGTCACTCGACCGAGTGGACTCAGCACTCGATTGAGTGAGTGACACTCGACCGAGTGAGTGACACACGACCGAGTGGACTCGCCACTCGATCGAGTTGCACTGAATCAGAACACGGGATAAGGAAATCTTATCCCCTTATCCCCATTCATTCTATCTTCTTCCTTCTCACTCCGAATCCTCTCCTTTCTCTCTAAAACTCTCATAAACCTCTTCCACCATGGATCCAAGCTTGCTTTAAGGAATCTCTCACCTTGGTCTTCACCATCCACACTTGTAAGTCGATTTCCACTCATCCTTGTTTAAGTCTTAACCCTAATTTTTGGGGGTTTTCACTTGGGTTAATTAGTTAGTAATTAGTATATGTAATATGGGTAGTTAGTGGGTAATAATAAGGGGTTTGTATTATATAATAGAATAAGATGTATTTATGATGGTATTACATGATTGTATAGGATTAAGACGATCTTGGGAGACTGAATCGTGTGGGATTCGGGTAACGCATGAAGTATGCTAAAAGGTACGTTTATCCTACTTGCTTTCAATATTTTGTGTGCATATTTGTGTGTCTTGCATGATCATTTTTATGTATGAGTCGATTGGCATAACATGTTGGTATTTGAGGAAGTTTTATCTATGATATGTTGGGATCAAGTTCATGATGAGTCATATAATTGGTGTTGTGTTGCATTTTCCATGTATGGTCATTGTTGTGTTTTGTTGGAGATCATTGGTGGTGTTACTTGGTTATTGAGGAGACGTAAGACGGTTGGGAGACCGTCTTACGCTTGAGTTGCCTCTTGGAGCATCCTACTCTAAGAGGGATGTGCACATTAATGGCTTGAGTTACGGAAGGACTCGTGTGGTGGAGACACGACGTCTGACAGGGTATCCGGTTGGCTTCCGGACCCGGTACGTCTGTGTAACACCCGCGAATTTCTCATTTTGACATTTATAATTATTTAACCATTCTATTACTTTATTTTATAATTTTAAATTATTTAATCTAATTAATTTTATTTTAAACATGATTTTTATAAAAGTAATATTTTAAAGCTTAATTTATATAAAAATACGTATTTTAGTCGGATAGTAATATTAGTGGTAATAGTAATAGTAATAGTAATAGTAAAAGTAATAGTAATAGTAATAGTAATAGTAATAGTAATAGTAATAGTAATAGTAATAGTAATAGTAATAGTAATAGTAATAGTAGTAGTAATAGTAGTAATAGTAATAATAGTAATAATAGTAATAAAGTTCCGTCTTAAATTATAGTAGGTTTAAGACGTATTTCCGTCTAACAAAAGACCGTCACATTCCCACATGTGAGACTAATCTATTCTTGACCAATCCCTTATCGACAACACATATCTACCTACCTTTATTACCACTCACTAAACTAATATTTTATTCACTCTATCTCTCATAACTCACCCGTGCCCCTCACTCCTTCTTCTTCTTTTCTTTCGAATAAACAAACAGTAACAACAACAATATACAAACTCCATTAACACCCTCCCTTAAATCCTAGATTTCTCTCTCAATTCTCGACCAAATTCTATAATTCTTGCACCATTTTCCTCCTTACTTCCTCCTTCATCTTTCTAGGTAAGAAAGACGTAGTTTTGTGGAGTTTTCGTCTTGACCCATCTTATAGGTGTGACGTTTTTAAGCTAATTTTGGGTGTAATTTTTGTTTCTAGGTGAAGACATTGAGGACCTGGAATGAAACTCGTTCATAATAGACCATTCCCTCGAAGATTGAAGAAGTTATAAGGTAACGGTGATAGGTTACTCGACAAAACGTCGGGAACTCGCCCTTCCTACTCGGCTTTTTCTTTGTTTATCGTAAAGTTTAAGTCTTTACTGTGTTCCTTATGTATGGAGTTGATTTTGTAGTGCTTGTGGTTAATATACATGGTTTTTGTGTGTTTCCATGGCTTAGCTTTCATAACATAGCCGGTCATGGACTTAGAGTATAGATTGTTGCTTGCTTTCTTTTCGAGTAAATGTGCATCCTCCTTGCTGGTTTTTATGGGTTTGTCTATGGCAGAAATTGATGGTGTTTATTCATGTTTTAAGTATGCTCATCCCCGTCTCAACCCAGATTTAATTCCGTCTTAAAATGGAGTCGAAATAGAGCCACTAAATGCAGTTTTAAAACCGTGACCATGATGTTTTTATCCTCGTTTAAGGACAGATTAAACGGTCCCTCAGACTTGTTTTCCTGCCTATATCTTCATGTTAATATCGTCACATGTAAACTTGGTATTTTCCGCTTTGAAAATTCAGTTTTGGACCTCGTATAACTCGGTTTGGTACCCTGTCAAGTGCTATTTTCCCCCCTGTTTTGGGACGGGTAAAACACTCCCTCGGACCTATTTCCATGCTTACTTTCTTCATATAATAAATACCGTCTTGTGCATACCCGAAACTATCGATTTAAATTGCCTTGCTTTGGGTCGTTTGTGTTGCGGTTTTACAGCCTTTCTCACGGTTGTTTGGGAACCGTGGACCGGGTTTTGAGTGATCTTTGACGGAAGGTTTAAGGCTTGTTTTGGACGGGTTTTTCAGTGGTAAAGATTGGTTAATATGTATGGTGAAATGTGTGCATAAATATATACATCCGTCTTAATTAAGTATGTCATACATCCCTCTTTTGGTTACATGGTATTTTATCCGGTCGAGTATTGATGAGCATTAGTGGGTTTGCTGGCTGTCCGTGGGCCTGACATAGGCGGTTGGGTGGCTGGCCGTGGGCTGGCGGCACGGCCACGGCTCGTGATGAGCTCGGGCCTTAGTTGGCTAGTTGGCTAGATGGTGATATGTTTATTTGGTTATGCACTTTGTTTGTGTTTAAAATTTGGGCTCACCATATTCCATTTGTTGGGCTTGTCACATGATTAAATGGTTGGGTCAATTCTATGCTTTGTAGTGGGCTCATAAATGAGTCACTTGTGCGTGTTTTCATTTTGTTCCATAAACTTCACATGATATAAATTATTCATTATCGCTTGTTAAATTTTATTTAACCGACATGTTTAATTATGAAATGAAATATTTATTCATATGCTACAAGTATGAAAGATTATTATAAATATCTACTTGTAGTGAATCGTATTCTTATGATTATGCCTGTATTCTATACCTTTTTGCTTGACTTATCTTTAAGCCCTTTTCGGACTGTCCTACCGATTGTGGGTTTAGCTCATATCTTCCGCCTCTTTCGGACAGTCCTGTCAATTGTGGGTTCTCGATTTCTGGTCTATCATTGAGTCTTGGATGCGGACTGTCCTACCGCATGTCGAATCGGGAACTGTACTGTCCCAAGAGTCTGGCCAAATTTAGACTAGGACTGAGTCTTTGTGATTATCATTGTCGTCCTACCAAGGGAATTATATTTAATGAGTAGTAAAGGTCTTGTTTGGTTATAGTTATTGAAATTTGTCAAGAGTTACGTCTTGTATTGTTTGGATGTGAGAGTCGTGGTCCTGTCGGATACTAGAGGTTAGCTGTAAGCCCTCTAGTTGCGATATGATCGCCGGGATCGATGTTCCCAGCCGTTCTTATGGTGAGATGCAAGCCATAAGTATGAATGTGACATTAGTAGCCACGTCCCGTGCAATGTTCGCTAAGAGGTTTTCAAAGAAATGGCTATGGTTTTCAACTACATGTATTGCGATGATTGATCACTCATTTGTTTATCTCACATGACTTAAGTATTAGAATTCTATAATTTGGATAGCTGCATATATCACATTTCATTGGAGTTCGTACTTGTGATTAACTAACCGTATCCATGATTTTTCCTTTACTGTACTTATTTATATGCCATGACGTGCTCATTTCTATCCTATCTTGTTTCATTAATTGTGCTAATATGATTAATCCCATGTTTATTATAATAATTCAAGTTATTTACATCTTGTCTTAAATGTCTGATTAATTGAGTTCTTTGTTATGTTCCTTCCGACGATTTGTGGCTGGGAGAACCTTGAGTTACTCCCCACTGACTATGGCGTTCATGTTTACATGAATGACAGGTGTTAGTTTGTGCATTTATGGGGTGAAGACATGTGTGAGCTAGCGAGTACTTTGACCATGGATTTTGTCTTTCGTTAGGCTTAGACTCACGTTTTAGACTTGTTATTCCAGAGATATATTTTCCCCATTCGACTATTATGTTTGTATAAACTAAACTTTATTTCCGCATTCTTTATTTATGTTTTAGGTTTTAATGAACCCGCGCTTTAAACATTAAAAGTTTCAAAAATTTCCTAAAATTCCGCATTTTACGATTGTATTTTTCTTGCTGTTGTTGCGGGGGTTCACAGTCTGGACGTCTCCCGGTACCTATTTGTGGTTGTTGGTATGTCTGGGAGTGTCCCGGTACCAGTGTGGTTGTCGGTATGTCTGGGCGTGTCCCGGTACCGCGGTGGTTGTTTGATAGTATCTCATTCATGTTATTGGCATATTGCATATTTACCTAGCATGTTGTGCCCTATGTTTAATTATTGAAACTGACGTGTCGTGTGTCTGTGTAATTGTCACATATTTCCGGGGTGGCCTGTGTCGATCCATATGATATTTCCGATCATATGGGGAGCATGTTAATCTGAGTTGTTTGGCGTCACGCGGAGACGGACGCTTGTTGTAACACCCCATTTATTAAGGAGCCTTTAGCAAGACATTCCCAAACAAATAAAACTGTTACCATCTCGGTTACCCGAGGTAGTGAATAAGAAAGTAAAATAAACCAAAGTACTTTATATAAATTTTACCGATTAAAGGTTTAATACAATTTAATCTCGCTAAATAGCCCAATATAAAATTAATTACAACTTGCAGCGGAATTAAATAAAGTGAAGAAATAACTATATGATCTAGACTTCTAGGTAGACCGGTCGAGTTCTCACGCATCCCCATAAGCTCCCTAGTCATCTAACTCAAGTACCTGTCAAGTCTGCTCCCCAGTTACGGTTTATCACAGGTGTTCACGAATACACTATCAACCACGAGGTTAAGTAGGATAATCACACAACAATAAATATACAACTTAACATATATAAACCCGTGGAATAAATACGACCACCAATTCCCATCATATTCACACTAGTCGTCCCGGTCCCTGACCGAGGCTCCACCACACCGTCGTCCCGCCAACTCCTGGCCAAGGGATAAACACAAATGTCGTCCCAGTCCGAGACTGAGGATAAACTGTCGTCCCAGTCCGAGACTGGGGATAATCCCACTAATCCCTGTCGTCCCAGTCGGAGACCGAGGATATTCTCGTCACAATAGTACCGTATAATATGCATAACTCAATATGAGACTACTCAACATTAATAATCCAATCATCGTTCATCCAGAAACTAACATCCACCTTTGATGCGTGCTATTTATATAGACTCTTTGTGCTTATTTTGCACGCATTTCTATGCGATTCCCGTAGTTTTAGGCTACGAAATGCCCCGAATAGTCTACTTTGGTTTGTTTGGCTTTAATTGCAGGAATGGACCCGGAAGGAGCAAAACTGAGCTTCGAACTGCCCCTATAGCTTGCATTTAGGAGATGGATGGAATTGGAGCGAGAATACGTCTTCCTTGGGATGCGTGAAGTCATCTTGGAAGCTAATCAACGTCCGATGTGCTGACACGGTGGTAGCTAACTCGATCAAGCGTGGTGCTGACTTTATTGCTCGATCGAACCCTTTTGATGCTGAAGATTCCTCGATCGAACTCCTGCTATGTTCGATCGAGAAAATGGATTATGTTGTTCCTCGATCGAGTAGGTTCTATACTCGATCGAGAGGATTTTTGCTGGAGTTAGTGTTGGAGTATGTGTCCTCAACAATAGTGCGATCAAATTATTAAAACTCATAATAAGAATACATAAAGGGATGATTCATTTTTATAAGTCAACTGATCAACATTAATCGGTAATGATTGGCTAACTAGAGTTTGACATTACTGTCTTTTGACGGTGGTGATCAGTTGATCCCTTAAGGTCACACCTAAAGGACAGTTCCCTTAATAGATAAATTAATTAATTGTATATTGATACAGATTAATTAATTCCTTAAAAATTGAACAATTTACATATGAGAGTAAGAATTTGAATCTTATTGTAATTCGATTAAATGAGATTCGTTTTAGTAATTAAGATGTTATATTACTAAAATTTTGTTTTATGAAACAATTAAATTAAGAATGAACGGTTAATTATAATAGCAATATGTTGTAGATTATATAAACATGAACCATTTTATTTACTTGTAATTGTGAATTACTAGTCAATTAATGTATATAATTAAATCAATATATGTAATTATATTTAATAGTTAAATATGCATTAACATTATTAACAACATGTTACATATCACATGTTACACATTATATGACAAAGTGACAATTGACAAAAATAAAATGGAGTCCATATTATCTAATGGACCGGTTATTAGAGGATATTACATGGTGAATTGTTTAATTGTATTTTTATTGTGGAGAACACAATGATTACAATTATAGAATAGCCTACACTCTAATGCATTTTGATAAGAACAATTCAAAAAGAGAATGGGCATGCATTGGTCCTCTTGGACACCTCCATCCCACCGGTTTCTCCCCTCTAAAAATAATAAGAATTGTTCTTATTTTTCCACTTAATTCATTCTTAGATGATTCACTTCTCACTTCTCCCATCTTCTCTCTAAAATAAGTTTTAGAAAATAAATTGTTCTAATCTAATATTATTTAGTTTACTAAAGGTAGTAATAAGAAATATTCAGGTTAGAGAGAATGTAGAGAAAGAGAGAGAGAGAGAGAGAGAATAAAAAAACCACAAAAAATCCCCAAAAAAATGAATAACAGTACGCAAAATATCACGGTGCAAACCCTAGATTCTACTGTAGTTTCAATCGATTATACAGATCCAAATCAATTTCCCCCTCTTTCATCTACTGTTCACAAATCAAACCCAGCTGAACCTCCTGTTACTGCTACAGGTCCTGTTGAGTTTGAAGCTTATCAAGGTGGTCAAACCATTCCTAGATGCTTGTTTTGATTATTGGGACCCGAATTATCACGTTTTTGCTTTCCCCGGAGGAGACATTTGCCCATTTCCTGAAGAAATTGTTGCGATTGGTGGGTGGGACCCAGAACACTTGCCTGCTATTCCTTCTACTTCACAAGGGTATAAAAACAAGTTTAGAGACTTGCTTGGGTTGACAAGAAATGAGGTGGACCGTCTAGTGACCTCGAAAGGAGTGCGAATGTTGGACTTTATTGACTGATTCATTAATAGGGCTGATCCCACTGTCTCTTATGTTGCGAGGCGAAGGGCATTCGGATTTTGCTTGTTACATGTATATGTCTTTCAAGGGCGTGTTGATGAGGATTTGAGAGGTGATCCCCGTCTCCTGGGCCTAGTTGAGCAAATGGAACTGCGCAGGAGCCCAGCCTGTTTATGTTTAGGAGAGATTCTATTGGGTTTGGATAACAGGAAAGCCAATCGCGACCTACCTTATTTGGGAAGTCCCATTATTTTGCAGGTAAAAGAGCACTTTTCTTTTCTTTTTTTTTTCTCTTCTTTTTTTTTTTCTTTTTTTTTTCGTTTTTTCTTTGTTCTTTTTTTTTCTAATACCCGCTTTTGGTAGGTCTAGCTTATGGAGCGTCTTCGACTGATCGAGCCCCCAGTTCATATTCCTTCTTATCATGCTCGCTTGATTGCAATGAGGACCAGGCTTTACATGGTGGACTTCACTCGAGTGTGCAATTATTGGGAAAACAAATTGAAGAGTGATGATGGCCCCTTGATTAGATGGATTGTACCATGGTGGCATCTCAAATCTGTCACTAGAGTATCCTCCTTGGATCCTACCCGATCTGTGCGCATTCCTGTCTTGGAATTCATGGTATGCATCTTCCCGGAGAGGCTGATGAGGCAGGTTGGACTGAAGCAGACAATCCCGAAGCTTGACACTGTCCCGCAGACTGCCGTGACGCTTACTAATGAGATTCGAAGGCAGTGGGCCATTAAATGGGCTCAAAGAAACGTATGGTTCATGAACTCTTCTGTTAGTGCCTTATGGGTATCAGACTCCTATCTGCGGTGGAGGAAAGCTACTACTCCGGAGGAGCGTGAGAGATTGAGGAAGCGCAAGCCCGTTGACTACAAGGCGCGCGAGGTAGAAAAGGAGAAAGAGAAGCATCTGACTGAGGGAGAGGAAGAAGTCGGGTTTCGAGTTGTTCATCCTTCAAAGAAACCGAAGACCTCTCCTGTTGTGGACAAAGTGATTGACAAGAATGGGAAGGCTAGACCGCGAGAAAGACCGTTGGTGATTAGGTCCGAGGTGGCGCAAGAGCGTCCGACTCGAGGTCGTGACGAGAAATATGACAAAAATGACAAGGGCAAAGGGAAAATAGATAAATAGCCCAAGTCTTTATTATTATTTACTATTATTATTATTGTAATAAAAAGGTGGGGTTTTTAGAAACCTAGCCTATTTTTTTTATTTTTTTGTTTATCGTTATTATTATTATGTAACGTACTATTATTATTATTAGAAATGAATGAAATAAAGGAGGTTAATTGGTTATGAAACCGTTGTGATTTTCTATTTATTATTCTTGTCGAATTCCAAATGCAACTGCAAATGTCCTTCTATTTACATTTTGAAGTTAATGGGTTGTATCCTGTGAAGGATTGCTTACGTATTCATTAAGAAAATGAAATCAAACCCTTAAGCGTAGTTCGAGTAAATGTAACAGAATAATTGTTCTAAGCAAGGGCTTTTAATGAACTTAGAAGATAAGCATGAGCTTTTTACTTACTCTTAAGATGCAATTTAGTTTATATGACGATATGAGGATGACAAATTGTCAAAATGCTAGAGCAGAGTGACATTAGCTTTTTTCAGCTAGGCCAGGGGCCGTTTATTTTAGTGCCACAAGAGCGACACGTGAGGTTACGCGAGGCGCGTTTTTGTTCCTATTCTAGGCATAATACCGTTTTAGTTGGTCAAGGTTTGTCGGGTTGGCAAATTCATTCTCATCTAGGTCTGTGATTCTAACCGCACCCCCTGGAAGTATGGACTTGACTAGAAATGGCCCGACAAAATTAGGATTGAATTTTCCCCGTGGATCGACAGGTAAAAGAGCTCTAACCGACTTGAGTACTAAGTCTCCTTCCTTGATGTTCCTTTGCTTGACCCTTTTGTTGAAGGCTCATTTGATACGTGCTTGATATGTTTGGACATTATGTAATGCGCGTAGCCTACGTTCATCCAGGAGGATGAGTTCTTCATATCTATCCCTCTTCCAATCAGCTTCCGGGATTTGACTTTCGAGTAAGATACGCAAGGATGGTATTTCTAACTCGACTGGCTGCACATCTTCCATGCCGTAGGTCAAATAGAAAGGGGTGGCCCCAATGGGCGTCCTAACAGATGTGCGATATCCCCACAAAGCAAAGGGTATTTTGCTTCGCCAATCTCGATAATTGTCAATCATTTTCTTGAGAATTGTGACAACGTTCTTGTTTGTCGCCTATACCGCGCCATTAGTCTGTGGTCTATATGGCGAAGAGTGGTGATCTCTAATTTAGTACTTGGCTAGCAATTGCTCAGTCTCAGCTTGGAAATGTGATCCATTATCACTAATGATCTCATGTGGGCAACCGTATCGACAGATGATGTTGTTTTGTATGAACTTTGCTACGTTTTTAGCCGTGAGACTAGTGTAGGAAGCCGCTTCTACCCATTTGGTGAAATAGTCAATTGCCACTAGGATGAAACAGTGACCTCCTGTTCTGGCTGGAGTTATCTTCCCGATTATATCAATTCCCCAGGCAGAAAATGGCCAAGGAGATGTCATCGTATAGAGCAATGAAGGAGGGACATGCTGTAGATTCCCAAAGATTTGGCAGTTGTGGCAATGTCTGATATATTTGATGCAATCGGATTCCATTGTGGTCAAATAATACCCCAAACGTGTGATTTTCTTTGCCATCATGGGCCCACTCATGTGAGGACCGCATTCTCCATCATTGACTTCTTCCATCACTTTCCGCGCCTGTGAATGATCAAGGCAACGTAGGATTACACCAAGAGGTGTTCTTTTGTATAACTCTCCTTGCATGGGAACGTATTGGGAAGCTAGTAGGCGTATAGCACGTTGTCCCCTTTTGTCCATATCCGGTGGATAGGTACCGTTGAGCTTGAAATTTAGGATTGCTTGGAACCAAGGTTCCTCTGTTATTTCCTCTTCATCGGTGATTTGGTGGACATAAGCTGGCTCTGATCGTCGTTCGATACATAAATGCATTTCCACCATGTCATCTAGCATATTAATCAAAGATGCAAGTTTTGCAAGAGCATCTGCAAATTGATTTTCTTCTCGAGGTAGGTGTAGATAGGTCACGTGACCAAAGAATTGGGCAACTTTGTCTATTCTAGCTTGATAAGGTGCTAGGCTTTCGCTTCGGATTTTCCAAGATCCTGTAACTTGATTGATGGTCAGGGACGAATCCCCAGCACTCAGAGGTTTTTAATGCCTAAGCTCACTGCCACTTGTAGTCCAATGAGAGAGGCTTCGTATTCTGCAGCATTATTTGTCACCTCGAAGTCGAGTTTGACAGAGATTGGTGTATGCTCGCCTTCAGGAGAAATGAGCAACACTCCTATTCCAAATCCTCTTAAGTTTGATGTCCCGTCAAAGTAAAGGTCCCAGGAGTCTACATCGGTTTGGAGTATATCCTTGTCGTGAAATGACCAAGTATCTATTGTTTGCGCATCATTGATGGGATTTTCTGCAAAGAATTCGGCAACGACGTGCCCTCTTATAACTTTCAGAGGCACGTATTTGAGATCGTACTCTGAGAGCATCAAGGTCCATCTTGCTAGGCGTCCGTTGAGGACGGGTTTCTCGAAGAGGTATTTGACTGGATCCATTTTGGAGTATATTTTGACGGAGTAGCTAAGCATGTAATTACGTAGCTTCTTCGTTTCCCACACAAGAGCGAGGCATGTCTTTTCGAGTTGTGAGTATTTGCACTCGTACTCCAAGAACTTCTTACTAAGGTAGTAGATAGCTCTTTCTTCCTTTCCTACAGTTTGAGCTAGCATGGCGCCCATGGCTGTTTCGGTTATTGTGAGATATAAACCAAGAGGTTGATCTCGTTGTGGTGGCATGAGCACGGGTGGTTTAGCTAATATCTCCTTGATTCGGTCGAATGCCTTCTGACAGTCATCATCCCACATGGTGTGGTCTGTTTTCTTGAGCTTTTTGAAGATAGGTTCACAGATCATGGTGAGTTTCGATATGAATCGACTTATATATTGCACTTTTCCCAGGAATCCTCTAACTTCTTTTTCCGTTTGAGGTTGTGGCATATCGATCAGAGCTTTGATCTTGGAAGGGTCTATTTCTATACCTCGTTGGCTAACGACGTATCCCAGGAGTTTGCCAGATGTTACTCCGAATGCGCACTTCTGAGGATTGAGCCTCATGTTGTACTTTCGTAGCCTTGAGAAAAATTTGCGAAGGTTCGCAATATGCCCCTCTCTATCCTTGGACTTGACAATCATGTCGTCTACGTATACCTCAACTTCTTTGTGCATCATGTCATGTAGGAGTGTGGTTGCGGTGCGTTGATATTTAGCTCCGGCGTTGATTAACCCAAACGGCATGACCGTATAGCAATAGGTTCCCCATTGAGTGACAAAGGCGGTCTTATGCATGTCTTCAATGGCCATCTTGATTTGGTTGTAACCCGCGTACCCATCCATAAAGGATAGTAACGCGTGATCTGCGGTATTGTCCACCAATATGTCGATATGTGGTAGAGGAAAGTCATCTTTAGGACTTGCTTTGTTTAAGTCCCTAAAATCAACACAAACACGGATTCTCCCATCCTTTTTGGGTACGGGTACTATGTTGGCTACCCAGTCAGAGTACTCGGAAACTTTGATGAACCCGGCTTTGAATTGCTTATCGACTTCTTCCTTAATCTTGAGAGCCCATTCTGTTCTCATTCGACGAAGCTTTTGTTTCACGGGCTTGAAACCTCGCTTAATTGGGATTCTATGTTCGGCGATATCCCTGTCGATCCATGGCATGTCTTTGTAGGACTAAGCGAAAACGCCTTTGAACTCGTGTAGGAGGTCTATGAAACTCGCCCTTTCGGTGGGGCTCAGGGTTGTCCCTATCCTAAGTTCTTGGGGTTCTAGTTCGGTTCCTACATTGATGGGTTCGGTGTTCTCTATTACCGGTCCCCCTTCCGCCTCTTGTAGTATTTCCTTGGCTATGTAGGGAGGTATCTTAATTGAGTCTGGGTCTGGGTCATCCTCATTATCATCGTAAACAGAATTGCATTCAAGATAACACAAAGAGTAAGCAGAACCTGATTTATTCCTATTAAAGTTTGAGAAAAGTTAAAACAAAGAAGCCATCTGATCTGTGGTCAGCGGCGGTAAAGGGACAGTTGTTGGGACATTTCCCGAATTACCGTTACTATTTGAGGCTAAGCTAGGAGAAACAAAGGGAATGGGGGTGAAGACAGGAGGAGACTCCTTAGTGACTTCTCTAGACTCCGACTCTGACTCCGACTCTGACTCTGACTCTGACTCGAAGTCATCGTCTTCTGGTTCTCCTTTGAACATCTCTCCTTCTCTAGTGGTGAGCTTAAAGAGTCTTCCATGATTGTTGGTCCACTTGATTGATTTTCTCCATCCTTTCTGCTGGTTCGCGTTTGTTTATGTGATTAACGCGGTAGGGTTGAAGTGGTTGTCTTGAAGTATCATAGTAATGATCTCATCCTGCGCGGCTCTAACAAATCGATCTTCTCCAAATAGTAGACTAACAGCTTGTTCGTCTAAGCAACGTGCTTGACGGGCCTTGACGGTAGGAACCGTTTCTAAAGGAATGAAGTAGCAATCGTGAAAGATCTCGATTCCGGCTACGGTAATGGTAGGGGAAATGGTAGAGTAGAACCCTTCATTCTCAATCGCGTGGATCTCATCTTTGACTGGAGAAATGAGGTGTGTACAATCTAAGGTAGATTCTTCACTTGTGATCACTAGAATTCCAAGAGGATTCTGAATGTTGTTGGGCTTTCCTCCCGACGGTATTGGTAGTCGACCATCCTCAATCATGTCTTGAAGCACATTTTTCAATTTGTAGCATTTTTCTGTGTCATGCCCCTTACCCCTATGATATTCGCAGTATGAGTTCTCATCCCAGAACATGGATTTTTTTCTGGTTCGGGCGTAGGGCCTATGGGTTGGAGTTTGCCTTGTTTCATTAACCTTTTTAGAGCATTGGAGTAAGTGTCCCCAAGATTTGTAAATTTCCTTGGTGGGGCACTCTTCTTGGATGGCTCGAGGAGGTTAACTTCATCGGTCTTGCTAGTGGAGCCGTAAGAACGACTTGTTGAGCCTTGATATCCTCGGCCTACCATTTTGGACAAGAGCCCTTTACGGATGTCATCCTCGATCCTCGTTCCTAGTATGGTTAAGTCTTTGAAAGTTTTGATGTTTTGGTATCTCAAATGATTTGCATAGATGGGCTTTAGGTGGTCCACGAATTTCTCCACAAGGGTAGCCTCATCCGGACGTTCAACTAGTTGGGTACTAGTCTTCCTCTACCTACTTAGGAAGTCGGTGAAACCTTCTTTGTCATTTTGGGTAAGAACCTCTAAAGAACGCATGTTAACTTGGATCTTAGCATTATCCGCATAATGCTTAGCAAACTCAATTGCGGCGTCTTCCCAAGTAGCGATCTTCTTGTGTTCTAGAGAGTAGAACCATTGCTTTGGGATGGTGTCAAGAGATGAAGGAAAGATCCTTAAAAATATCTCGGGTTTGATGCCTTTTAAGACATGTAATCCTTGAAGGCACGGATATGGTTCACAGGGTTTTCATGCCCCTTGAATTTAGGGATATCCGTCATGTTGAAGGTTGTTGGCAACTTGGAACTCACGGCCTCATACTTGCGATTATTCTCCCTATAAATGTCATCCCCTTTAAGATACATCAATTGCTCCTCTAAGTATTGGAGTCGTTTCTCAGCTGCAGTCATACCTATGGGAGGATTTTCGTCCCCGAAGCCATTCACGAAGTCATCAACGATTTCACTTTCCCGAGGAGGCAATCTCGTTTCTACCGTATAGATCCGGCCCTCGATGGTGTCAAGGCGATCATACAATTTGTCTTGAGTAACTTGGAGCTGAGCTAGCGCGGTTAGGGTTCGATCATTACCATCTTGGAGTTGATTGAAGTTCACGTCACTTGTTTCAGGCATCTTGGAAACTGGATAAGAGATCGACGACGAATCAAAACACGATCGACCATTCAAACACACTTACTAAGAAAGAGATGTTTTGACTCGTGAAGTGGGTGTGTGCCACTTGTGTCAGTGAGCTTTTGAAGAAATGACAAGATTTGAAAAATGTTGGTCCTAGTCAACCTTAGTGTAGTTGTAGGAGTGGACTCGAAGTGAGGTTTTGAAATGGGTTTTGAGGCCCGAAATTTGACTCGACAAACGGACAGAGTTTTGACTCGGTTTTGCGCTAATAATTGGTCTTTTCGAAATTTACATTTTAAAGGGATTTTGATTTTACAAAAATCGTCATGGTTTCGTTTAGAAATGATGATCACGTAAGGTACAAACATTTATACAAGCATTATAACGGGATGCTGGGTGCATTTAAAAGGGTTTTGGTTTAAAGGGTGGGTTGCCATACCGAACAGTCAAACCCGAAGTCTGTGGAGAGGCTCGTACCAAACAAGAGTAAGGCCGATTCCTAGTCCATTTCCTCAAGTAGTGAAAGTCCTTGATACAAACAAGAGTAAGTATCATGGTATGGATGACGTCAATCGTTATCCATCCTTAGGCCCAAATAAGAATTAGGACCGTTTAGACGGGACGATTGGTCGAATGGGTTGGGTTGGGCCTAGGAAGGCCGAATAAACGATCTAGGAAGACCGAGTTATGAAAACCGACAATTGTCTCGTACAAACTATTCCCTAACCTTGTTCAAGTTTCACCCTTAGCTACATGTAAGTGTATTATCTCCAGCGGAGTCGCCAAACTATGGACGCGGGCCCACAGGGGCGCTTGGGAAGGAGAACAAGCGTTTGCATTTGTGGAGTCGCCACCAATTTATTGTGGAAAATTGGAAACCGTTCGAATACCTCGTTTCATGTCAAGACACAAAGTAGTGACATGAACACCAAGAACTCGTTGCCCTTAGCATTCTATGTCTATAATGACTCTCGTGGATGCCAATGAACACGGATGTTCACAGAGATCTGGAGTAAGGGGTGAGGGTACGTATTAGGAAGCTTGATGTGACCATAATTAGCGCATATTTAGCCCCCGAATTAGCCTTGTTCCCATGCTTTTTAGTGCATATTTGGGTCATTTCTTATCTTTAGTTCTTTGTTTTGCATATTCTTTGAGATTTTGATCCCTTGGTAGGAAAGGAGTAAGAATCTTGCATTTTCATGGCAAAACAAGACTAAATTGATCGAATTCAATGACCAAGCATCAAGGAGAGACAAGATTAGAAGGCCTTTGTACATATTATAGTAGAAGAGCAATGTTGAGAAAGGATCCTTGAGTCCCCAAGGAAATCCCCAAGGAATTTATGAAGAAAAGGGAAGAAAAGAAGAAGATATGTTGTGTGGACATGGGCCACGGGGGCGCTTGGGAAAGAGAAGAGAAACAAGCGTTTGCATTTTTGTATGGAGTCGCCACCAATTTTTATGGGAAATTGGAACCGTTCGAATACCTCGTGTCATGTCAAGACACAAAGTAAAGACATGAACACTAAGCAATCGTTACCCTTAGCATTCTATGTCTAGAATGACTCTCGTGGATGCCAATGAACACGGATGCTCACAGAGATCTGGAGTAAGGGGTGAGGGTACGTATTAGGAAGCTCTTTTGATCGAACACCTAATCCCGCCCGCCTCGATAGCGGCCTCTACTAATGATTAGGGAAGTTATTCGTACTCGATATATTGTCGGTTATATGCATGCAATGCAACATCCAAGTTTTAATCCTAACATGTGATAATTAATACTAAGTCGGTAGACAATTAATTAGCATACAATTAGGTCGAAGTGGGAATTAATGTTCAATTACATGTGGAAGCATACAAATGATAAAAGAAATACAATAATTATAAATTACAATAATGAAAATTACAATAATTACATCGGATAGGCGATTTATGTCGAAAATACCTTTAAAACGGATAATTTGAGAAAAAGAATAAAAGGAATGAATTAAATAAATTAACGAACAAATCAGAAGGTGATAATACGGTTAATAGTTAATTAATATGTAAACTAATTAAACTAAGTCAAGGCAAAAAAGGAATTCAGAGACAGAATTCAACCCGAAACAGGCGCAGCAGAGCTGCGTCCTTTGGAATAGGCGCAGCAGACGCTGCGTCTGTTCCTGACCTGAATTCTGGCTGTGAAGCCGGAATTGCGCATTGTTAATATTCATTGGTAATTTGATGATTGATTAAAATTGTTTACTCGGATGAAAGTGATTAGCAGGTTATTTAACATGTGATTGGGGTCATGAAAACGATAAAACATGGATGAGACGGAATTAAGATGAATTAATTACAGGAGTGAAAGATATTAACAAACTAACAAATTAATTGGATTAATTAGGTTAGACACGATGGATTAATGACGAATATGGTAAATACGACAAAAGACAGATGAAAACTATATCAAAGACGAATTCCAGAAACCCAATATTGATGAATTGAATCTCTATAACCCGGAATTGAATTTAATGACGAAAAACCCGCAAATATGAGATTACTTGGGATTTAAGTCGGATTTGTGACGAATAAAACATGTGAATGATGAATAATAAATATATATGTGAATTGTTATACTATTATGACGAAGAATTAACAAACAAACGAAACAAATAAGAAACTTGACGAATAACAGAGGACGAACGAAGAAGAAAGGAAGCAGGAACTGCGGCAGCCTCACGAAGAGGCGCAGCAGGAACTGCGCTCCTTCGAAGAGGCGCAGCAGTTGCTGCGTCCTTTCTCGACGGTTATCTACTGGAAATCCGTAAAAACGAGGTTTTAAAGCATGGTTTTAGAAATCGGTTTTAATGATATATTTTCGACATAAACCTTACATTAATGATACAAAAAGATAAATATAATAATAAATAAAGAGAGATTATACACCCTCAGACTTACATGTTTGACGAAACGAGAAGGACTAAGATATCGATTAGTGATGCTCGACGCGAATGTAAAGAAAGTGCCCTCGTAAGAGGAAAACGATTAGATTTATTAAGTTGATTGATTGTGGAGTTGGTCAAATTGGTCGGTCATGCAACGGGGAGGCTGGTGCCCGGAAGGATCCGAGCTTACGTGGTCGAAAGTTCAAGCACGTAGACGCCAAAAAGTAAGAACAAAGTCTAGAATGCAAAGGGAGAAGAGAAGGGCGGACACTCGCGTGAGAAATATGAGGAACGAAGGCTCCTATTTATACTAATCACACGACGGAATTATGGTAAGACTAGGATACGGAAGGAAAGATCCGGAAACAATCGACTTAGGTTAAAACACGGACACTTGGACAAAAAGAAAGCCTTGGGAAAAGGCGCAGCAGGTGCTGCGTCCCTTGGAAGAGGCGCAGCACTTGCTGCGTCCTTTCCCGGGTAGGTTCCTCTGCGCGTAGAAAACGCATTTGACAGCCTATCGTATTTTAGGCATAACTTTCTCTACAAGACTCGGAATTAGGTGATTTCGGTGGCGTTGGAAAGCTAAGAAAGAGATCTAGAACTTTCTGTGAAATAGGCCTGACCAAAAAAAAATCGTTATGACCTCGTAAAACGGGCCTAAATATCGGGTTGTCATTTTAGCCAAATGAAATGCACATTTTGTAATGTAAACTTTAAGTTAAGCTCAAAGAAGTGATATGTGACTCAAAATCAGATATAATCTCAACATTTTATGATATCCTAACCTTAGGTAGACAAGAACATTGCTTTGACTCGGGATTTGACGGTTTTAGGAAATGAAGACGGTTATTGACCCAGGCTCCAAATGAACTCTAATTACTGTCAAAACGACCGTATCGGTACGTAGATGACAACTAAGAGGTAGACATTAATGTTTGAGCAATCACTTGACGATAAACTTACGAACTGTCACAAATCGTTCCGCGTACCAAACATGCGGCCCAATCATCACCGGGTGGTTTGCGAGGGGTGCAGAAACGAGGTGTCTACAGAGCCCCCACTTTGACTGAGGCTTGGACAAGGCGAAAGTCAAAGTATAGCCATAAGGTCAATCGAAGATTACAACCTGACGGCTTTGGCGACGCGAGGCGGCTCAAGGGGTCTGAGCCAAGGACCTGTCGTCGGGAACATTTTAGAGTCTGTCGACTATCGGGGAGGGTCGTTTAAAGTCCATTAGACTACGTAAGGAAGCTCGCCTTGACCATAAGAAGAGACCATACCCGAGATACCCCTGGGTGAAACAGGGAATCAAGACGCTTGGCAAAACTCTTTGGTCCGAAGATAACTTGGTGTCCAAGGCATTAGGGGTCACAGGGATACTGAAGAAACTTCTTAATACTTCTGAAGGCTAACTCTGAAGGCTATCTCTCTCTAAAGGGAAGGCTGAAGGATAATTCTCTCTAAAGGGAAGGCTGAAGGATAATTCTCTCTAAAGGGAAGGCTGAAGGATAATTCTCCGAAGGACTGAAAGGGGACTTAACTGAAAGGAGGTTATCTGAAGGTTACTGAAAGGATCAATATATGAAGGATTGTCTTGAAGGGATAAGGCTGAAGAAAGGATTATCCTGAAAGGGATATCTAAGGAGTTATCTGAAGGGTATCTGAAGGTTATGAAAGTAAGTTTCTGAAAGATCTCAAGGGTTTATCCTAAAAAAGGGTTACCTAAAGATATGAGGGTTTATCCTGAAAAGGGTTACCTAAAGATATGAGGGTTTACCTGGGGGTATCTGCCTCTCTCTGTCCTCAAGCAAACTCTCACTGGGGAATAAAACGATGATTTTGAGGAAGACAGCAGGACACAGTCTGGAACCGCTGGGAGAAATCTGATTGTGTTCAGCTTCAAACAAACTTCAGAAGAATTTGGGGTCGATGTTGATCTCCATGTCTCGAGAGGAAGTGACTGTCGGTCGTGAATTCTCGTTGGGGAACTTAATCGGGAACTGATCTCCAAGTCTCGAGAGGGAGAGTCTATCCGTGCACTCTCGCTTGGGGAACGTAATAAAGGCGTGTCGAAACACCTGTCAAAGAAGAACCGCTCGTTGTGACAAGCTAGGTCTTGGCAAAGTACTGCTTCTGATACTTACCTGCATGGTTAGTAGCCACACAAGAATGCAAACTAATATATGCACGTAAGCGATTATCACATGGACCTCGAACGAGGGAACACATAGGTTTTGCAAAAGTCGTTTCTTTATAAAAGTCGTTTAAAACTTGTTCAAAGAAGTTTGTCGTTTGTAATGCGTTGTGCATACTCAACGGGCTTTAGACATAGGACTTGACATGACATAGACCTATCAAGACGCGACGCGAAGTGTAGACTTAGGTTGGACTGACGCGACACAGGGATGACTTTGACAGACTTTGCTTAAGCATGCGCAACACCTAGCCAAATGTGGGTGATAACGCGTATCAATTCCCAAGGTAGAAGAATTGCAAGAATGATAAAGTCATATAAAGGCAAGGCATGAGCCATGGATCAGCTGTCTACTTGGACTTCTTTCACCACCATTTGCTGTAAAAGAGACTCCTCTTGAGGCACGATGACTTGGAGAATTGATCCAAGACCCTTGTCATTGTCCGGACCGAGTACTAGCTAGACTTAGAGGAATAAAGGAAGGGTGGCATCTCGGAAGAGAAGCCCCCAGGATGAGAAGATGACTCTGGAATTTTGTAAAAAAGAGACTGGGCGACAATAAGGAGCCCCCAGTATAGAGGTATTGGTCGTGGAAGGGATGTTAATTGAGGTTGGAAGGTTGAAATAGAGGTTGATGGTTGTGGTGGTTGATAATTGAGATTGAAAGTTGGAAGTGGGGATGGTTGTGTCCTTGAGGACTGCCTACGTATTCACGTGAAATGAAATCAAACCAGATCGTAGTTCAAGTGTGTGCCTAAGCTATGTTGTTAGGACCTTAAAGTGCAGGGGTCACAAGGGTGATATTCCTTTGGTGACTCGAAGAATCGATTTGATATAACTCCCTTTGATCATAGACCAAAGAGGTATAATTAAGTTTGTAAAACTTCCTTGCCATGTGAGCACACCTAAAAGTGGACCCTAAGGATGAATTGGGTTCGTCCCGTTCTAGGTAGCAAAGTATATGAAGACTACGTGTCTGGGTCAAGGTGAAACTGGATTGGATATTTGGAATGTGGAGCTCGGTAATAAGAGGCTTTGATGAACAAATCTCTGGAGCTTGATTTTGTGGAGTTAAGGCTTTATGAGGTTATGGCTTGTAATGTGGCTTGGAAATGGAGTCTCTTGGCTTGATGTAGCCTGAGCACATAAGGGTAGGTTTGAATGATATGGGATCAAGTTTCCATGTCTTGGCCCTAAAGGATGGGTATACTTGACAAGCTTGAGAGGATTCTCAAAATTCCTAACTATCTTCCTAGTAACGGTCTCGAGAAGGACTTAGGGTGTATGAAATGTGAAAGGCTAAGTAAGGGTTGCTAGCTAACCATATTTATCAATGTCTTGATTCTATATAGACTTTAGCAGTATTCCGTTTAGCATTTGATTTCAGGCTTGTTCTTGATTCACATTCAGATTCTTGGTCTAGAATATATTTCGGATTTTTGTTCAGATTCTTGATTCAGGTTTTTGAAGATAACTTGACTTTTGATATCGACATTGACTTGCTTGATTGAGCCTTCTTTTTTTGACTCTTTTGTGTTGGATATTGATCTTGGGTTCTCTTGATTGAGCCTTTTGTCTTTGATCGTGGCTCGTATTGTCTTGGATTTGCTTGCTACCATGGATTTGGGTCAGACTAGCACCTTCGGTATGAAACGGGTTGGTTTTTAGTAACACGTGGGTTGTTTATTGTGGGGAATGGGCTTGCCTTCCGTCATGGATGGTTAACAAGGAGACGGTCTGGATTCGTCCTAGAATCTCTAGAGATAGGCTCATCCTAAACTAGGGTATATATTGTGGTTTCTATTGCCAGACATGGAATAGGTAAAGAAAATGAACACGGAGTTTAAGGTCCTCTACAACTTAGAATGGAACATCATCTAAGTGTACTCACATTGACTGTCATGTGTTGTTTGTTGTTCGTTTTAAAATGTCTCAAATCAATTCTTGTTGTCACAGGAAAAGGATAAAGGAAAAGATAGAAGAATATGTGAGTTGAAAAGTGTACTTTTATTGAAATGAATAACGAATGTATTTAACATAGATATGAGAAGACACATGACTCATGGGACAGCCTCCAGGTTGTCACTAGAAATGGAAACGAAGAAAGATACTAAAAAGATTATGGGATAGAAAGCCTAAGACTCGGACTCGGACTTTGACGCGATCCTAGACCTAGACTCGTAATCATCGGCCCATGCTTGAATGTTTACTCTTCCAGCAACTGGCTTCGGCATCTGACTTTGAGCATTCACCCATTTGAGTACCTCATCCTCATCATTGGGAACATTGGAAGGATAACAGTCAAGAAGAGTTTCTTTATAAGTGGTATATCCATGAGGATTGCCTAAGCTACCTTGTGGATTAAAGGTTGAGAGGGACAACCTCCCGCTTTCGATCATATCTTGAATGACGTTTTTTAATTTGTAACATTTCTCTGTATCATGCCCTTTGCCTCTATGGTATTTGCAGTAGGAATTCTCATCCCAGAATTTGGATTTCCTTTCTGGTTCGGGTTTAGGTCCTATAGGCTTCAACATTTGTTGTTCCATGAGTCTCTGAAAGGCATCGGCGTATCTAATACCAATGTTGGTAAATTTCCTAGAAGGTGTGCCCTTATTTTCGGAAGCCTTTGTAAATGACCTTGGAGAGTTGTTAGGAATAGATCGTTCACTAGCTATCTTCTCCTTAAAACTGTCAAGTTGAGGGTTTGTCTGGATATTTTTCATCTTGAGAAGTTGGGCATCAAGCTTCTTACCCATTTCAGCAAACTGGTTCTCCATCTTGGAAAGTCGAGAGTTTAAGCTATCAATAGCTCCTTCTATTTCGGAAAATTTATTGTTAAAGGCCCTGGAAAGCATGAGCATTCCATTTTGGATATTGGCATCTTCGAGCACATTGATCTCTCTGTCGTCATAAGGATCGAGGAGATGAGAACAGTCTAGAGATGATTCTTCGTCATGTTTGATGATATTAGACCCAAGAGGGTCGATTTTCTTGGATTGCGCGACAGAAGGCGGCTTAGGAAGCTTGCCTTCTTCGATCATATCTTGGATGGTGTGTTTCAAGAGAAAACACTCTTCAATATCATGTCCTCTACCTTGGTGATATAAGCAGTATTTGTTGCCCTTCCAGAGGTTCATCTGTTTCTCTAAAGGTGGATCCGGAGTCGGCCCTATTGGATGTAGCTTGCCTTGGGCAGAAAGTCTCTTCAAAGCATCGGCATAAGACATGCCTAAATCGGTAAGCACCCTTTGATGCCTCCCAGGTTTCCTTTCAGCTGTTTTTGGCTTTCTAGGACGATGTTTATTGCAAGAGGTAAGCTTTGGACGACCTAGACTAGAGGTTTCTCTAGGTGGTGTGTTCTTTTCCACCATTCCATTCTCGAGGGTGAGGACGCGAATGCTCAAATTTTCTACTGTAGCTTGAACTTGTAGGACCATGGCATAAACATCTTGAAGAGACATGGTGATTGTGGCTTGAACTCCTTCGTGACCTTGCTAATTGACAGAACTTGCTGGAATCCTACTCGACAGAAATGACGCGCATTACAACTTGATTCGACATGGGATCACGCATACTAAGGCAACAAACAAAGGAAGGGACAAGATGACAAATCTAGACTTGACTCGTGATTTCGTGAAACGTCGTGAGTGACTTCTCGTGTTTGAATTCACGGTGCTTGACTTTAATTTTAGACTCGAGTGTTGACTTTGACGGAGTCACCTTCATATGATTGACTTTATTGACGGGATTGATGACACGTGTTGATTCTAACTTGTGTGTTGTTTAAGACAGACTTGACTCGAGGTTCGGGTATGTGTGTCCCGAACGTGTCATTAGGAGAATTCAAGAGACGGATTTTGGAATGACTCGATGTGTTAGCCTCGAATGTGTGAGTCGAGGTGTGGAAATGTTTAGCTCCTAATTGAGTTGGGGTAGGGAGTCCAAAATGACGGCGTGACGCCTTAGAACTTGACTTGAATTTTGAAAAGACCCAAAATGTAAAGGACGACGGGTTTATGACTTGACAGAGTTCCGACTAGGACATAGTCGCTTTGAACTTTGACTCTAACTTAGCCCAATTGAATTTACATATTCGCATTTACATGGATTGAAAATCCTTTGATTTAAAAAAAAGTTTTTTTTTTTTTTTTTTTTTTTTGTTTTTTTTTTTTGTTTAACTTTTTGAAATGGGTTTTAGGCCCGAAGTTTGACTTGACATTTGGACGGAGGTTCGGCTTATTTTGCGCTGTTTTGAAAATGTTTATATTTTGAAAAGGATTTTATTTTACAAAATGGTTTTGTTTACAAAATGGTGATCACATATGATACAAACATACAAACAGGCATTATAACGGTATGCTGAGTGCATTTAAAGGGTTTTGGTTTAAAGGGTGGGTTGCCATACCGAACGATCAAACCCGAAGTCTATGGAGAGGCTCGTACCAAACAAGAGTAAGGCCGATTCCTAGTCCATTTCCTCAAGTAGTGAAAGTCCTTGATACAAACAAGAGTAAGTACCATGGTATGGATGACGTCAATCGCTATCCATCCTTGGGCCCAAATAAGAATTAGGACCGTTTAGACGGGACGATTGGTCGAATGGGTTGGGTTGGGCCTAGGAAGGCCGAATAAACGATCTAGGAAGATCGAGTTATGAACACCGACAATTGTCTTGTACAAACTATTCCCTAACCTTGTTCAAGTTTCACCCTTGGCTACATGTAAGTGTATTATCCCCAGTGGAGTCGCCAAACTGTGGACATGGGCCACGGGGACTCTTGGGAAACAAGCGTTTGCATTTTTGTATGGAGTCGCCACCAATTTTTATGGGAAATTGGAACCGTTCGAATACCTCGTGTCATGTCAAGACACAAAGTAAAGACATGAACACTAAGCAATCGTTACCCTTAGCATTCTATGTCTAGAATGACTCTCGTGGATGCCAATGAACACGGATGTTCACAGAGATCTGGAGTAAGGGGTGAGGGTACGTATTAGGAAGCTCTTTTGATCGAACACCTAATCCCGCCCGCCTCGATAGCGGCCTCTACTAATGATTAGGGAAGTTATTCGTACTCGATATATTGTTGGTTATATGCATGCAATGCAACATCCAAGTTTTAATCCTAACATGTGAGAATTAATACAAAGTCGGTAGACAATTAATTAGCATACAATTAGGTCGAAGTGGGAATTAATGTTCAATTACATGTGGAAGCATACAAATGATAAAAGAAATACAATAATTATAAATTACAATAATGAAAATTACAATAATTACATCGGATAGGCGATTTATGTCGAAAATACCTTTAAAACGGATAATTTGAGAAAAAGAATAAAAGGAATGAATTAAATAAATTAACGAACAAATCAGAAGGTGATAATACGGTTAATAATTAATTAATATGTAAACTAATTAAACTAAGTCAAGGCAAAAAAGGAATTCAGAGACAGAATTCAACCGAAGCAAAGCGCAAGATAGTCGCGTCCTTTGGAATAGGCGCAGCAGACGCAGACGCGTCTGTTCGACTGAATCCGTCGTGAAGCGGAATTGCGCATTGTTAATATTCATTGGTAATTTGATGATTGATTAAAATTGTTTACTCGGATGAAAGTGATTAGCAGGTTATTTAACATGTCATTGGGGTCATGAAAACGATAAAACATGGATGAGACGGAATTAAGATGAATTAATTACAGGAGTGAAAGATATTAACAAACTAACAAATTAATTGGATTAATTAGGTTAGACACGATGGATTAATGACGAATATGGTAAATACGACAAAAGACAGATGAAAACTATATCAAAGACGAATTCCAGAAACCCAATATTGATGAATTGAATCTCTATAACCCGGAATTGAATTTAATGACGAAAAACCCGCAAATATGAGATTACTTGGGATTTAAGTCGGATTTGTGACGAATAAAACATGTGAATGATGAATAATAAATATATATGTGAATTGTTATACTATTATGACGAAGAATTAACAAACAAACGAAACAAATAAGAAACTTGACGAATAACAGAGAGATTTAACGAAGAAGAAAGGAAGCGAGAATGGCGGCCTCCTCACGAAGAGGCGCAGCAGAATCGCGCTCCTTCGAAGAGGCGCAGCAGTTGCTGCGTCCTTTCTCGACGGTTATCTACTGGAAATCCGTAAAAACGAGGTTTTAAAGCATGGTTTTAGAAATCGGTTTTAATGATATATTTTCGACATAAACCTTACATTAATGATACAAAAAGATAAATATAATAATAAATAAAGAGAGATTATACACCCTCAGACTTACATGTTTGACGAAACGAGAAGGACTAAGATATCGATTAGTGATGCTCGACGCGAATGTAAAGAAAGTGCCCTCGTAAGAGGAAAACGATTAGATTTATTAAGTTGATTGATTGTGGAGTTGGTCAAATTGGTCGGTCATGCAACGGGGCGGCTGGTACCCGGAAGGATCCGAGCTTACGTGGTCGAAAGTTCAAGCACGTAGACGCCAAAAAGTAAGAACAAAGTCTAGAATGCAAAGGGAGAAGAGAAGGGCGGACACTCGCGTGAGAAATATGAGGAACGAAGGCTCCTATTTATACTAATCACACGACGGAATTATGGTAAGACTAGGATACGGAAGGAAAGATCCGGAAACAATCGACTTAGGTTAAAACACGGAAACTTGGACAAAAAGAAAGCCCTGGGAAAAGGCGCAGCAGGTGCTGCGTCCCTTGGAAGAGGCGCAGCACTTGCTGCGTCCTTTCCCGGGTAGGTTCCTCTGCGCGTAGAAAACGCGTTTGACAGCCTGTCGTATTTTAGGCATAACTTTCTCTACAAGACTCGGAATTAGGTGATTTCGGTGGCGTTGGAAAGCTAAGAAAGAGATATAGAACTTTCTGGGAAATAGGCCTGACCCAAAAAAAATCGTTATGACCTCGTAAAACGGGCCTAAATATCGGGTTGTCATTTTAGCCAAATGAAATGCACATTTTGTAATGTAAACTTTAAGTTAAGCTCAAAGAAGTGATATGTGACTCAAAATGAGATATAATCTCAACATTTTATGATATCCTAACCTTAGGTAGACAAGGACATTGCTTTGACTCGGGATTTGACGGTTTTAGGAAATGAAGACGGTTATTGACCCAGACTCCAAATGAACTCTAATTACTGTCAAAACGACCGTATCGGTACGTAGATGACAACTAAGAGGTAGACATTAATGTTTGAGCAATCACTTGACGATAAACTTACGAACTGTCACAAATCGTTCCGCGTACCAAACATGCTGCCCAATCATCACCGGGTGGTTTGCGAGGGGTGCAGAAACGAGGTGTCTACATGTTGCTGAGTGACAATCCGAGCGGATTGTCACCAATCCGTCCGTCCCGCAGCTGCACAATCCGTGCGGCTTTGCTCTAATCCGCTCGGATTCCACCTCCACAATCCGACCGGATTCCCTTGAATCCGCTGGGATTCCAACGCCAGATTTCGCCCGTCCCGACCTTATTCCGCCCGGATTCCAGCACAGCACGATTTCCTCTTCTCCAAGCTACAAAGAAAGAAGCCCTTCTCTCGAAAAATACCGGCTCCTCCTTGCTCAAACTAAAAAGTGTAATTACTAGTTTAGCCCTTAGATTAACCCTAATGCATCCTCCCTAATTTTCACTATAAATACCCCATTAGTCTAATTAGAGGAGCATGTTCTTCTTATCAATAATTAGTGTAGTTAATATCAATCAAATCTCTTTAATATTGTAATCAAGTATTAATCAAGTTTTAATCCAAGTTTTAGTTCTTTAATCTCTCTTTTGTTCATCCTTTATTTTGGGTAATTGAATATTATTTGGGTTATTATTGGGAGATTGACAACCTCTCAATCAAACATCAAGTACTTCTATTATCTTTGCTTTATTATTGGAATCATTAGTAGGTATAATCTCTTAATCCCTTTTTAATTATTGTTAATTACTTTCATTTATTCATCATGTTTCATTTTGTTGGTATGATTGACAACCTTGCTAGCATGATCAACATGATAATGAGTGAGTAGTCTCTTAGCTAGGGTTAAATGGGTGATTAGGGGAAACCAACATGGGGAATGATTCATGCTTAAATTAATATGCTTTCATGGTTTATTTGCTTGCTTGTTTTGATCTCAACTCTTGCACATGTTATGTTTGATGAAATGCTAAGCCTATGAATCCTTGCATTTACTATCATCACCTATCTTTTCAATGAGACTTGTAAGATATAACCCAACTCGAGTCTCATTAGACCATGTATGTTGTTGAGTAGGGAAGATTAAGTCGACTTGTAGGTGTTGTACAATCTAATCGATTCGGCTCCGGGACCCAAACTTTCCTAGGATTGTAAGATATAACCCAACTCAATCCATCACAACAATAATTGCTTGCTTATAATTTGAGAACATGTTTGTATGATCATTTCCCATGATTCCCCTATGATCCCATGACACCCTAGTGCTTTTAATCAATTGTTTACACCCCTTTAATTCATCTTGCTTGTTTATTTTCATTGCTATTTTAGTTTAGTAACCTTCTACATCAACCCAAATTGTGACACCCCTAAGGCATCACTAGTTTCAATAGAAATCTCATTTCAACTCCCGTCCCTTGGGATCCGACCTTTACTTGCCTCTTTACTAATTGTAGAGTTGTTTGTGAAGCTATAAATTGTGTTTTGATTCGATCGTGACCCAACGACCACATCTTTAATTGTGAACACGAAACGGACTCGCATCAAAAATGGCGCCGTTGCCGGGGACGGTGTTTGTTTGATTTAGATTTCCTTTTTATTGTTATTAGTTGTGTCTTTCTTCGTCTTGGGGAAGTAAAACTCCTCAAGGTTTGTTCTAATTGTTTTCGAGTTGTTTGATATTTTGCATGTCTAGAAGGTTACACGGTGATTTGTTACCTTTTGACCGTGAAATCGAAAGAACCTTGACGAACAATAGGAGACTTGTTAGGAGGAATTTAAGAGGTATTAGTGAAGTTGTTCAACCCACTAGTGAGTTTGTCAATCCTTTCGCAATAAAAGGAGAAGAGAACCCATTACACAATACCCCACAAAATCCACCTACAATGCCTAAATTCTCATCACACTCCGTACCCACCGAGGAGAATCTACCAAATGGTACTCCTACACCGCAACATCTAACCGGAAATTTTATTGCCAAGTCCGCCTTCATCCAATTAGTTGAGAGGAGCCAATTTGGGGGGATGCCTAGTGAAGACCCTCATTCTCATATGGAAACCTTTTGCGACTATTGTGATGCAATCTCTCAAACGGGCGTGACTCAAGACCAAATTAGATGGGTCTTATTTCCTTTTTCCTTAATCGGCACCGTGAAGCAATGGTTGAAGGGCCTTGATAAGGCCACCCTCGGAATAGATTCTTGGAAGAAGTTGGCTCTAGCTTTCTACAAAAAATTCTACCCACCGGAAAAGACTAACATGCTAAGAGCTCAAATTACGGGTTTTAAGCAAAGGGATGAAGAATCTTTGTATGAAGCTTGGGAGCGTTTTAAGGGAATTTGTCGCTCATGTCCTCACCATGGACTTAGCGAATGGTTCTTGGTACAACAATTTTGGAATGGTTTATATGAAGATTCTAGAAACATTCTCAATATGGGATAAAATGGAATGTTCACCGAAGTTGATGACAATCAAACATGGAACAAGATTGAGGAAATGGCGGTCCATAACTCACAATATAGTAGACCTCGCAAGGCTACTAGAGGAGGAAAGCATGAAGTGGACTCCGTTACTCAATTGGGTGCTCAACTTAGTGCTCACATTGACACAATCAACTTGAAGTTTGAACAAGCTATGGCTAGACTTGAGAAAAACTCAAAATCATCAAAGCATCATGTTAATGCCATGACGGCATCCTCATCAATCCCAAGTGGGATATGTGAGAATTGTGGAACTTTGGGACATGACCAAGGCGAATGTAGGGGAACAAATGAACAAGTGAATGCTTTCCAAGCATACAAGAGTGGTACCCCTTATTCCAACTTTTACAATGAAAACACCAAATTCCATCCAAATCTCTCATACAAAAGCCAAAATGTTCAAAACCCTCAAACAACATACACTCCACCACCCATGAGAAACCAAAATCAAAGACCCTTTTACAATCAAAACCAAGGTTACCAAAATCAAAATCCATACAATCACCAAAATGACCAAGGTTTTGATGTCCAAAAAGCGGTCCTCCAAATGCAAAAGAATCAACAAGAATTTTTCACTCAAATGCAAAAAGATAGCCAAGCAAAGGAAACCACCATCAACAACATTCTAGCTCACACCAAGATGTTGGAAACACAATTGACTCAACTAGCATCTTCAAGCTCACAAAGACAAAAGGGGCAATTACCACCTCAAAGTAATCCCCCTAGACATGAAACGGTTAGTGCCATTCACTTGAGAAGTGGTACAAGGTATGAAGCACCGAAGAAGCAAGTTGAGGATGAAGTTGTGGAAGCTAGTGATAAGGAAGAAATTGTGCAAAGCTCCAAAGATGGAGAATCATCAAAAGAAGAAAGTTCAAAGAAAAATGAAGACAAGGCCAAGGAGAAGGAGCCCATTGTGATTAGACTTCCTTTTCCAAGTCGTCAAGCCAAGCCCAAATTTGATGATCAACTTGGAAAGTTTGTGGAAATTGTGAAGAATTTAGAAGTCTCAATTCCTTTCACGGAATTAATCAATCACGTGCCGGCCTATGCAAAATAAATGAAAGATATCCTCACAAAGAAGAAGTCGATCCGGAAGCTTGAGACTATCGCCTTCACTAAGGTGAGTAGTGCAATACTTCAAGGGAGTTCACCTCCAAAACTAAAGGATCCGGGAAGCTTCTCAATACCGTGTACCATTGGCGACACGACGATCAACAAAGCCTTATGTGATCTAGGGGCTAGTGTGAGTGTCATGCCGTACTCGGTGAGTAAAAGGTTGGGGATGGGAGAGCTTAAATGCACCAACATCACACTCCAAATGGCCGATAGATCGACGAAGACACCATTAGGGATATGGGAAGATGTCCCCGTGCGAATTGGGAAGTTTTTCATCCTGTAGACACCTCGTTTCTGCACCTCCCGCAAACCACCTGGTGATGATTGGGCCGCATGTTTGATTCGCGGAACGATTTGTGATAGTTCGTAAGATTATCGTCAAGTGATTGCTCAAATATTAATGTCGACCTCATAGTTGTCATCTACGTCCTGATACGGTCGTTTTGGCAGTAATTAGAGTACATTCGGAGTCCGGGTCAAAAACCGTCTCCATTTTCTGATAACTGTTAAATCCCGAGTCGGAATGTTCTGAATGTTCCGGATATTTCTATTCCATATTTCATAAATTTTATCTTTTGGCAAATAATATCCCGTAATATTCATAAGATAATCGAATTATTTCCGTCCTACCATAACTCAAACGCGGAAATCTTTCTTCAGCAGGAGGAAACCTCCTGGGAATAGACGCAGCAGGCGCTGCGCCTCTTCCAAGAGACGCAGTGGCTGCTGCGCCTCTTCCCAGGCCCTTCTTTGCATGATTTACGTATCTTTTTCATATCTTTCCGAGATTCACTTCCAAAGAGTCTCTGAAACCCTATTCCTCCGCGTGATTAGTATAAATAGGAGCCTTCGTTCCTCATATTTCTCACGCGAGTGTCCGCCCTTCTCTTCTCCCTTTGCATTCTAGACTTCGTTCTTACTAATTGGCGCCTACGTGCTTGGACTTCCGACCACGTAAGCTCGGATCTTTCCGGGTACCAGCCTCTCCGTTGCATGACCGACCAATTTGACCAACTACACTCAATCAACTTAATTAATCAATCGTTTTCCTCTTACGAGGGCACTCTCTTTGCATTCGCGTCGAGCATTCACTAATCGATATCTTAGTCCATCTCGTTTCGTCAACATGTAAGTCTGAGGGTGTAATTCTCTCTTTTATTTATTGTATTTTATTTATTGTATCATTATTGTAAGGTTTACGTCGAAAATACCTCATTAAAACCGATTTCTAAAACCGTCTTTAAAACCCTTTTTTACGGATTTTGAGAGAAGATCGACGATCGAGAAAAGACGCAGCAACTGCTGCGCCTCTTCGAAGGAGCGCAGTTCCTGCTGCGCCTCTTCGTGAGGCTGCCGCAGTTCCTGCTTCTTTCCTTCTTCTTCGTCCTCTGTAATTCGTTCTTGTTCGTATTTGATTTGTATTTGTTTGTTCTTTAATTCTTTCACATGATAGTTTAATAATCACATGTATATAATTCATCATTCATCCACATGTTTAATTTGTCATAAGTCGACTTAAATCCTAAATAATCCATATTTACGGGTTTTCGTCATTAAATTCAAACCCGGATTTCAGGGATTCAATTCGTTTATATTGGGTTTCTGGGATTCGTCATTGATATAGTTTTCGTTTGTTTATTCACATGCTCATCATTAATTCGTTGTACATTCATCATGTTTAGACTAGTTAATTGATTTCAAAAGAGGACTCATTCATTAACATCGCTTCATCATGTAGATAATTCGTTATATTCCGTCTCATCCGTGTTTTATCGCTTTTATGACCATCATTCACATGTAATTAATCATTAAACACTTCCATCCGAGTAAATAATTTTAATCCATCATTAAAATCACCAATCGACATTAACGGTTTGCGATTCGGCTTCACGGCCCAGAACTCACCCTTGGAACAACGACGCGGCGTCTGCTGCGCCTCTTCCGCAGGGCGCGATCTGCTGCCTGTTCGAGATGAGTTCGCCTCACGAACTCCTTTTCGCCTTGACGTAGTTTAAATTAGCTTATGTATAATTAACTATTATCCGTATTATCACGATGATCTGCTCGTTAATTTATTTCTCTTATTCTTTTATTCGTTTTTTCCAAATTATCCGTTTTAAAAGTATTTTCGACATAAATCGCCTATTCCATTGTAATTATTGTAATTTTCTTTATTGTAATTTTATTCATTATTTCTTGTATCATTTGTATGTTTTCACATGTAATTGAACATTAAATCCTACTTTGACCCTATTGTGTGCTAAATTAATTGTTAACCGACTTAGTTAATTTCTCACATGTTAGGATTAAAACTTGGATGTTGCATTGCATGCATATAACCGACGATATATCAAGTATAAATGATGTCCCTAATCATTAGTAGAGGCCACTATCGAGGCGGGCGGGATTAGGTGTTCGATCAAAAGAGCTTCCTAATACGTACCCTCACCCCTTACTCCAGATATCTGTGAACACCCATGTTCATTGGCATCCACGAGAGTCATTCTAGACATAGAATGCTAAGGGTAACGATTGCTTAGTGTTCATGTCTCTACTTTGTGTCTTGACATGACACTAGGTATTCGAACGGTTCCAATTTCCCATAAAAATTAGTGGCGACTCCATACAAAATGCAAACGCTTGTTTTCGATCCTCACCAAGCGCCCCCCGTGGGCGGCCCGCTGTCCACAGTTTGGCGACTCCGCTGAGGATATACACTTACGTGTAGCTAGGGTGAAACTCGAACAAGGTTAGGGAATAAATTTGTACAAGACAATTGTCGGTTTTCATAACTCGATCTTCCTAGATCGTTTATTCGGCCTTCCTAGGCCCAACCCAACCCATTCGACCAATCGTCCCGTCTAAACGGTCCTAATTCTTATTTGGGCCTAAGGATGGATAGCGATTGACGTCATCCATACCATGATGCTTACTCTTGTTTGTATCAAGGGCCTTCACTACTTGAGGAAATGGACTAGGAATCGGCCTTACTCTTGTTTGGCACGAGCCTCTCCACAGACTTCGGGTTTGATGGTTCGGTATGGCAACCCACCCTTTAAACCAAAACCCTTCTAAATGCACTCAGCATCCCGTTATAATGCTTGTATAAATGTGTAAACCCTACGTGATCACCATTTCTAAACAAAACCATGACGAATTTCCAAAAATCAAAATTCTTTTTTAACAAGAATTTCGAAAAAAAAAATAGGCCTTCAATTAGCGCAAAATCCAGTCGAAACTCTGTCAAAATTCGGGCCACAAGCCCATTTCAAAACCTCACTTTGAGTCCACTCCTACAACTACACTACAGTTGACTAGGACACACATTTTCAAAGACCTTGTCTTTCTTCAAAACTCACTCAACACAAGTGGCACACACCCACTTCACGAGTCAAAACTTTTCTTCTTTTAGCAAGTGTGTCGAAATGGTCGATCGTGTTTTGATTCGTCGCCGATCTCTTATCCAGTTTCCAAGATGCCCGGATCAGCGATGAAACAAATCTCCAAAGCAACTTCAAGAGAATAGTGATCGAATCCCTAGCCGCGCTAGCCCAAATGCAAATCACTCAAGAACAAACCTATGACCGCCTTGAACTTATCGAAGGCCGTATCTTTGATGTAGAGGGAAGGTTGCCTCCCCCTAAAGTTGAAGTACTACGTTTTTCCGATGACGAGTCTAAAGATGAGAATCCTATCATAGGGACGACTGCAGCTGAGAAAAGACTCCAATACCTAGAGGAGCAATTGATGTACCTTAAGGGGGATGACATTTATAGGGAAAATAATCGCAAATATGAAGCCGTCAATTCCAAATTGCCAACTAACTTTAGCAAGACGGATATCCCTAAGTTCAAAGGACATGAGAACCCTTTGAACCACATCCGTGCCTTCAAGGATTACATGTCTATTAAAGGCATCAAACCCGAGATGTTCTTAAGGATCTTTCCTTCATCTCTTGACACCATTCCGAAGCAATAGTTTTACACTTTAGATCACAAGAAGGTCGCTACTTGGGAGGACGCCGCGATCGAATTCTCGAAACAATATGCGGATAATGCCGAGATCCAAGTCAACATGCGTACTCTAGAGGTTCTTACCCAAAATGACAAAGAAGGATTCACCGACTTCCTAAGTAGGTGGAGGAAGACTAGCACTCAACTAGTTGAACGCCCGGATGAGGCTACTCTTGTGGAAAAGTTCGTGGATAATCTCAAACCTATCTATGCCAACCATTTGAGATATCAAAACATCAAGACTTTCAAGGACTTAACCGTACTAGGGACACGAATTGAAGATGACATCCGCAAAGGACTCTTGTCCAAAACGGTAGGTCGAGGATATCAAGGGTCCACAAGTCGTTCATACGGCTCTACTAGCAAGACCGATGAAGTTAACCTTCTCGAGCCATCCAAGAAAACTACCCCACCAAGGAAATTCACAAACCTTGGGGATACGTACTCCAACGTTCTAAAAAGGCTAATGAAACAAGGTAAACTCCAACCCATTGGACCTACTCCCGAACCCGAAAAGAAGTCCAAATTCTGGGATGAAAATTCCTACTGTGAATACCATGGGGGCAAAGGGCACGACACAGAAAAATGCTATAAGTTGAAACACGTGCTTCAAGATATGATCGAAGATGGTCGACTCCCAATACCACCAGGAGGTAAACCCAACAACACTCAGAATCCTCTTGGAGTTCTAGTGATTACAAGTGATGAATCTACCTTAGATTGCTCACACCTCATTTCTCCCACCGAGAATGAAATTCATGCAATTGAGAAAGAGGGGTTCTACTCTACTATCTCCCCTACCATTTCCGACTTCATCACATGGGCAAGGAACGTGGATAGACAAGTGTGGGAACTAGAAAACATGGTAACGACCTTACGCAATCCTAATGCAATACCTAAGGAACGCGTACCATTGATCTTCTCTCAAAATGCCACTATGCAAGAAGTAGTCACCGTGGTCGATAAACTAGTCGATCAAATCATACGACTAGAAAATGATATCATGAGAATGAAGGAACTAGCTGCGGTCAATGGGGTTTGGGCCGATGATGATGAAGACGAATATCTCATTGAAAACTCCTTAGTCAAGGAAATAGTCAAAAATGGTAAAGACCAAGATGTGGATCACCTAACTCGTTCGGGTCGCCCATATCAAAGCACTACTCAAAACGGTCCAACCAATGTCATCACACCAAATGACAACGAAGATGACCCCACTGATCATTTGCTCAAGCAATTACAAAAGACCAAGGCTGATCTTTCAGTCTGGCAACTAGTGGCAAGCTCATTTCCACATCGCCAAGCTTTACTGCAAGCTTTGGCCAAGCTAAATGTAGCATATAACTCCACTCCTGAAGATGTAGTCAACTTGGTCTTCCAAGAATCACCTAAGCTAAGTAATCCTATTACTTTCTCGGACGAAGACTTGCCACCTTTTGGCGCTAATCACAACCTTGCTCTATACATCACCGTCATTTGTCTAAAGAAGAATGTGCCAATGACTTTGGTAGATGATGGCTCATGATCAACGTCATACCCCTCAAAACGGCATACAAGCTAGGCATGAAAGAGTCGGATTGGACTCCCACCAACCAAGGTGTACGTGCATATGACGGTACACGACGAAAAGTGGTTGGACTTGCTAACCTAACCATAGCCACGGGACCAATCGAACGGAAGGTTAACTTCCAAGTAGTGGACATCGAAGCTTCATTCAATATACTTTTGGGGAGGCTTTGGATTCATGCTTCCAAAGCGGTAACATCCACCCTCCACCAAAAGATCAAGATCCCACTAAATGGCAAAGTAGTGACGATCACCTCGTCACCCATCAAGGCAATAATCGAGAAACAATCAAACAATCAAGTCCTTACGGATCCCATATACGAACTTGGGGGCTTCCAAAGTGTGAACGTCATAGAAAGTGAGTTGGCACCTCTATATTATAATCCCTACTCCAACTTAGTGGTCAACCACATACTCAAATCCCAGGGATACTTCCCTGGAATGCCTTTGAAGCCAATTCGGAAGAATACCTTCGCACCATACAAGGAAGGCAACTCGACAAGGATACCACTTGGGCTAGGGTATAAACCCACAAAAGAAGAAGTTCTCGAGATGCTCGCTCAAGTCCAAAATCGCAAGCACGTGGGAGTCCAAATGAGGCCATATCTCCCCACTCTAAATGGGTACTTCGTTCAAGAAGGAAGTTCAGAACTCTTTCACGGATTTCCCGAACCTTGGCATTATCTTGAGAGGAAGCTAGCCGGAATCGAGATCTTTCACGATTGCTACTTCATTCCTCCCGAAACGGTTCCTACCGTCAAAACCCGTCAAGCACCTTGCTTAGACGAACAAGTTGTTAGCCTATTGTTTGGAGAGGACCGATTCATTAGGGGCGCGAGGATGAGATCATTACTATGATACTTTAGGACGATCGTTTCAACCCCACCGCGTTGATCACGTAAACCGACACAAAGCAAAAGAAAGGATGGAGAAAATCAATCAAGTGGACCAACAACCAAGGAAGACTCTTCAAGCTCACTACCGGAGAAGGAGAGATGTTCAAAGGAGAACCAGAAGACGACGAGTTCGAGTCGGAGTCGGAGTCGGAGTCGAGTCGGAGTCAGAGGAGTCATTAGAGAATCTACCCCGTTGTCACCCCCACTCCCTTTGTTTCTCCTAGCTTAGCCTCGAGTAGTCACGGTAGTTCGGGAAATGCCCCAATTATGTTCCTTTGCCGCCTTGACCATGGATCGGTTGGCTCATTTGTTTTAACTTTACTCAAATCTTAATATGAATAAATCGAGTTCGCTTACTCTCTGTGTTCTTTCGAGTGCAATTCATTTTATGATGATACCGAGGATGACCAGGACCCGGACTTGACCGAAATACCTCCCTACGTAGCCAAAGAAATATTACAGGAAGGGGAAGGGGAAGGGGGACCGGTAATAGAAGATACCGAACCCATCAACGTAGGAACCGAACTAGAACCCCAAGAACTTAGGATAGGGACTACCTTGAGCTCTACCGAAAGGGCCGATTTCATAGACCTCCTAAATGAATTCAAAGACGTCTTCGCTTGGTCCTACAAAGACATGCCAGGGATCGACAGGGATATTGCCGAACATAGGATTCCGATTAAGCCAGGTTTCAAACCTGTGAAACAGAAGCTTCGACGAATGAGAACGGAATGGGCTCTAAAGATTAAGGAAGAAGTGGACAAGCAATTCAAAGCCGGGTTCATCAAAGTTTCCGAGTATTCTGACTGGGTAGCCAACATAGTACCCGTACCCAAAAAGGATGAGAGGATCCGTGTTTGTGTTGACTTTAGGGATCTGAACAAAGCGAGTCCAAAGGATGACTTTCCTCTACCTCATATCGACATATTGGTGGACAATACTGCAGACCACGCATTACTATCCTTCATGGATGGATATGCGGGTTATAACCAAATCAAAATGGCCATAGAAGATATGCATAAGACCGCATTCGTCACCCAATGGGGAACCTATTGCTATACAGTAATGCCCTTTGGATTAATCAACGCCGGAGCTACATACCAACGCCCCGCAACTACACTCTTACATGACATGATGCACAAAGAAGTTGAGGTATACGTAGATGACATGATCGTCAAATCCAAAGAAAGAGAGGGACATATTGCGAATCTTCGCAAATTCTTCGCAAGGCTACGAAAGTACAACATGAGGCTCAATCCTCAGAAATGCACATTCGGGGTGACATCTGGCAAACTCCTGGGATACGTGGTTTGTCAAAGAGGAATAGAAATAGATCCTTCCAAAATCAAAGCTCTAATCGAAATGCCACAACCCCAAATAGAAAAAGAAGTCAGAGGATTCCTAGGAAAGGTACAATACATAAGTCGATTCATATCGAAACTTACAATGATTTGTGAGCCTATCTTCAAGAAACTCAAGAAAACAGACCACACCATGTGGGATGATGATTGTCAAAAGGCATTCGACCGAATCAAGGAGATATTGGCTAAACCACCGGTGCTCATGCCGCCACAACAAGATCAACCTCTTGGTTTATATCTCACAGTAACTGAAACCGCCATGGGTGCTATCTTTGGCTCAAACGTAGGAAGTGAAGAAAGAGCAATTTACTACCTAAGTAAGAAGTTCTTGGAATATGAGTGCAAATACTCACAACTCGAAAAGACATGCCTCGCTCTTGTGTGGGCAACAAAGAAGCTACGTCACTACATGCTTAGCTACTCCGTCAAGATATACTCCAAAATGGATCCAGTCAAATACCTTTTCGAGAACCCTGTCCTCAACGGACGTCTGGCAAGGTGGACTATGATGCTCTCAGAATTCGACCTCAAATATGTGCCACTGAAAGTTATAAAAGGTCGCGCCGTCGCCGAATTCTTCGCAGAAAATACTATCAATGACGCACAGACCATAGATACTTGGTCATTTCCCGACGAGGATATACTTCAAAAGATGTAGACTCTGGGATCCGTACTTTGATGGAGCATCAAACTTAAGAGGATTCGGAATAGGAGTGTTGCTCATTTCTCCTGAAGGTGAGCATACACCGATTGCCGTCAAACTCGACTTCGAGGTGACAAATAACGCCGCAGATTATGAAGCTTGTCTCATTGGACTACAAGCGGCAGTAAGCTTAGGCATCAAAAACCTCCGATTACATGGAGACTCATCACTAATCATCAACCAAGTTACAGGATCTTGGAAAATCCGAAGTGAGAGCCTTGCACCCTATCAAGCTAGGATAGAGCAAGTGGCCCAATTCTTTGACCACGTGACCTACTTACACCTACCTCGAGAGGAAAATCAATTTGCAGACGCTCTTGCGAAACTTGCATCTTTGATAAATATGCCAGACCACATGATGGACATGCCTTTGTGCATCGAGCACGGTCGAACCGGAAGCTTATGTCCACCAAATCACCAATGAAGAGGAAATCACGCAGGAACCCTGGTTCCAAGCAATCTTGAACTTTAAGCTCAACGGTACTTATCCACCGGATATGGACAAGAGGGGACAACGTGCTATACGCCTACTAGCTTCCCAATACATTCTGATGCAAGGAGAATTATACAAAAGAACACCTCTTGGTGTAGTCCTACGTTGCCTCGATCATTCACAGGCACGAAAGGTGATGGAAGAAGTCCACGACGGAGAATACGGTCCCCACATGAGTGGGCCCATGATGGCAAAGAAAATCACACGTTTAGGATATTATTGGACCACAATGGAATCTGATTGTATCAAATACGTAAGACATTGCCATAATTGTCAAATCTTCGGGAATGTACAACATGTCCCTCCCTCATTGCTCTATACGATGACATCTCCTTGGCCATTTTCTGCATGGGGAATTGACATAATCGGGAAGATAACCCCGGTAAGGAACGGGAGGTCACTGTTTCATTCTAGTGGCAATTGACTACTTCACCAAATGGGTAGAAGCGGCTTCCTACACTGGTCTTACGGCTAAAAATGTGGCAAAGTTCATACAAAACAACATCATCTGTCGATATGGTTGTCCACATGAGATCATTAGTGATAATGGGTCACACTTCCAAGCTGAAACCGAGCAATTGCTAGCCAAATACAAGATTAAGCATCACCACTCTTCGCCCTATAGACCACAGACTAACGGCGCGGTAGAGGCGGCAAACAAGAACGTTGTCACAATTCTCAAGAAAATGACTGACAACTATAGAGATTGGCCAAGCAAGATACCCTTTGCTTTATGGGGGTATCGTACAACAGTCAGGACGCCCACTGGGGCTACTCCTTTCTATTTGACCTACGACATGGAGACCGTACAACCAGTCGAACTAGAAATACCATCCTTGCGTATTCTACTCGAAAGCCAAATCCTTGAAGCCGATTGGAAGAAGGATAGATATGAAGAACTCATCCTCCTGGATGAACGTCGGCTACGCGCCTTACATAACGTCTAAACATATCAAGCACGTATCAAACGAGCTTTCAACAAAAGGGTTAGGCCAAGAAACATCAAAGAAGGAGACTTGGTACTCAAATCGGTTAGAGCTCCTTTACCTGTCGACCCAAGGGGAAAATTCAAACCTAATTGGGCCGGACCATATCTAGTCAAATCCATACTCCCAGGGGGTGCGGTTAGAATCACAGACCTAGATGGGAATGAGTTTTCAAATCCCACAAACCTTGACCAATTAAAACGATACTATGCCTAGAATAGGACAAACACGCGCCTCGCGTAAACCCATGTGTCGCTCTTGTGGCACTAAATAAACGGCCCCTGGCCAAGCTGAAATAAGCTAAGTGTCACCATGCTCTTGCATTTTGACAAATTTGCCATCCTCATATCATCAAATAAACTAAATTCGCACCTTGAGAACAAGCAAAAGCTCATGCTTATTTTCTATGTTCATTACAAGCTCTTGCTTAGAACAATTATTCTTTTACATTTACTCGAACTACGCGCAAGAGTTTGATTTCGCTTTTTTTAAGTGAATACGTAGGCAATCCTTCACAGGATTCAACCCATTATATCTAAAATGTAAATAGAAGGACATTTGCATTGCATTTGAAATTCGACAAGAATAATAAAAGAAAACCACAACGGTTTCATAACCATTCAACCTTTTTTATTCCATTCAAATTCTAAATAATAATAATACGATACATAATAAAAATAGAATAGGCTAGGATTCTAAAAATCCCTCCTTTTTATTACAACAGTAATAATAATAATCAAATAATAAATAAGGGCTCGGGCTATTCCTCCATCTTCCCCTTGCCCTTGTCATTCTTGTCATACTTCTTGTCACGACCTCGAGCCGGGCGCTCATGCACCACTTCAGACCTAATCACCACCGGTCTTTCTCGAGGCCTGACTCTTCCATTCTTGCCAACCACCATTTCCGCAACAGGAGTAGTCTTTGATTTCTTTGAAGGGCGAATGACCTGAAGCCCGGCTTCTTCTTCTCCCTCGTCGAGATGCTTCTCCTTCTCTTTCTCTCCCTCGCGCACCTTGTAGTCGACGGGTTCGTGTTTCCTCGATCTCTCACGCTCTTCCGAAGTTGCGGCCTTTCTCCACATCGGGTAGGAATCCGACACCCATAAAGCATTGGCGAGAAGCTCAAGAACCACATGTTTCTTTGGGCCCATTTAATAGCCCACTCTCTTCGGCTCTCGGTGGTAAGCGCTATAGCGATCTGCGGGGACGGTGTCAAGCCGAGGATCGTGCGCTTCAACCCTACTTGCCTCATCAATCTTTCCGGAAAGATGCATACCATGAACTCCAGTCCCGGAATGCGCACGGACCTAGTAGGATCCAAAGAAGACACTCGGTGGATGACTTGAGGTGCCACCACGGTACGATCCACCTAACCAACGGGCCATCATCACTCTTCAGCTTGTTCTTCCAATAATCGCAGACCCGGGTGAAGTCCACCATGTACAACCGCGTCCTCATCGCAATCATACGGGAATGATAGGAAAGTGCATGAACTGGGGGTTCGAGCAGTCGGAGCCGTTCCATAACCCAAACCTACCAAAAGAAGGTATTAGACACCGAACACAAAAACAAAACAAAAAAACGAACGAAAAAAAAAAAAAAAAAAAAAAAAAAAAAAAAAAAAAAAAAAAAAAAAAAAAAAAAAAAGGTGTCTTTTACCTGTAAGATGACGGGACTCCCCAAAATTGGCAGATCGCGGTTGGATTTCCTATTATCCAAGCCTAAGATAATCTCCCCTAAGCATAAACAAGCTGGGCTCCTGCGCAGCTCCATTTGCTCGATAAGACCCAAAAGACGAGGATCACCTCTCAAGTCTTCATCAACATGCCCTTGGAAGACGTACACATGCAGCAAACAAAAGCCGAATGCTCTCCTCCTGGCAACATAGGAAACAGTAGGGTCGGCCCTGTTGATGAATCGATCAACAAAGTCCAACATTCTCACGCCTTTCGGGGTAACTAAGCGATCCACCTCAAGTCTAGTCAGTCCAAGCAAGTCTCTGAATTTGCTCTTATACCCTTGTGAAGTGGAAGGAATGGCAGGTAAGTGTTCGGGATCCCACCCACCAATAGCGACTATTTCTTAGGAAAAGGACAAATGTCACCTTCCGGGAACGCGAAAACATGATAATTCGGGTCCCAATAGTCAAGGCAAGCATCCAAGAACGGTTTTACAATTTTGATGAGTTTCAAACTCAATAAAGACCCAAAGTTATAAGCACCCATGTCATGCTTCTCAATATTCGAAAATTCATTAGTCCATTCCTTCAAGCGGATCTCCAAAGTATTCATGATGATTTTGTCTTGAAAATTTATTTTGGGAATTTTATGTTAATAGACGAAGAAAAGACGGAAGATTTATGTGAATTAAAACTCCATCGACGCTTCTATTTATACAAATTGTTGTTTCCAAAAATCCGTCGAACGGACAAGCTCGGGAACAAAGCGCAGACTGCTTGCGCCTCTTCAAAAGGACGCAGCTCATGCTGCGCCTCTTCCCCAGGCTCACTTTCTGTGATTTCCGCGTTGGGATCTTTCCTAATTCTATAAACGCACGATTTCCTATTCATGCGGGGTCTTATTTTGGTAAATACGAGCAGTTTACCATGTTTCAAGTTTCCTAAATTCGCGGGCACGCATTTCGAGGCGACGTCGATACCTTCGCCATTTTCATCACACTTGATTCTTTTTACTTCATTTATTTATTTTTAGTAAATAAATTTATTTATTTTTAGGAAATAAATTTCATTTCTTTTTTTGAAAAATTTTCTTTTGTTTTCATTTTTAACAAATTTCAACATTTCATTTCTACACTTGTAGATTTCTCTTTTTTCTTTTTTTAGGGAGTAACCCTCCCTACCGTCCGGTCATTTCCGGCCAAATTTTTGCATTTTTCGTATCCTTTTGAGTCTCATTTTGCGCTAATTAAAGCCATATGTGTATTAAAAATGTATGTTTTGTGTGATTTTTATGTAAATTTCGGCAGGTGTCTTTTACCTGTAAGATGACGGGACTCCCCAAAATTGGCAGATCGCGGTTGGATTTCCTATTATCCAAGCCTAAGATAATCTCCCCTAAGCATAAACAAGCTGGGCTCCTGCGCAGCTCCATTTGCTCGATAAGACCCAAAAGACGAGGATCACCTCTCAAGTCTTCATCAACATGCCCTTGGAAGACGTACACATGCAGCAAACAAAAGCCGAATGCTCTCCTCCTGGCAACATAGGAAACAGTAGGGTCGGCCCTGTTGATGAATCGATCAACAAAGTCCAACATTCTCACGCCTTTCGGGGTAACTAAGCGATCCACCTCAAGTCTAGTCAGTCCAAGCAAGTCTCTGAATTTGCTCTTATACCCTTGTGAAGTGGAAGGAATGGCAGGTAAGTGTTCGGGATCCCACCCACCAATAGCAGCTATTTCTTCCGGAAAAGGACAAATGTCACCTTCCGGGAACGCGAAAACATGATAATTCGGGTCCCAATAGTCAAGGCAAGCATCCAAGAACGGTTTTACAATTTTGATGAGTTTCAAACTCAATAAAGACCCAAAGTTATAAGCACCCATGTCATGCTTCTCAATATTCGAAAATTCATTAGTCCATTCCTTCAAGCGGATCTCCAAAGTATTCATGATGATTTTGTCTTGAAAATTTATTTTGGGAATTTTATGTTAATAGACGAAGAAAAGACGGAAGATTTATGTGAATTAAAACTCCATCGACGCTTCTATTTATACAAATTGTTGTTTCCAAAAATCCGTCAGAACGGACAAGCCTGGGAACAGGCGCAGCACCTGCTGCGCCTCTTCAAAAGGACGCAGCTCATGCTGCGCCTCTTCCCCAGGCTCACTTTCTGTGATTTCCGCGTTGGGATCTTTCCTAATTCTATAAACGCACGATTTCCTATTCATGCGGGGTCTTATTTTGGTAAATACGAGCAGTTTACCATGTTTCAAGTTTCCTAAATTCGCGGGCACGTATTTCGAGGCGACGTCGATACCTTCGCCATTTTCATCACACTTGATTCTTTTTACTTCATTTATTTATTTTTAGTAAATAAATTTATTTATTTTTAGGAAATAAATTTCATTTCTTTTTTTGAAAAATTTTCTTTTGTTTTCATTTTTAACAAATTTCAACATTTCATTTCTACACTTGTAGATTTCTCTTTTTTCTTTTTTTAGGGAGTAACCCTCCCTACCGTCCGGTCATTTCCGGCCAAATTTTTGCATTTTTCGTATCCTTTTGAGTCTCATTTTGCGCTAATTAAAGCCATATGTGTATTAAAAATGTATGTTTTGTGTGATTTCTATGTAAATTTCGGCAGCGTGACGGCATAAACCGTTGTCTACCAAACCTGTTCAAGAACTAACCTGCAGGTACAAGCAACACAACCCAGCAGCAAAGGCACTCAGGCCATCGTATATACAAATGTACAAGCAAACTGGGGGCTTGCGCCCCGAACAAAGTTCAAAAGTCCAAAGCAAACTGGAGGCTTGCGCCCCGAAACAAAGTCCAAAAATGTTCGAATCAGAAGTCCAAATGTACAAGTCTACAAAACTACACAAAACTACCGCTGGGCGCCCTCCAACTCAGCAACTCTTGCCGCAAGAACGGCATTCTCGGCATCCCGAAACTCGAGCTCCCTCAACAAGCGAGCCGTCTCCTCCCGGGACTGGGCCAACTCTCGCTCCAGCTTGCGGTCAGCCTGTAAACAGCAACAAATTGGCTCATGTCAATCAATTCAAGCCAAATCAAAACCAAAATCAAAAATCAAAAGAAATCAAATGAGGTTCATACCTGACGACCTCGACCACCGACGAGTGCCTCGATGGCGGTAGCTCGCAGCCGGTTGGCCACCCTCCATAGTGCCACGAAGCGAGATGGCGCGACCTACATTTCAAGAGAAATTCTCAGTAAATTCGACAAGTTCAATCAAATGTGTTCTCACACGAAAGGTATATAAGTCGAGGCTCACCCTCCGAATCGATCTTGCGCCGATCGTCTAGGCCAAGATCCGTCGCCTACGTCAAAGTCACGCAGCTCGGAAATCGTCGTCCTCCCGGTCGCGTCGGTGTACTCAAGAGTCTCGGACGCTGGGGCTCGATGCCTGCCGCCTCGACCTCCCGCAAAGACAAATAACTCTCATTAATCGATGATCTTTCGTCGTAATTCTCAAAATCAAATCAAGGAAAAGTAAAAGATACTTACCACTCTCGCGCACGCCAACCTCCCGTAAAGGAACGCCGAGTAGTCCTCGCCGGGAAGAAGAAGGTCGTCGCCATCGGCACCGGCCAGTCCGCCTCCCTCTCGGCCTCGAAGGCTCCCGAACATCGTCCTCGGAGGATCAACGGAACCGTCAACGCGTCCCGAGAGCACCGACGAGCCAAACGCTCGCCCGGATACCACACAGACCCATCGACGTCCTCAACGATGAGCCGACTCGGACTCCTAGGTCGAAGGACCTCAGCAACAAAAGGAGGCGCTCTAGCGTACTCCGCCCAAGGTCTGGGCACCCACTGTGACAATATAAAGGCAGAGATCATTCCGATGATCAAGTGAAGGCAAAGGATAAAGAAATACAAGTGTATATAAATGGGATACTCACGCTGCTCAGCTGAAGGGCGTTCACGTCCCGCCGGTAGACATTGTGAGAAGAACGCTTGCTCTTCGTCCGACACATCACCCAATCCCTCACCACGGGATATGCCTTTTCCAACGGCTCCGTCCTCTTCGGCGCGAGACTCGGGAAGTAGGAGTACACCCATGCAGAAAAAGAATAATCAAGAACGATCTTTCGTGATTCGATAAAGAAAGGAATTTGCTATTAAAAGGAAGGTTCATACCTCCAAAGAAGAGCCGGTGTCCCAAATACTGGAGAAGTCCCCTTCTCCATCAACTCCGGACGAACCATGGCCCTCATAAAGCGGATGAGGACCGCAAAACCAAGCAAAGATGACCCGGCCCCAACGTCCTAGGGAACTCGGGTCGTCGAAAGAAAGGGAAGAAGCTTCGTCGACAACCTCTCGCCCTTGTCTCCGAGGTAAATCGAAGACAGAAACCACCAAAGCCACGGGCGAGCCCTGCCTTTCGGTGTGCGGGGAGGAGGAGCCGTCTCTCCCTCCCATCGATCGTCACCCGGCCTCGGGGTCTTCCTCGCAAAGTAGTCTCGAACGTAGGTACTGCGGGTACCAAACCCAAGAGATCGCAACAGCCTTCGGCGACAAGTTCCAGCCGATCAACCTCCTCGCCTCGGCCGAATCCGCCCTCATAGCAGTCTCCGGCCACACCATCTCCTCGGTCCCGCACGGCAGACCAGAAATCATGCCGTAATCCTCCAAAGTAACTCCCACCTCACCGAAAGGCAGGTGAAACGTGGAAGTCGTATCCCAGAACCGATCCAAGAAAGCGCGGACCAGGCTAAGGTTAGCCCGCAACTTCCTCTTCACGATATCCCTCCAGACCTGAACCAGAGGACCGAACGCTCCACGCTCGATCATGGCCCTCTCCTCCGCCGACAGCCGCTCGTAGTGCTCCATCGCTGTCGTGTAACCCGAGAACGACCTGATGTTCCCGGCCTCCTATCATGATTTGAAACAAAGCTATCTTTAGTTTTGAATGAAATTTGCAAGAAATTTGAACTAAAAGAATGAAAGAGGATAGGTAATGAGTAGTGAATTCCTATTTACGGACTCTTCACCGTCTCCGTAGGACAGGTGACCCTCTGCAGCCCACACAAGGTGCCTACTCTCCCAGGTCTCAGCCCATGCAGGAGCTCCCCTCAGCTGACGACCCCCTCTCCCGATGTTGGCTCGTCTCGGGATCTCCTCCTCGACGGCCTCCTCCTCGTGAAACTCAGCAGCCATCACCGCAGCGGTGAAGGCCTGCTCTAAAGCCTCCTCAACAACAGCAACGTCTATCTCCATGGGAGTCCTCACAGAAGAAGAAGCCTCATCACCTGCAACATTAAAGCAAATTCAGGCCGCGTCACATGACGACAAGCCTTTGTTAAGGGGTTTTCGAGCCTTCGAAGCCCTGAAAACACCCCTTTCCGGCCATCTTTGGCCATATTCCCGCAAACCCAATCACTCATGTGATAAATTGGGTCAAGTCAAGTCCAAGTCAAAACCTAGTTCCAAGTTCAAGTCGAAAATTCGGCAGCATTTCGCTATAACGGCGATTATGCCCTAGAAAAGTGTCCTGAAAAAGTTGTCACAAACCAAAATTCGGAGATGGTAGGAAGTTTACCCATCATCCAGGGATTCCAAATATCAAATTTCATCGCAAATGGGCAATCCTAAGGCTATTTTCGAAGCAATTTACGGTTGAGCTGTAAAACCGTCTCAAAATTCATTCAAAGGCTCAAAACACGATGAAAATTCGAAGCAAACACATGGTTATGTTCCTAACATCACCTACTATCCATTTCTAGCATCAATTTGGCAAAGCAAATCCATTTGGGGGAAAAGCCCCAAATTTTCGATCAAAAGGGTCGAAAACCCTAATTCCCGCGGCTCAAAATTCAACAAATGAAGACGATTAATGCAAGATTGGAACACATACCTCGATTAGTCATCTTTAAAGCAAGCTTTTGGATCAAACCTTGACGGAAATGGTGAAGATTTGAGAGAGAAATACAAGAATTATGTTTCGAAATAATGAAATACAATTCCTTCTGATTTCGCGTTTTTACGCAGAAATAGCCAATTTGGGGAAAAGACGCAGCAAGTGCTGCGTCTCTTCCAACAGACGCAGCTCTTGCTGCGCCTCTTCCTTGTGTTCCCTCCATACGGATTTTCAAAAATTCGTTATGAGTTCGTTATTTGTGGGCCCATCTTTGCGTTATTTTGCAGTATTGCTCAAATCCTTTTATCCAGCGCAGCAGTATTTTGCAGTATTGCTCAAGATCATTATACCCGGCGCAGTAGTATTTTGCAGTACTGCTCATTCGAGATTTCTCCCACGACGATCAAGATGTTACTAGTCGTCAATATTCCCCAGTAAAGAGTTTGTTTGAGACCGACGCAAGCAGATTCAACCTCAAGTTTTGCTAGAGTTCGCTTGAGACTAACGCAAGCGGATTCCCCAGCAGTTTCTACCGACGTCCTGCTGCTTTCAATAGTTCTTGTTTCCCCGCGAAGTTCGATTAAATCTCAGGTATGATCTCTTCTCATGGCTGGCGAGCTTCCTTACGTAGTCTAATGGACTTTAAACGACCCTCCCCGATAGTCGACAGACTCTAAAATGTTCCCGACGACAGGTCCTTGGTTCAGACCCCTTGAACCGCCTCGCGTCGCCATAGTCGTCAGGTTGTAATCTTCGATTGACCTGATGGCTATACTTTGACTTTCGCCTTGTCCAAGCCTCAGTCAAAGTGGGGGCTCAGACAACTCGTTTCTCGCACCTCCCGCAAACCACCCGGTGATGATTGGGCCGCATGTTTGATTCGCGGGAACGATTTGTGATTCGTAAGATTATCGTCAAGTGATTGCTCAAATATTAATGTCGACCTCATAGTTGTCATCTACGTCCCGATACGGTCGTTTTGGCAGTAATTAGAGTACATTCGGAGTCGGGGTCAAAAACCGTCTCCATTTTTCGATAATGTTAAATCCGAGTCGGAATGTTCTGGAATGTTAGGATATTTCTATTCCATATTTCATAAATTTTATCTTTTGGCAAATAATATCCCGTAATATTCATAAGATAATCGAATTATTTCCGTCCTACCATAACTCAAACGCGGAAATCTTTCTTGACGGGAGGAAACCTCTCGGGAATAGACGCAAGAGCAGTCGCGCCTCTTCCAAGAGAGACGCAGTGGGCTGCGCGCCTCTTCCCAGTGCCCTTCTTTGCATGATTTACGTATCTTTTTCATATCTTTCCGAGATTCACTTCCAAAGAGTCTCCGAAACCCTATTCCTCCGCGTGATTAGTATAAATAGGAGCCTTCGTTCCTCATATTTCTCACGCGAGTGTCCGCCCTTCTCTTCTCCCTTTGCATTCTAGACTTGGTTCTTACTAATTGGCGCCTACGTGCTTGGACTTCCGACCACGTAAGCTCGGATCTTTCCGGGTACCAGCCTCTCCGTTGCATGACCGACCAATTTGACCAACTACACTCAATCAACTTAATTAATCAATCGTTTTCCTCTTACGAGGGCACTCTCTTTGCATTCGCGTCGAGCATTCACTAATCGATATCTTAGTCCATCTCGTTTCGTCAACATGTAAGTCTGAGGGTGTAATTCTCTCTTTTATTTATTGTATTTTATTTATTGTATCATTATTGTAAGGTTTACGTCGAAAATACCTCATTAAAACCGATTTCTAAAACCGTCTTTAAAACCCTTTTTTACGGATTTTCAGAAGACTGACAGTCGAGAAAAGACGGAGCAACTGCTGCGCCTCTTCGAAGGAGCGCAGTTCCTGCTGCGCCTCTTCGTGAGGCTGCCGCAGTTCCTGCTTCTTTCCTTCTTCTTCGTCCTCGGTAATTCGTTCTTGTTCGTATTTGATTTGTATTTGTTTGTTCTTTAATTCTTTCACATGATAGTTTAATAATCACATGTATATAATTCATCATTCATCCACATGTTTAATTTGTCATAAGTCCGACTTAAATCCTAAATAATCCATATTTACGGGTTTTCGTCATTAAATTCAAACCCGGATTTCAGGGATTCAATTCGTTCATATTGGGTTTCTGGGAGTCGTCATTGATATAGTTTTCGTTTGTTTATTCACATGCTCATCATTAATTCGTTGTACATTCATCATGTTTAGACTAGTTAATTGATTTCAACAGAGGACTCATTCATTAACATCGCTTCATCATGTAGATAATTCGTTATATTCCGTCTCATCCATGTTTTATCGCTTTTATGACCATCATTCACATGTAATTAATCTGTTAAACACTTCCATCCGAGTAAATAATTTTAATCCATCATTAAAATCACCAATCGACATTAACGGTTTGCGATTCGGCTTCACGACCAGAACTCACCCTTGGGAACAGACGCAGCGGCGTCGCTGCGCCTCTTCCGCAGGGCGCGATCCGCTGCGCTTTGTTCAGGATGAGTTCTGCCTCTGAACTCCTTTTCTGCCTTGACGTAGTTTAAATTAGCTTATGTATAATTAACTATTATCCGTATTATCACGATGATCTGCTCGTTAATTTATTTCTCTTATTCTTTTATTCGTTTTTTCCAAATTATCCGTTTTAAAAGTATTTTCGACATAAATCGCCTATTCCATTGTAATTATTGTAATTTTCTTTATTGTAATTTTATTCATTATTTCTTGTATCATTTGTATGTTTTCACATGTAATTGAACATTAAATCCTACTTTGACCCTATTGTGTGCTAAATTAATTGTTAACCGACTTAGTTAATTTCTCACATGTTAGGATTAAAACTTGGATGTTGCATTGCATGCATATAACCGACGATATATCAAGTATAAATGATGTCCCTAATCATTAGTAGAGGCCGCTATCGAGGCGGGCGGGATTAGGTGTTCGATCAAAAGAGCTTCCTAATACGTACCCTCACCCCTTACTCCAGATATCTGTGAACACCCGTGTTCATTGGCATCCACGAGAGTCATTCTAGACATAGAATGCTAAGGGTAACGATTGCTTAGTGTTCATGTCTCTACTTTGTGTCTTGACATGACACGAGGTATTCGAACGGTTCCAATTTCCCATAAAAATTGGTGGCGACTCCATACAAAATGCAAACGCTTGTTTTCGATCCTCACCAAGCGCCCCCGTGGGCGGCCCGCTGTCCACACATCCCGGTGGACTTTGTCATTGTTGATATGGAGGAAGATTCCAACATTCCAATCATTCTAGGAAGACCTTTCCTACACACCGCGGGTGCGGTGATTGATGTGAAACATGGAGAGCTCACTCTAGAAGTGGGAGATGAAAGCATAACTTTTAATCTTGACAAGACTATGAGAGCTCCTCCTTTGCATGAACCATGTTTCATGATTGATCATTATAGCCGAAAGGATGAAAGGAAGAAATCGGAACTCCAATGGAAGAAGAAAATTGAAGATGCTCCATTCAAAGAGCAAGTGAATTGTGACAAGGAGAGCTTGCAAAGCTCATCAAAATCAATCAAGGAAGAAGAGGATGGCCTCATTGGCCAAGAGAACAAATTGGGAGAGTTGTCTCCATCTAAGCAAGAGATTTTCAATGATCAACTTAATGAAGTTTGTGGTCTTTGGGACGACGAATTTGAAGGGATTTTTAATCCCTACATTGGTAATGCCATCGATCAAGACCAACAACAAAGGCCAAGGTCTATTGAAGACCTCTACCATGACAATGAACAAGCTTTTATTACTTTTTCAAGGTGTTGAGCAACATCAACAACACCTTGAACATGCCCCCTTGACATCTCATCAAGAATGAGAGTTTGGTGGAGTCCTCCCTAAACCACCACTTGTAAATATTTCTAACTCCCTAACTTACATTTCAATTATTGTATTGCATTTTTGTCATCTTTGGATTTTTATTTACTTTGATCAAGATAATTGTCATGTTTGAGAGAAGTGAGAGAGGGACTAACAATTTCAATTGATGTGTAGTGCTTTTAGCTTAGTGTGGGGATGACAATTGCCTAGGCTATCCATGCCTAGTAGTGCCCCCACAATGACGAACACAAGACTTGAAGAAAGAATAGAAGAATGATAAGGGAAATGCATTGTGCACGGATGGAACTGAATCCGAGTACACAGGGGAAGAATCCGAGCGGATTCCACAGAATCCGCCCGTCTTCAACAATCCGAGCGTACTGCAGGAAAGACGCCCGTCCTGAACTGAGCTGAATTTTGAAATTTTTTGACTGTAAGAGAATCTGGGCGTCCTGAGCAGCAATCCGCCCGTCTTGAAGAATCCGCCCGTCTTGAAAGAAAGACGCCCGTCTTTGCAGCTGAGGAAAACAAGCAAAATTTCCTGGACTGAAATCCGTCCGTCTTCTGCAAAAGACGCCCGTCCTGTGTCAACCAAATCCGAGCGTCTTCCGCAGAATCCGCCCGTCTTTAGGCGAGTTTTGTAAAGCTCAGAAAGAGCAGAATCCGCACGGATTAGGCAGAATCCGCACGGATTGCTCATGCAGATTCGAAAATTTCGGTCTCTTTAAAACCCCTCCCACCTTCATTCATTCATTCATTCATTCATAAACACTACCCACAACATCAAAACCCTCATTCTCTCCATCACAAAAACAAAAACCCTCAACAACATTCACCAAAAACAAATCAAATCATCCTTCCAACAACAAATCAATCACTCCTTCTTCAATAAAAATCAAAACCAAGCACAAAATCTTCAACCTTTGAGTCGATTTTTGATTTCATAAAGGCAAAGCCTTTCACCTTTTAATCGATTTGGGTATACTACAAATTGAAGATTTGTCATTCTTTTCTTGGTTAGTTCATCAATGGCAAGGACTAAGGGAGCAACAAAGGCAACAAAGGCACCAAAGGCTAAGGCACTCTCACAAAGGCAAAAGGCTCTTCAAACAAAGAAAGCATTGGCTATGGTGGTAGCAACACCAAACTTGGAAGTGGAACAACAACAACAACCTTCTATGGGAGCAACAACACTTTCTACTCCGGAAATCGATCAACTTTTGCATTATCTAGAGGTAACTTTTATTTCCGATACCCATAGAAATACCTTTGTCAAGTTTGCTATGAAGTCATTACAATCCACCAAATTTATATGTGAAGATACCTTAGAAAAATTGGGTGTTCTTGAGCAAACTAGAGCCTTTTTCAATGCCATGGGGTTGAAGAAATTGTTTGAAACAAAGGAATTGACATACCCCTCCCTTACCTTGGAATTTTTAAGTTCTTTGAAAGTCACCAAAGTTGAGAATAGGGAGAATCTCGAGTTTCGTCTAGCTAATGTTAGTAGACGCATTTCCTTTAGGGAATTGAGTGAAATTTTGGGTCTTAGTGATGAACCGCGTTATTTTAAGAATTATGGAAAGTATGACCCCGAACCTCTTTGGGAGGCAATTTCCGGGAGGAAATTTGAGGACTTTCATGCGAGTCGTGCTCTTTTGGTCCACCATCCGGGCATAAGAGTATGGCACAAGGTCGTGGGAAACACCATAATTGCAAGGAAAGATACCAACCATTTCACCAAACTTGATTTTATTCTCTTTGAATCGGCTTTGAACATTGGAAGAGTACACACCAAGCCTTACAATTCTTTGAGGCTCTTGGTAGATAGATGGCTCAACATTGATTGTGGGAAGAAGGGCACTACCGTTATTATCAATGGCGGCCTAGTCACTATCCTAGCTAAGCACTTTGATCCCAACTTCAATAAGGATAACAAGTACAAAGCAAAGGAGGGTGGCCATCTTGTTGATATGCATACTATGATACACAAGTTCAAGTGGGTTGCCCAGAACCCCCTTCACACTAAGTATGGATGGCTCACCAGTGAAGCTAGATCGTTCACCTTGCCTTTGAAGATTTGTCGTCTAAGCGTCCACCGGACCAATTATCTACTTCCCCTTTCTAAAGAGGCCGAGTATATTATTCAACAACAAAAGGGTGATCTTGAAATGCCCTCCTCTTCCAATGTCATACCACCTTACCCCTTTGAGTATGAAGAGTTCAAGCCGGAAGGAGTTGAAGCTAGAAAAGATTATGTGACTCTTCTCATGCAAGCAATGCACAAGCAAGCCTTTGAAGATCGGAAAAATGCTTACTTGGCTCAATATCCACCCCTCATACACTTAGCTAGGCAAGGACTACTTGATCCATCATGTCCTTTGCCTAGTTGGGCGGATAGAGAAGTCCTATTTCCGGGTGCATCTAGGGTCGTTTTGGGTGACAATGAGGTTGTTGGTAATGATGAAGAAGTTGATGATAACATTGGTGAAGAAGCAAGTGAAGAAGGAGGAGAGGATGGTGAAGATGATGATGAGCAAGATGAGGAAGAAAGTGAAGAAGCAAATGACAAGGGAAGTGGCAATGTGGCCACTTCTAATGAGGAAAGTGATGGTGATAGCATGATGGAAGATTAGCAAGCCTTGGAGACTCCTACCCTCTCATGGTTTGTCTATTTCTCTCTTTGTTTTAATTATAATTTTGATCATTGTTGGAGTAGTCCTAGCACCATAGAGGACTCACACCTCGGTACCATTGAGGTGTTCTCATTTTATTGTTCCCATTTTCAAAATCCAAAATGACAAATTAGTTTCATGCATTGCGTAGTGTGTGCATGAACTACACCCATCCTTGGACATTAGCAATAGTGTCTCACTCGGTTTGGGGAAGTTAATGCATACACAACGGGAGGTAATCTAAATTATCCTCTCCGTCATAAACAAAAACCATGCATCATGTAGTGTAGCTTAGTGTAGATTGCATTTAGTATAGAAATCATGCATCATCTTTGCATAATTTCCATCATTTTGGCCATTGAGGACAATGCCCATATTAGTGTGGGGATGGGAATTCTAACATTTAACTCTTACTCAAAAATCCAAAAAAATTGAAAAATTTCAAAAATCATAAAAATTTGAAAATTGAAAACCCAAAAACATGTTTATTTCCTTTTGTATAAATTGTCTTGTATATATTGTGTTTGTTCTCTATTTGTTCACATTGATTGACTACGCCACATCCGAGACATGAGGATCATGAAGACCGCATGGTATTATCTTTCCAATCTCCTTTTTCCTCTTTATGTTAATGACTATGTGGCTTTATTTTGATTGATGCGGTATAACAATGTGAACTTAGGACTTGCATTTAGTTTATATGTCATATTAGTTAATAGAATCACTTGCATTAGGATGTTTATATTAGTTGCATCATGGCATGTAGTTGCATGTTACAAATGTTTTGAAAAATGCCTAATTTGGAACTTTGACAAGAGCAACTAAGCCATTACAAATACTTGTTCAACTTAAGACTTTGTCTACTAGAATGGTTGTAAAACACCCTAGATAGTGTCATACTAGTGTCTTTTGACCCATGACCCAAGGCCTAGTCAAGGGTTTGCATGTGAGTCACCTATCCAACCCCGTGATGCGATGTGGACTTGGTTAACTTGTCTAGGTGACCTTGCTTGACCTTGTGGTAAGGCAACCCAAAAATATTTTCTATCAATAAGCTTGAAGTGCTCATTTCAAAGAAATTTTGTTATGTGGAAGTAATTTAATGCCAAGAAAACCTCAAATGTTATGAATTGTTGAATGTTGAGAAATTTTAAGTTGTTTTGATGGAGGCGTACCACTTCGATGTGCTTTGGTGCGGGATCGATTGAATTGGGCCCCCATACGGTTGTGAATTCGGCCGCCCAGAGACAGAGTGACTATCACCCCGAAAAGCTATTGTATAGAGGTTAACCGGTTGCCTAATAAGCGATTGGCGAAAGCAAAGGACACTAGCCCGGAAGGGACAAACCCCATCTTAAATTTTTGAAATGTGAAAGTTGAAATGAGGACAATTTTGAATACTAGTCATATCCACCCATTGTGTATAAAGATTTGAGCATTTCATTCCCAAAAAGCCTTTTGTCAAGCCACTTGGTCGAGCTTGGGACGATCCATGACCTTTACTTTTGTAGAGAATTCGAGACTTGTCATGTCATATGCTACTAGCATCATAGGGATCATCATTCCACCACCATCCAATCGCTCTTGACGAAAGCATTTGGAAATTGAGGACGAAAGTAGTCTAGTTTAACACCATTTGGAGGTGATTTAGTGCCATCCTTTTAGCCTTAGTAATTTGTTGAACTAGTATTTGTGAAGGATTACATGCTCTTAAATTTGTTCTTCTTTAGTGCCTCCGCCACTTGATGAGGGAGTGGCTATTCTTTTTGTAGATGCATCCATTATGTGATTTTGTGTGCTTAATGTTTGGATGTGTCGCCATTTTGGCAAGACCCACCTTGCCTTGCAAGAAGGCATCCTACCTCATGGTTGTCTTGTTGTGAGTTGAAGGGGCGGAGTGAGACCCGCTAATTGTCTCATATCGGCTATATTATTAGGATAGGTTAGTATTGGTCCTAGTCTTTGTCACCTATTTACTCGGGACGAGCAAAGGTTCGGTTTGGGGATATTTGATGTGACCATAATTAGCGCATATTTAGCCCCCGAATTAGCCTTGTTCCCATGCTTTTTAGTGCATATTTGGTTCATTTCTTATCTTTAGTTCTTTGTTTTGCATATTCTTTGAGATTTTGATCCCTTGGTAGGAAAGGAGTAAGAATCTTGCATTTTCATGGCAAAACAAGACTAAATTGATCGAATTCAATGACCAAGCATCAAGCAGAGACAATATTAGAAGGCCTTTGTACATATTATAGTAGAAGAGCAATGTTGAGAAAGGATCCTTGAGTCCCCAAGGAAATCCCCAAGGAATTTATGAAGAAAAGGGAAGAAAAGAAGAAGATATGTTGTTGAGTGACAATCCGAGCGGATTGTCACCAATCCGTCCGTCCCGCAGCTGCACAATCCGTGCGGCTTTGCTCTAATCCGCTCGGACTCCACCTCCACAATCCGACCGGATTCCCTTGAATCCGCTGGGATTCCAACGCCAGATTTCGCCCGTCCCGACCTTATTCCGCCCGGATTCCAGCACAGCACGATTTCCTCTTCTCCAAGCTACAAAGAAAGAAGCCCTTCTCTCGAAAAATACCGGCTCCTCCTTGCTCAAACTAAAAAGTGTAATTACTAGTTTAGCCCTTAGATTAACCCTAATGCATCCTCCTTAATTTTCACTATAAATACCCCATTAGTCTAATTAGAGGAGCATGTTCTTCTTATCAATAATTAGTGTAGTTAATATCAATCAAATCTCTCTTTAATATTGTAATCAAGTATTAATCAAGTTTTAATCCAAGTTTTAGTTCTTTAATCTCTCTTTTGTTCATCCTTTATTTTGGGGAATTGAATATTATTTGGGTTATTATTGGGAGATTGACAACCTCTCAATCAAACATCAAGTACTTCTATTATCTTTGCTTTATTATTGGAATCATTAGTAGGTATAATCTCTTAATCCCTTTTTAATTATTGTTAATTACTTTCATTTATTCATCATGTTTCATTTTGTTGGTATGATTGACAACCTTGCTAGCATGATCAACATGATAATGAGTGAGTAGTCTCTTAGATAGGGTTAAATGGGTGATTAGGGGAAACCAACATGGGGAATGATTCATGCTTAAATTAATATGCTTTCATGGTTTATTTGCTTGCTTGTTTTGATCTCAACTCTTGCACATGTTACGTTTGATGAAATGCTAAGCCTATGAATCCTTGCATTTACTATCATCACCTATCTTTTCAATGAGACTTGTAAGACATAACCCAACTCGAGTCTCATTAGACCATGCATGTTGTTGAGTAGGGAAGATTAAGTCGACTTGTAGGTGTTGTACAATCTAATCGATTCGGCTCCGGGACCCAAACTTTCCTAGGATTGTAAGATATAACCCAACTCAATCCATCACAACAATAATTGCTTGCTTATAATTTGAGAACATGTTTGTATGATCATGTCCCATGATTCCCCTATGATCCCATAACACCCTAGTGCTTTTAATCAATTTTTTACACCCCTTTAATTCATCTTGCTTGTTTATTTTCATTGCTATTTTAGTTTAGTAACCTTCTACATCAACCCAAATTGTGACACCCCTAAGGCATCACTAGTTTCAATAGAAATCTCATTTCAACTCCCGTCCCTTGGGATCCGACCTTTACTTGCCTCTTTACTAATTGTAGAGTTGTTTGTGAAGCTATAAATTGTGTTTTGATTCGACCGTGACCCAACGACCACATCTTTAATTGTGAACACGAAACGGACTCGCATCAAAGCTCTTTTGATCGAACACCTAATCCCGCCCGCCTCGATAGCGGCCTCTACTAATGATTAGGGAAGTTATCTATACTCGATATATTGTCGATTATATGCATGCAATGCAACATCCAAGTTTTAATCCTAGCATGTGAGAATTAGACTAAGTCGGTGAACAATTAATTTAACCATACAATTAGGTCGAATTAGGATTTAGGTTCAATTACATGTGAAGGCATACAATATAATACAATAATGAAAATTACAATAATTACATTGGGTTAATTGATTTATGTCGAAAATACATCTAAAACAGATGGTTTGAGAAAGAATAAACAAATAAATTAACGAACAGGAATCAGGCGATAATACGAATAGTAGTTAATTACATACGTAAACTAATTAAACTAGGTCAAGGCAGAACGGAAGTTCAGGGACAGAAGTCAACCTGGAACAGGCGCAGCAGAGCTGCGCCCTCTGAAGAGGCGCAGCGATTCTTTGCCGCGTCTGTTCCAAGGCCGAGTTCGCCGTGAAGCGGAATCGCAAATCGTTAATATTCGTGGGTGAATTTAATGATTGATTATGATATTCGACTCGGATGAAAGTGATTAGCAGATTATTTACACATGATTAATGGTCATAAAAGCGATAAAACATGGATGAAACGGAATATAACTAATTGTTACAAGATTAATAAAGTTAATTAACAAATATAAGAACTAAACAAATTAATTAGGTTAAATATGATGGATTAATGATAATAAACAGGTAAGAATATATCAAAGGTCGAATTCCAGAAACTCAATATGAATGAATCGAATTTCTACAACCCGGTTTGACTTTAATGACGAAAAACCCGCAAATATTGGTTATTTGGGATCTAAGTCGGGATTTAAGAAATGAATTAAACAATAATGAATTACTTACATATTAAAATTATTATACTTAAAATTATCGTGTTAAAAGAAACAATGAACAATTGATAACGAAACAAAACAATCGAATTATCAAAAGACGAAGGAAGAAGAAAGGAAGCAGGAACTGCGGCAGCCTCATGAAGAGGCGGCAGTGTCGCGTCCCTTCAAGAGGCGCAGCGATTCTTTGCGTCCTTTCTCGACGTCTGTCTCCTGATAATCCATAAAAAGGGTTTTAAACGTGATTTTACAAATCGGTTTTAGAAGTACTTTCGACATAAATCTTACATTAATGATACAAAAAAGTAAATAACAATAAGTAAAGAAGGATTTACACCCTCAGACTTACATGTTTGACGAAACGAGATGAACTAAGTTTATGTTTTAGTGATGCTCGACTCGAATGTAACGAAAGTACCCTCGTAAGAGGAAAACGATTAAGATTGATTAAGTTGATTATGGTGGAGTTGGTCAAATTGGTCGGTCATGCAAACGAGGTTGGTACTCAGAAGGATCCGAGCTTACGTGGTCGAATGTTCAAGCACGTAGACGCCAAAAAGTAAGAACGTGGTCTAGAATGCAAAGGGAGAAGAGAAGGGCGGACACTCGCATGAGAAATATGAGGAGCGAAGGCTCCTATTTATACTAATCACACGGAGGAATTAGGGTTTTCGGAGAGACTTTGGAAGTGAATCTCGAAAAGATATGAAAAAGATACGAAAAATACGCAGAAAAGGACTTCGGAAGAGGCGCAGCATGCACTGCGTCCCTTGGAAGAGGCGCAGCACCTGCTGCGTCTGTTCCCAGGTGGTTTCCTCCTGCGGAAGAAAGATTTCCGTGCTTAATTTATGGAATAACGGATTAATCTTATTTTCCTTAATATTTTGTATGAATATTACGGGAAATCCTTTACCAAAGGTTAAAAGATTGTGAAATATGGAATAGAAATATCCGGAATATTCCAGAACATTCTGACTCGGGAATTTAGCGGTTATCAGAAAATGAAGACGGTTTTAGGCCCAGACTCCAAATGTACTCTAATTACTGTCAAAACGACCGTATCAGCGCGTAAATGACAACTAAGAGGTAGACATCAGTGTTTGACCAATCACTTGACGATAAACTTATGAACTGTCACAAATCGTTCCGCGTACCAAACATGCGGCCCAATCATCACCGGGTGGTTTGCGGGAGGTGCTGAAATGAGGTATCTACAGGCAATGCTATGACCTTAGACCAAGGCTTTGGTGACCATCTTGACTCGAGTCACCATCATGAAGAACACAATGTGCAAAGGTCTATTGAAGATCCTTATGATGAAAATGAACAAGCCTTCGACTACTTCTACAAGGTGTTGGGCAACATCAACAACACCTTGGCTATGCCCCCTTGACATCTCATTCAAGAGTGAGAGTTTGGTGGAGTCCTCCCTAAACCACCATTTGTAAATATTTCAACCCTTAACTTGCATTTTACTTCTTATATTGCATTTTTGTCAATTTTGCATTTGCAATTTCATACTTTGATCTAGATTTTCATTATGAGAGAAAGTGAGGGAGGGATTTTAATGTGCTTTGATCTGTAGAGTTTGATTTAGTGTGGGGATAGCAATTGCCTAGGCAAACCGAGCCTTCCTAGTGCATTGAACAAATGAATGAAGAAAGAATGATATGGGAAATGAAGATCCCCACGGGTGGACCTGAACTCGTGGGTGCAGGAAGAAATCCGAGCGTCCCAAGAGGAATCCGCTCGTGCTAACTGAAATCCGAGCGTCCTGGCTCTAGGACGCTCATCTTGGGAGAGCTGAAATTGAAAATTTTAGTCTGTTTACAAATCTGAGCAGATTAAACAGAAGACGCCCGTCTCAATCTGAAGTCGCTCGTCTCCGGAGTAATCTGCGTGTCATGGCTGCTTCAAAAGTTTAAGTTCCTTGCTGTTTAAAAAGCCGAGCGTCTCCTACAGAAATCCGCCCGTCTCCTGAAGAATCCGCGCATCTCAGCACGGACTAGAAATTCCTAAGCTCACTGACTGAGGATCCGAGCGTCCCCAGCCCAAGACGCTCGTCTCCTGCTGCTGAATGACTATAACACGGGATTAAAACCCTCCTTCTCCAAATCATTTCTACCTTATTCAAACACAAACACACACCCTTTCTCCCTCAAAACCCTCAATCCCCTCATCAACAAAACACAAATTCCTCAACCAAATTCACCAAAATCAAACCCAAACTTCCTAAAATCACAATCAAACTACTCCTTCATCAACAAAAGACCATCCAAACACTAAAATCCTCAAAAATTAAATCGATTTTCTAGGGTTTCAAAGCAATTTCGAAAATCCCAAAATCGATTAGGGATTTATTGGCGCTTGAGGAGACTAGAAGCATTCAAGCAAAGCTTTGGTTTGTTGATACAATCTTGACAAGGAGAAGAACATGGCAAGGACAAAAGGTGGAAGCAAGGCACCCACAACCTCCAATCTTTCCAAAAGGCAACAAGTTATTTTAGCCTCAAAGGCTATGGTATTGCATCAACCAAGGGTGGAAAGTCAAGAAATCGCTACTCCTATGGTGGAAGCTACTCCTACTCCGATCATTGAACAATTGCAAGATTATCCGGAGGTAACTTTCATAAACAATTATCATAGGAAAGCATTTGTATCCCTTGCTAGAAAAACTATTTTGCCTACCAAATTCATATGCCATGATGCCTTAGACAAGTTGGGTGTTCTTGAGAGGACTAAGAATTTCTTTGAGTCCATGAAATTGCTTACCCTCTTCGAAATGCAAGAATTGACTTACCCCTCCCTTACCATGGAGTTTGTAAGCTCTTTGAAGGTAACTAAGGTATTGGGTCAAAAAATTGTTGAATTCCGCCTAGAAAACTGAAGAGTCTATCGATACAAAATACTCAAGAAGGGGGGGGGGTGAATTTAGGATTTAAAACTTTTAAAGATTTTTCGATTGTATGAATATAATTAATTATTTAAAGTTTATTGATTAAACTTTAACTAATTAACTAATGATCAAGTATGAACAAAGTAAACAAACGAACCAAAGAGAAGGAGACACACGGTTTTTGAAGTGGTTCAGTTTCACAAATCGAAACCTACGTCCACTATTCTTGATTAATAAATTTAGTACCTTTCTATGGATTACAAATTTACTAACCCAACTCGTACAACTAACTGTAGCTGTAACTCAATGAGTACCGTTAAATACTCGAGTGACTAACTTACGCTAATAAGAAAGCACTAATGATTATGGCAAAGGTTCACGTTAATGAACAAGTAAGAATTCTATTGAGTACTATTATCTTATAACGATAACTAACAAATGAACATACGAGTTTATAAACACACGACCTTTTTCGAAAATAGCAAATCGGTTTTCTTGCTTGAAACACACGGTTTTGCTTGTAAAAATAAAATCAATTTTATGCTTAAGGTCACTCTATTCAAATGTTGCAGAAGCAAAGTATTTATAAGAAAGGAAGGAGCAAGGCTAACGGTTTTCTCGAAACCCTAGTAGCCGAAATAGAGATATGTAAACAAATCATATCTTCTATTATTTATTTCCTTAAAGCCTTTAAAGATAATAAAGAATATTCCAAAAGATAGAAATAAATTATGCTTTTATTATCTTTTCCATAAATTCTAAGATATGATAAGATTTTCCATAACAAGAATATCTTTCTCATAAATAACCATATCAAGTAAAATATAAAAGATATGTAAAGATATTCCTAGAGAATAAAATCTTTACAATAAGATCTTGTTATATCTTAGGTCACACGAAATATCACGGCTCATATGCCACGTGATTCATGCAAACCCTAGCTTAATATTAGGTTAGAATTTGGGGTTTTAAGAGTATGCTATGTTAAAACCCTAATTAGTAATATGGCTCAACTCATAAGTTGATCCAATAAGATTACTAATTAACGTTCAACATAAAACCAAACTCCGCACTAAACCGGGCTTTATTTAGTAAATACTTTTACTAGAACATTTAAAATAAACCAAAAACATTTTTCAAAAACAATTTTGAAACAATTCAAGTCGTGTAATAAAACTCAGCATCACAATGTTATAGTAGAAGAGCTATAACATTGAGCTCTTTTACTAGTAATGTTATAGCTACAAAGCTATAATTTTAACAATACAAGAAATTCACTCTTAGTTACCATTACGAGATAATCACCTATACTATTCTAATCTTCATAGGAGATCTTCGAGCATAGGCTACTTCATCATCCAAGCTTGATTAATCTTTAGACGGACTTCGTCTTCTCATAATACTTGAATGACTTCTCAGATAATTTTGATCTTCAATTGAGGCTTGATCACTATACTTCCATCACAATTCTTCTTTATTGCTTGTAATAAATAAGTTTAATCTAACAGACTTAAACAAACGATTACGCGCAACGAGTATATAAAATATAAAGAACCTTGACATCATCAAAACAAAAACATATATACTATATGGTTCAACAAATTTCCCCTTTTTGATAATGGCAAGTCTACTAAAAATGTGACTAAGTATAAAGTTCCCCCTCAATATAATACCGTCATCTTAATAATAAAGATCAACGCAAGATCAATACGATTAACATAAAATCGAAACTTAAGGACTTTAAGAGACAATTGGTCTTGACAAGGAGCAAGCTTAGGTAGATGCTTACTATAGATGTTCTTTCCCCCTCTTGACATCATCGAAAAGATCGGAACAAATCTAAAATGACTAGAACAATATAAGACGAGACAAGAGATAAGAACGATATAAAGAGAAACTAAACCACATATAAACATAAGCATCTTGAAGTCTAAGTAACATACAAACTTAAAAGAAAACATGTCTAATGCCAAAGGGCCGAATGATAACATGTTTGTGAATTACTTGGGCCATAACCACAAGTAATATGCCAAAATGGGCCGAATAGAGTTTAGCAAAATACACCACTAAGATAAAGAAAATAAGAAAATACTAAAAATAGTAGGTGCTAAATTAGGCAAAGGGCAAGGCAAGGTTATATGTTACGGGTCTTATACGGGTTCACATAGTCGGGACGAGTGCGATGTTCAAAGGCATCAAGGCGGTCAAATGAACTCCTCACAAGAGTAGCGAGACTTTGACGACTTCGCTCAAAATTAAGAACCTTCAGTGACCATGCCTTCGTGGCCTCCAACGTGAGCGATTGATCGGCCGCCATAGCCTTCTCGTGCATCACCAACGCACCTCCTTGACTAGTAAGGAAGGAGAGACGGTCTCCATGTGGGAACACTTCCCCACTGATGGCCTTCAACTCCCTCTCAAAACCGACAACCTTTTGTCAACCTCATCCATCCAAGCATATACCCGAGTACAATCCAAACCCGTATCCGAGGACCGAGAGGTCCCAACTTGTGATAAGACCGTGGCTGAAACTCTCCATTTTCGCACCCACAGCGCTCAAACCCGCATCATTAACGACTTTCTCAACATCTTTTAAGAGCACTAGTTCGGGTCCATCAAACCTGAGACCCATGAGCTTAATTAGCCGATCACACATACAATCTTTAGCACTAACCCCATAACGGTCCCGACCCACTACTTGCTTGTTTTCTAACGACCGAGATAACCACATCCCATATGGAATATCGATAGTTGTGCAAAATTTTTCTTTAGTAACCGTGAGACTTGTTTGGACAATTCGGCTTAGCACAAGACTCGCCAAATTGACTCTTTGACCTTCCAACCAAGAATAGACATAAATCGCCTCATAACTTGACATTTTATCTCTTCGTTCCCTTCTCGGCACAATAGTATTCCAAAGGAAATTTAGAAGAAACTTGATTTTTGCCGAAAGAGGACGGACAATTATATTTCCACCATCCGACCCAACTTCCTCAAAATATTGTCTAATAGCCAACTGTTTTTCACTAACAACATTAGACCATTTATGACTCGGATTTACATCGATTCCATCATGAGGAACCGAAAAAGCAGAGCAAAAATCCGAAACAGAGACCGTCACATCTACACCATTGACAGTCGCATGCAACACTCCCTTTCTAATTTTCACAGTAGCGAAAAATTGGACAACTTCCACAGGATATATCGGACCCGAAAATTTACTAATATGACCCCATTCTTGAAAATCAAGAAAATCGATAAAGAATTTAAGGGACGGAATAGTAGTCAACCAAGACTTAGGATAGTACCTTCCACCATGGATTGAGTATGGCAAGACCCGAGACACAAGAGTACTCTCATCTTTCATTAATCGGACACGGTTCAATCCTTCCCTTGTCGCGCTTTTCGAGACTTCTCAAAGTAAGGTCCTCAAAACACCATTCCTAATAACAACTTCGGGTTCATAAACCTCATTCCCTTCATCTACAACAACCTTGTTCTTTCCTTTAAAAAGACGGCGCCTTTTTCCCTCGGACATCGCATCATCTCGACCGTGAAATAGAGGAGGAGATGGTTGTGGGTGTGGTGAAGAAAAAGTAGGGAAATTAGTATTATTGGGTGGTTGTGGTGATGGAGGATTGTTGGAGTTTCGGTGGTCTTGATTCCGGTTAGAGGAATGAGTTTTTGCATGGCTTGAATTCATGGTGATGGAGATGGTTGAGTGTGATGATGATGGTGATGGTAAGGGTTTTATGAGATTTTTTGAAAAGAGAAAAAGTGATACAAGTGGATGTGTGGGTGAGGTTTACACGGCAAGGTAGGTAATTATAGTATAGAGTTTAGATTAGTCTAGGTCTAGGTTTAGGCAAGTGGTAAATAAATTTTAGTAAGTGGCATAATATGGTAAGTGATATAAGAATATGAAATTTGGACGAGATTTTGTATGGCAATATAGAAAAGATTTTTATAAAATTTGGAAAATAAAATATTGTGTATCTTAATTTTTGAGGAAGAAGATAAAGTTTGTATGTCAATAAAATTCTAAAATACAAATAGAATATATATGATAAATATACTTCTATAAACGAAATTATTCATGCAACGCAATATACGGACACAGTCATACAATCTTAATCTTTACTAGTCAGTCATTAAGAGATTAAACACATATGGAAGCTTAGGTACCACTGATTAAACCAATTTCCAACCCTAAAGTCTCAAGTCGTTCTCTAGCTAATGATTTTGTCAAAATGTCTGCCCATTGTTTTTCAGTACTACAAAACTCAAGTTTTATACTCCCTTTCTCAACATGGTCTCGAATAAAATGATGTCTTATTTCAATATGTTTGGTACGTGAATGTTGTGCGGGTTTTTTAGAAATAATTATTGCACTCGTATTATCACATAAAATAGGAATGCATCCTACGTCAATACCATAATCACGTAATTGTTGCTTAAGCCATAATAATTGAGTACATACCAGTCCTGCAGCGATATACTCGGCTTCTGCAGTTGAAAGGGCAACCGAATTCTGCTTCTTTGAACACCACGTAATAATGCAAGGTCCAACGAACGTGGCAACACCTGACGTACTTTTTATGTCCATAGAACATCCAGCGTAGTCGGTATCCGAATAACCAACTAGGTCGAAATTACACTCCATTGGATACCATAAATATAGCTTAGCCATTCCAATTAAATATCGTAAGATCCTTTTTACGGCCGTCATATGTGATTCTTTACGAGATGACTGATATCTCGCACAAACATGTACACTAAACATGATATCCGGTTGACTTACAGTTAAATCTAGCAATGATCCTATCATCCCACGGTAAGTTGTTTCGTCAAGAGGTTTACCGTCGGAGTAGGCATAGCAGTAGGCATAGCATCGGAGTAGGCATAGCATGAGAATTTTCCATACCGAACTTGCTGATGTGACCATAATTGGCGCATATTTAGCCCCCGAATTACCATTGTTTCCATGCTTTTTAGTGCCTACTTGGGTCATTTCTTATCTTTAGTTCTTTGTTTTGCATATTCTTTGAGATTTTGATCCCTTGGTAGGAAAGGAGTAAGAATCTTGCATTTTCATGGCAAAACGAGGCTAAATTGATTGTATTCAATGACCAAGCATCAAGGAGAGACAAGACTAGAAGGCCTTTGTACATATCATAGTAGAAGAACAATGTTGAGAAAAGGATCCTTGAGTCTCCAAGGAAATCCCCAAGGAATTTATGAAGAAAAGGGAAGAAAAGAAGAAGAATTGACGCTGAACTACAATCCGAACGGATTGTACCAAATCCGCCCGTCCGTCCAGCCCAATCCGAGCGTCCCACCTTGGAATCCGCTCGGATTCCCCCAGCACAATCCGAGCGTCCCTCTCTTGAATCCGCTCGGATTCCTCAGCCCAGATCCGGCCGTCCCGACTTTAATCCGCACGGATTTCAAAGACAAAGACGATTTTCATTCTTCAAGCTACGAAAAGAGAAGCCCTTCTCTCGGAAAATACCGGATTCTCCTTGCTCAACTTAAAAAGTGTAATTACTAGTTTAGCCCTTAGTTAACCCTAATGCATCCTCCCTAATTTTCACTATAAATACCCCATTAGGCTAATTAGAGGAGCATGTTCTTCTTATCAATAATTAGTGTAGTTAATATCAATCAAATCTCTCTTCAATATTGTAATCAATTATTAATCAAGTTTTAATCCAAGTTTTAGTTCTTTAATCTCTCTCTTGTTCTTCCTTTATTTTGGGTAATTGAAGATTATTTGGGTTATTTTGGGAGATTGACAACCTCTCAATCTAGGATTCAAGTACTTCTATTATTCTTGCTTTATTATTGGAATCATTAGTAGGTATAATCTCTTAATCCCTTTTTAATTATTGTTAATTACTTTCATTTATTCATCATGTTTCATTATGTTAGTATGATTGACAACCTTTCTAGCATGATCAATATGATAATGAGTGAGTAGTCTCTTAGCTAGGGTTTAATGGGTGATTAGGGGAAACCAACATGGGGAATGATTCATGCTTAAATCAATATGCTTTCATATCTTACTTGCTTGCTTGTTTTGATCTCAACTCATGCACATGTTATATTTGATGAAATGCTAAGCCTATGAATCCTTGCATTTACTATCATCTTCTATCCTTTCAACTTGACTTGTAAGACATAACCCAACTCGAGTCTTGTTAGACCATGCATGTGTTGAGTAGGGAAGACTAAGTCGACTTGTAGGTGTTGTACAATCTAATCGATTCGGCTCCGGGACCCAAACTTTCCTAGGATTGTAAGATATAACCCAACTCAATCCATCACAACAATAATTGCTTGCTTATAATTTGAGAACATGTTTGTATGATCATATCCCATGATTCCCCTATGAACCCATGACACCCTAGTGTTTTTAATCAATTGTTTACACCCCTTATTTTATTCATCTTGCTAGTTTATTTTCATTGTTATTTTAGTTTAGTGACCTTCTACATCAACCCAATTTGTGACACCCCTAGACACTACTAGTTACAATAGAATCCTCATTTCAATACCCGTCCCTTGGGATCCGACATTTACTTGCCTCTTTACTAATTGTAGAGTTGTTTGTGAAGTATAAATTGTGTTTTGTATCGACCATTGACCAACGACCACATATACTTAATTGTGAACACGAAATGGCCTCGATCAAAAATGGCGCCGTTGCCGGGGACGGTGTTTAATTGATTTAAGATTTCTTTTATTGTTATTAGTTGTGTCTTTTTCACCTTGGGGAAGTAACACTCCTCAAGGTTTTCTCTAATCGTTTTCAAGTTGTTTGATATTTTGCGAGGATGGATTTCATAGATTGTTTTGTAGAGGACCACTTGAGTATCCCTTACTTCAAGGATCCCATGCAAGCATTAGAGGCCTTAGAAGCAAGTAAGGCTAAGAGCATATATTGGGAGTTGGAGGTGGATCTCTTTGAGGCCGCTCTAGCTAACAAGGAACTTACTCATGCACAATCCGAGTTGGTGCATAATATTCTAGTGGAAGCATGTCAACCCATAGAGGATGAGCAATCCATCCTAGAGGATATTCTACAAGCTCAAGAGCAAGAGGAACCCATCATGGGATTTGAATATGATGAGGTTCATGAAAGTGAAGAAGAGTATGTCATGAGAATGGAATGTTTAATGGAGATGGAGCAAATTCTCAATGAAACTCCAAAGGAGGAAAGTGAGGTACAAACTCCTACTTTGAAACCCCTTCCCCCAAATTTGAAATATGCTTACCTTGATGAATCAAAGACCAAACCCGTAATTGTTAATGATAGACTTGATGATGACCAATTGGGAAAACTACTTAATGTGTTGAAACAACATGAGAAGGCTATAGGCTATAGTCTAGATGACCTTAAGGGGATAAGTCCCAACTTTTGCATGCATAGGATTCATCTAGAGGACGATCATAGACCTACCATTCAACCCCAAAGAAGATTGAACCCCCACATGCAAGAAGTTGTCAAAGGAGAAGTCATGAAATTACTTGATGCAGGAATCATATATCCCATATCGGATTCTTTGTGGGTTAGCCCCGTCCAAGTGGTACCTAAGAAAGGAGGTACTACGGTAGTGACAAATGAAAAGAATGAATTAATACCCACAAGAATGATCACCGGTTGGCGTATGTGCATTGACTACCGTAAATTAAACTCCGCAACAAGGAAAGATCACTTCCCCTTACCATTCATTGACCAAATGCTTGAGAGGTTAGCCTCTAACAAATTCTTTTGTTACCTTGACGGGTATTCGGGATTCTTCCAAATCCCTATACACCCGGATGACCAACATAAGACCACCTTCACATGCCCCTATGGCACTTTTGCCTATAGAAGGATGCCTTTTGGATTATGTAATGCCCCCGCTACTTTCCAAAGATGCATGATGAGTGTCTTCTCCGATTACCTAGAGACCATAATGGAAGTCTTTATGGATGATTTTAGTGTTTATGGAAAGGACTTTGACTCATGCTTGCATAATCTTTCCCTTGTATTGCAAAAATGTGAAGATGTTAGTCTTGTTTTAAATTGGGAAAAGTGTCATTTCATGGTCAATGAAGGAATTGTTTTGGGTCACTTGATTTCGGAAAAGGGTATCGAGGTCGATAAAGCTAAAGTTGAGGTGATAGAGAAACTCCCACCTCCCGTGAATGTTAGAGGGGTGAGAAGTTTTCTCGGTCACGCGGGTTTTTACCGTCGTTTCATAAAAGATTTTTCGAAAATAGCAAAACCCCTCACTCAACTTTTGCTTAAGGATGCCCAATTCCAATTTACTGACGAGTGTGTTGAAGCTTTTAATAGAATCAAAGAAGCATTGATCTCGGCACCAATCATCCAACCCCCAAATTGGGAGTTACCTTTCGAGATTATGTGTGACGCTAGCAACTACGCCGTTGGAGCGGTTCTTGGCCAACGGGTAGGGAGAGCTCTTCATGCCATCTATTACATAAGCAAAACCCTCGACCCTTCTCAAGTAAATTATGATACAACCGAAAAGGAGCTTCTTGCCATTGTATATGCTTTAGATAAATTCCGTTCCTACTTACTTGGATCCAAGGTGATTGTATTTTCGGATCACCGTGCTCTCCGACATCTCTTGATAAAGAAGGAGGCAAAACCATAATTGTTGAGATGGATTTTGCTTCTTCAAGAATTTGATTTGGAAATAAGAGATAAGAAAGGAGCCGAGAATGTGGTGGCGGATCACTTGTCAAGAATCCGGTTTCATGATGAAAATGGAGAAACCCCGATCAATGACTCATTCCCCGACGATATTTTGATGGCTATTCAAACTCAACTTGAAAGGCACATCACCCCATGGTTTGCCGATTATGCCAATTATATTGTTGGAAAGGTGCTCCCTCCAAACTTGAACCACAACCAAAGGAAGAGATTCCTATTCGAAGTGAAGAGGTACTTTTGGGATGACCCAAACCTCTACAAGGAGTGTAGCGATGGGCTCTACCGAAGATGCATCCCTCAATGGGAAATCCAAGGAATCTTGGAAGGATGTCATTCATCACCCTACGGTGGGCACCATGGAGCAAGAAGAACCGTTGCAAAAATTCTCCAATCGGGCTTCTATTGGCCCACAATGTTTCAAGATACAAGATAATTCATCATTCATTGTGATGCTTGTCAAAGAACGGGCAATATATCTTGGAGAAACGAAATGCCACAAAGGGGCATTCTAGAGGTGGAGATTTTCGATGTTTGGGGAATTGACTACCAAGGACCCTTTGTGACATCCAATGGGAACAAGTACATCCTTGTGGCCGTAGATTATGTTTCAAAGTGGGTGGAGGCAATTGCCACCCCAAATGATGATGCGAAAACGGTCACCAAGCTTTTCAAGAAGATAATTTTCCCACGATTTGGAGTTCCTAGAGCTATCATTAGTGATGGAGGAACACATTTCCATGAGAAGAAGCTTGCATCCCTTTTGACCAAATATGGTGTTCAACATCGAACCGGCTTGGGATATCATCCTCAAACAAGCGGTCAAGTGGAAATTTCAAATAGAGAGATCAAGCAAATTCTTAAAAAAGTTGTGAACAAGACTCGGAAAGATTGGAGCACAAAGCTTGATGATGCTCTTTGGGCTTATAGGACGGCCTATAAGACTCCCATTGGTGCCTCCCCCTACAAGCTTGTATATGGAAAAGCATATCATTTGCCAATCGAATTGGAATACAAAGCTTATTGGGCAATCCGAGCACTCAATCTTGATCTCAAATTGAGCGGTCAAAAGAGGATGATCCAAATCCAAGAGTTGGAGGAATTCCGACTACAATCTTATGAGAATGCAAAGATTTACAAAGAAAGAACAAAATTGCTTCATGATAAGAGAATTCGACAAAAGGCCTTGCACAAGGGAGACAAAGTCCTTCTATTCAACTCCCGCTACCGACTCTTTCCGGGAAAATTGAACTCTGGATGGATGGGTCCCTATGTGATAACCGAAGTTGGAAAATATGGAGATTTCGAACTCAAGGCGGAAGATGGAAGCAAGTTCAAGGTAAATGGTCAAAGGTTGAAGCCATACTATGAAGGAGCATTTGTTGGAGAGGTCGAGGCTACCTACCTCGGGCCTCCTCCCCCTTGAAAGGACCATCTAAGGGAGAGTTTGGTGGAGTCCTCCCTAAACCACCATTTGTAAATATACTAACCCTCTAACTTGTATTTATTATTGCTTTTATTTTAATAAATGTCATAAACTCTTTTCATGAGCGTAAGTGAGGGAGGGTTACTAACAAGTTTTTGAATGAAGGAAGGAGCAAATTCCTAAGTGTGGGGATGCATTGAAAGAAAGAAGAAAAAGTCAAAGCTCGCAGCCAGAATCCGAGCGGATTTCCGGGAATCCGGCCGTCTTGGCTGAATCCGGACGTCTAGGAGAGAAACCGCACGTCCAGCTATGTCGAAAAATTGAAGGTTTAAATTTGTTTGAAAATCCGAGCGTCCTATGGAAGAAGACGCCCGTCTGGTTGAATCCGGCCGGATTTATGGAAAGACGCTCGTCTCTCCGCCTGTGCATTTCAAGAAAAATCTCTGTACTGAAATCCGCCCGTCTTCTCAAGAAGACGCCCGTCCCACCTTGGAAGAATCCGAGCGTCTTTTGCTCGGGACGCCCGTCTTGTGGCGAGAAAAATTTTGGGATTTTACTCTCTGGCAGAATCCGGGCGTATTGCCCAGAATCCGCCCGTCCCGTGAGAGAAGAATCCGAGCGTCTTGCCTTCGAATCCGCTCGTCTCCCTGCCCGTTTTTCGGCCCGACTTTTCTCAATTAAATTACACCCCACCACCCATATAATGACACATCACTACTCCTTCCACTTACCCTATAAAACCCACCTCCTTATGACTCCCATACATATCCAAATCACTCCCTTCACCCACAAAATTAAAAATCCCCAATTTTCTAGGGTTTCCAATTCTCAACCAACAAGGAACATCCTTAGCAATCTTCAAATTAAAAGAACCCAACAAAAGAAGCAAGAATGGCACCAAGGAGATCCTCTTTTAGAAGTGAAAGACGACCAAGGATGGTGGGAAGTTCCTCTACCTCACATCTCAACACCATTAGAAGAGAACATGTGGAGATTGTAGATCTCACAAGGCTCGATGATTTCTCGAATGTGGAATTCCTTGATGATGTGCAGCGAGTGGTCTTCCACCGACTCTTAAGTAAGAATATTCTTCCCACTAAATTCCTTTGTCATGATACCTTAAGAAAGCTTGGAATCTTTCACCAAGTAGAGGCACTATTTGAGGTTTTTGGTCTTTCGACTCTCTTTCGCATGTATGAGCCAACATATCGGTCCCTCGTGCTAGAATTCTTAAGCTTTTTGAGAATCACAACCTTGAACAAGACTATTTGCATAGAGTTTAGGTTGGAGAATGTCTCTAGAATGATGACCCTTGTCGAGTTTGCCAATGTGTTCGGACTTGATGTTTCGCCTACCCGAACATCAAAGCCCAAAAAGTATAATGTTGCACCATTGTGGAGGGCCATGACGGGCCGGGATTTCATTCTTACCAAAGAGTGTCTTGCTTTTCACATCCAAAACCCGATCTTGAGGCTTACATATAGATTTCTTTCGGGTACTCTTTTCGCCCGCCGTGATCCGGCCATTGTCAACCAATTGGACCTTGTTTTTATGGAATCATACCTCAACATTCAAGGGAGAGATGGGTATCAATTCAATGCACCTCTAGTTATGCTAGAGAAATGGGCAAAGTTTCGAAATGGGAATGATGATGGAATGAAGCACATAGTGAATGGTGGACTCATAACTAGACTTGCAAAGCACTTTAACCCAAGGTTCAATGAGAACAATGAGTACACTCCACTTGCGGGGAACACGAGAATTAATGAAGATCTCCTTATCGTCCAACACCATTGGATAACCCTTGAGGGGGTTGATAAGAGGATAAAGTGGTTGACAAAAGGGAGCGATCCACTCTATCTCCCAATGCATGATCTACCACGGGTCTCCCCAAGAAGAGGAAGCTTGTCCCCAATGCCCTCCTACCTCATCCCAAGTCAAAAAAGGCAAACTCCACCTCCACAAAATCCACCACCACAACAAGAACAACAAACTCAAAATGAGAAGATAAAAGTGCCTCCTTACCCCTTTCCCTACCAACCATACAACCACCCAAATCCCTTCATCCTCCCCCGTGACGACTTTGTCACGGGAATCTTGCAAGATTTACACTACCGTCAATATGAGACCTCCGTGGACACTTATTATGCTCTTTACCCCCAATACTATGAGATGGCTCAAAAAGGACGGATTAGTGAGGAAGGAGCTTTCCCCTCATGGGCTCAAATGGAATTGTTTTTTCCTAACTCGGAGAAGGCTAATGAAGGGGCGAACGGTCGCAAAGGGGAAGAAAGTGGGGACTCTTGTGGAGGTGATACGGTGAAGCTTGAGAGTGAAGATGAATTCATGGATCTAAGTTTAAGTGATGCTTCAAAGGATATTTGGGATACCGATATTGAAGGAGATGATGCCGATATCTAGGAGACTACTTCATCACTAGGTGGAGCGGGCAAGAGGCACCCACCTTAGTTCAAGTGAAGTTTTCTCATCTCTCCTCTTTATCTTTATTTTTCATGAAAAGAGCTTTGTATCTTGTTTCTTTGTATTTTATTTCATTTTGATCATTGTTGGTTTAGTCCTAGCAACATCAAAGGACTCACACCTCGGTTCCATTGAGGTGTTCTTTTTATTGTTCCCATTTGTAAAATCCAAAATGACAATCTAGTTTCATGCATAGCATAGTGTGTGCATGAACTATACCCATCCTTTGACATTAGCAATAGTGTCTTATTTGGTTTGGGGAAGTTAATGCATACACAACGGGAGGTAATCTAAATTATCCTCTCCGTCATAACAAAAACCATGCATCATGTAGTATAGCTTAGTGTAGAATTGCATTTAGTATAGAAATCATGCATCATCTTTGCATAATTTCCATCATTTTGGCCATTGAGGACAATGCCCATATTAGTGTGGGGATGGGAATTCTAACACTTAACTTTTATTCAAAAACCCATAAAAATTGAAAAATTTCAAAAAAATCATAAAAATTTGAAAATTGAAAACCCAAAAACAAGTTCATTTCCTTTGTAGTGTAGTCATGTATATATTATTGTATATATTGTGTTTGTTCATCCTTATTCACATTGATTGACTACGCCACATCCGAGACATGAGGATATTGAAGACCGCATGGTATGATCTTTCCAATCTCCTTTTTCCTCTTTATGTTAATGACTATGTGGCTTTATTTTGATTGATGCGGTAAAACAATGTGAACTTAGGACTTGCATTTAGATTATATGTCATATTAGTTGGTAGAATCATTTGCATTAGGATGTGTATATGTTAGTTGCATCATGGCATGTAGTTTGCATGGTTAGAAAAATTTTGCGAAACCGTCTACTTGGGAAGCTTGACAAGTGTATATAGGCCCTAGTAGATGCTTTTTATTCTTAAGACTTTGCTTGTTAGAATACTTGTAAAACACCCTAGGATGTGTCATGCTAGTATCCTTTGACCCATGGTTTAAGGCCGAGTCAAGAGTACCTTGTGGTGTGATAACTCCTTGGCTACCGTTTATTCCAAGGTGACCCTTGAAACCATGCATACATCTATCATTCATCCATGTTCTACCATACATTTTTGTCATCAAAGGGAATGGGCACAAAAACAAATCAATTTGAGTTCAATGAAATGAAAAGTGAAAGAAAGTTTGCAAAAATGCATCAAATGAAAAGAGGAGCAAAAATAGACTCCTAAAGCTTCAAATATAAGCCACCCTCACTACATATGGGGTGACTTTGAAAATGTTCAAAAGAAAATGCAAAAAGTTGAAAAGTTGTCAAGTGTTGAAATGCCAAAAATCAAAAAGAAATGGCAAAAAGAAAGTGTTCTCAAATGTTATATGCCACAAGAAATTGGGGGGAAAAACAAAAATGAAAGCAAACTCCCAAAATGAAACTCAAATACTATCGATCCCTTTATCCATCGTATCCATTTTTGTGCATGGTAGAGAGGGGACGACCCTTCTTCTTGTCTAGGCAAGAGGGGGAATTCCGCGATCCTCCAGTGTTTCTAACACCATAGGGAGTCTACTCTTGACAAAATCATTTAACGATTGAGGACAAAGGTACCCTAGCTTGACACCTTTTGGAGGTGATTTATTGGTATCCTTCTAGGCCTAGTAGTTTGAACAAATTGCATCTATGAAGGATTGTGTACCCTTGAATTGCTTCCCTTGTAGATAATTTCCGCCACTTAGATGAGGAAAGTGGCTATTCTTTTTGTAGATGCATCCATTATGTGGTTTTATGTGCTTTAATGTTTGGATGTTTCGCCATTTTGGCAAGACCCACCTTGCCTTGCAAGAAGGCATCCTACCTCATGGTTGTCTTGTTGTGAGTTGAAGGGGCGGAGTGAGACCCGCTAATTGTCTCATATCGGCTATTATTATTAGGTTAGGTTAGTATTGGTCCTAGTCTTTGTCACCTCTTTACTCGGGACGAGCAAAGGTTCGGTTTTGGGGATACTTGATGTGACCATAATTGGCGCATATTTAGCCCCCGAATTACCATTGTTTCCATGCTTTTTAGTGCCTATTTGGGTCATTTCTTATCTTTAGTTCTTTGTTTTGCATATTCTTTGAGATTTTGATCCCTTGGTAGGAAAGGAGTAAGAATCTTGCATTTTCATGGCAAAACGAGGCTAAATTGATTGTATTCAATGACCAAGCATCAAGGAGAGACAAGACTAGAAGGCCTTTGTACATATCATAGTAGAAGAACAATGTTGAGAAAAGGATCCTTGAGTCTCCAAGGAAATCCCCAAGGAATTTATGAAGAAAAGGGAAGAAAAGAAGAAGAATTGACGTTGTCACGTTTCTTCCACGAGTATTTCTTCCCAACGAGAACCATCTCTTGGCTATTGATGAGGGTTTAACCAGCAGACAACAAAAGTTCACTGAAAGAAATAAAAACAAAAAGGAGATAAGTTATAAATAAATATGCAACTGATATACAATAACTACCTACAAGTACTGAACGGTAAAACCACTATAAAGTAACTGCATATTTTACAGAAATAAAGCATAGTATTATAACCGACTATAAGCATATTATATAAGAGCACAATAATAACTCCAAATTGAAATAACTAAGTTAAAATAATAAAATTCTAATTTGAAACAACTAAGTTAAAATAACACAATAACTAAGTTTGAATAATACAATAATTCGGTTAAAGCAATATAATAACTATTACTAACAGAATATTTTCTAACATAGCAAACAAGAAGTAACTACAAAATACAATAACTGAGTATGAATAATACAATAACTCGGTTAAAGTAATATAGTAATTGTTATTGACAGATTAACCACAAAACCCTTGAAATTATCAAAGATACAGAAACACAATTGAATTAAAAAAACTACTCAAACACCTTACAACCAACATTAAAATGTACAAAATCATTTAGAGTTCTCATATCAAACTCAACTTAAACAGGTTATATAAGAAGACACCATCTTACAACAACTCTAATTTGAAACAATTAAGTTAAAATAATACAATAACTAAGTTTGAATAATACAATAACTCGGTAAAAGCAATACAATAAATATTATTAACAGAATATGTTCTAACATAGAAAACAAGAAGTAACTACAAAAATACAATAACTGAGTTTGAATAATACAAACTCAGTTAAAGTAATACAATAATTGTTATTAACAAATTAATCACGAAACCCTAGAAATTATCAAAGATACATGAACACAATTGAATTAAAAAAAAACTACTCAAACACCTTACAACCAGCATAAAAATGCACAAGATCATTTATAATTCTCATATCGAACTCAAAACCCTATAAATTATTGGGAAAAAAATGAGAGAACAAGCAATTTAACAACAAAGATATAAAGTATAAACGGATATACAATGAATCAACGAAAATGAAACGGATATTAGATAAGAACGATAATAAAAACGCACAAATCAAATCTAGAAAAACAAAATTAGTACTTACCTATAGTGAAATTAAAGAGAAATACAAAGATGAATCGAAAGAGACGACGAAATATACATAATTGATGACGAATTTGAACGATTTGTAGCCTGCAACTTGGAAGAATTTGATGAATATTGAAATTTATAATCTTTACGTACGTTTTTTTTTGGTTGTTTAGATAAAGAAGGAGGAGAGAGAATTATATTTTCTAATAATGGGGGAGATTGAGAAATTAGTGTGGATTTATAGGTTGAGCAAGATTTAATCTCAGTCATCCATCTTATGTTAGATCAATTGTCCAGATTTAGAGGGGTAACTCACCAAGAATGAACCAACTCATATGATCCTATATATATATATATATATATATATATATATATAGAGAGAGAGAGAGAGAGAGAGAGAGAGAGAGAGAGAGAGAAAGAAAGAAAGAGAGATAAAGAGAGAGAGAGAGAGCCAAGATCCAGTGAGTTTGCCACTTTTCGTGAGTTACCCCCGCATATATATACAATTGACCTAACAAAACCAATTGATAAAAAAAATTCATCGATCAAAAAAACAACACATCTCTCTCTCTCTCTCTCTCTCTCTCTCTCTCTCTCTCTCTCTCTCTACTTTCTCATCAAAATACTAGCTACTCTGTTACGATCAAAAATCGCACAAAAAATCGTCAAATTTGATCAAAAAATTCATCGATTCTTCACCTTTTTTGTGCAAATCCTCAAATTTACACAAAATTCATTCACTATTTCGATTAATTAAATTGAAACTATCAATTTTTTCTTCAATTAATACTCAAATTTCCGAAAACCCTAACTGTTGAAATCAAAACGAAGGTATGAATATTTCTTAATAATTCTTATTTAATTCTCGAATTACTGCAGTATTTGAATCAAATAACGAATTCTAATATGATTTATGTGTGTTTTTTGTAATCAAAACGAAGGTATGAATATCATTTACGATTTCATAGCTAATAATCGAATTTCATCAGTGATTTTTGTAGCTATGGGAATCAAATAACTGTATGTGTTCTGATTCTACTCCGTTAGTATGCTTGTTTATCAAACCGTTGACATTTGATTGATGATTTATTGTCATAATCCTGAAACAATGTTGGTAATCTAGATTAGCACACTAACTGTTTGTTAAAATGTCTAGTTGAATGTAGAAACTCAGTTATGATAATAAAAAAAACCGTGGTTATTTAGTAGTTATTCAAATGCAGAAACTCAGTTATTGAAATGTAGAAACTCAGTTATTGAATCAATTATTGTAATGTATTAACTCTGATATTGGTAGTCATTGTAACGTAAAAACTCGATTATTGTAATAAATAATGTTAGTTATTCTATATGTGATGAATAATGTCAGTTATTATGGGGCTTGAAGAGAGTATGGTGACAGAGAGGGCACAATGGAGGGAAAGGATACATGTGGATTTTTAGTATTTCATGTTTTTTTGACATATTTCATGTTTTATTTAATTTTAAAAAATTTTAATTATTTGTTCCTCTCTCCTTTATTACACTTTTTTTACCAACCACTTTCTTATATATTTTACTTGGTTTACTTTTAAGGCATTTTGGATCCTTAATTTTATTTCGGTTTTCAAAATTGTTTTAATCTTTTCTCTCGATTTAAAAGTTTTTATAAAAGAAATCCGGAATTCGATTTTAAAACCTGTAAGTTTACCTTGACTTTGCATTATATTTTCGCTCTCCTTTTTTTTTTTTTTTTTCATTTCCCCATTTTCTATTCGCATTGTGAGGTGTGCGTTCACTCATGGAACTCGAATATATTCAGCTTTCTATCTTTTGTTTGTTTTCATCTCGTTTAATTGAATAACTAGTCATTTCCATTCAATTAATCATTGAGATTGGTTAATGCAATAGCAAATTTGAAAAATGAAATAATCATTTATAACAAGGTTAAAAAAATCTCTTTCTTTCATTATATAACTATTTTGCTTCCAACACATTACACTTAAACACCTCTAACAATTTATATCTAAGCATCATCATCATTACATCTAAGCATTTCAAATAATACATCTAACAATAGTAACATCACAAATATTACATATATTTATCTCGAATACTACGTCTAAAAGTAATTTTCCATCGAGAACTGTGTCTTGTCGTTCTTTTCACCCTTCTTCCACCAATATTTCTTCGCTGTGAGAACCATGTTTTGCCTATTGATGAGGGTTGAACCAGTAGAAAACAAAATCTCACTGAAAGAAATAAAAAGCAAAAAATGTGGTAAGTTATAAATAACTATGCAACTATAAGCAGATTATATAAGACCACAACAATAACTCCAAATTGAAATAACCAAGTTACAACAATACAATAATTAAGATGTAATATTACTATAACCAACTTAAACAGATTATATAAGAAGACGCCATCTAACGTACAACAACTCTAATTTTAAATAACTAAGTTAAAACAATACAATAACTAAGTTTGAATAATACAATAACTCGGTTACAGCAATACAATAACTAATATTAACATAATATATTTTTAACATAGCAAACAAGAAATAACTACAAAATACAATAATTGAGTTTGAATAATACAAGAACTCGGTTAAAGTAATACAATAACTGTTTTTAACAGATTAATACAATAAACAAGGAATAACTACAAAATTAGCAGTGGCTTACATACAAACATCCAAAAAACTCCAACATGTTCTTGTTAATGAGTCCAATCAAATTCTTAACTAGTCATTTTCATTCAACTAAGGTACACAACACCCAATAGGTCACTGCAAGATAGAATAACTGATTTTTCATAATAGAATAACTAGGTTAAACTAATACAATAACTACATGAATATATTACAATAACAGAATAATTTCAAACAACAAACACATTATATCTTCATTAGAATGCACAATGAAATCACAATAAAAGAAAAACAACAAAATTCAAAAACGCAAAAATAAAATTACGAAACCCTAGAAATTATGCGAAAACAATAGGAAATGTAATTTAACAAGAAAAACACAACAAATTGAATACATAATGAAAATGACTAAATAAATTGAAGAGTAAACACACAAAAACAAGAAATTCAAGAAAAAAAACAAGAAATTGAAAAATGCAAAATTGCAGGAATTCAACGTAAAAATAGTACAAAAGAAGAGATTCATTACCTGATGAGATGAAATTGAAGATGAAGTAGAGTTAGTGAGCATGAAAAACAAGAATGACGGAGAAAATCGAAGAAACAAGGACGAACGAGTTGAAATCGCAGTAGAAGAAGAATTAGAGAGGGAAACAGTGAAAGGGGAGAGAAAGACTGAAAAAATGAAAAAAAAATAAAAGAAACTTCAAATCTTACATCTTTTATATAGAAGATGTACGATTAAATCTCAGCCATTCATTTTAATTTAGATGAGTGGTCCAGATTTAGAGGAGTAACTCACAAAGATTGACCCAACTCATATGATCCTATTTCTATATATATATATATATATATATATATATATATATATATATATATATATATATATATATATATATATATATATATATATATATATATTGAGAGAGAGAGAGAGAGAGAGAGAGAGAGAGGCGGGATTTCGTGAGTTTGATTGTTATGGTGAGTTTGTGCTCACAAATCTAGACCATTAAATTAAAGGGAATCAACGGCTGAGATGTAATGTGCTGAAACACGCGGAATTAATAAACACGCACCTTATTTCCCTCTATGTTTTCTCTCTCTCTCTCTTTATTACTCTCTGTCTCTTTTTCATCTTCCCCACGCCAATTTGTACAACTTTTGTCATCCAAATTTTCAGAACACAAATCACTCAAACTCTTTATCAACCTTTTTTTCTTATTATTAATTCCTTTCCTAAATTTATTATCTTTTTTCTTTATACTTTGTCTGTGTTGTTGATTAGTTTGATTTTATTTATGTTTTAATGTTCGTTTATTGGTATTCTTACCGTTCAATGAATTATCATTTACTTGGGATCTCTGGTGTGGGTTTAAAACTCGTCGTCAAAAGCTACCAACCAAAACAATATTTATAACTTTACAAACTACTCTTAGTAAAGAGGCAAGTAAAGGTCAGATCCCAAGGGACGGGTATTGATGTAGGATTCTCAATTGCAAATGGTTGTGTCTTAGGGTGTCACAATTTGGGTTGAGGTAGGATATACACTAAACTAATCAAAAAGATGAAAGTAAATTAATGAAAAACAAAGCAAGGTAAATAAAGAGGTTGTAAACAATTGAATAAAAGCACTAGGGTGTCATGGGTTCATAGGGGATTCATGGGATTTGATCATACAAACATGTTCTCAATTATATGCAAGCACTTATTGTTGTGATGGGATCGAGTTGGTGTATAAGCTTACAATCCCTAAGAAGGTTTGGGTCCCGGAGCCGAATCGATTATATTGTTCAACACCTACAAGTCGACTTAATCCTTCCTATTCAACTTTATGCATGGTCTAATGAGGCTCGAGTTGGTGTATAAGCTTACAAGCCTCATTGAAGAGATATGTGATGGATCAAAAAATGCAAGGATTCATAGGCTCGCATTTCATCAAACATAACATGTGCATAAGTTGAAATCACAACAAGCAAGCAAATTAATTATGAAAACATATTAGAATAAGTATGAATCAATCCCCATGTTGGTTTCCCCTAATTTCTCATTAACCCTATTAAGAAGACTACTCACTCATTATCAATTTCAACATGCTAATAAGATTGTCAATCAAACTAACAAAGTTAAACTTGATGAATAAATAACAGTAATTAACAATAATTAAACAAGGGTAAAGAGAATTATACCTATGAAGATGATTCCAAATAATAATGCAAAGAATAATAGAAGTACTTGATGATTGATGGAAGGTTGTCAATCTCCAAATAAACCCAAATAATCTTCTAATTACCCAAAATAAATGAAGAACAATAGAGAAATTAAGGAAAGATTAAGATATGATTAATATTGATAAATTGTATTACAACTAATTTGAGAGTAATTAAGAGATGATTAAGGATGGATTAAGATATGATTAAGAGAGCATTAAGAGATGGTGCTAATCTAGGTAGTACAAAGGGGTATTTATACTAAAGATTAGGTACAAAGATTAGGGTTAATAAGGGCTTAAATGACTATTAAGACCCTAAGAAAAGTTGAGGAAATGCTCCTCTCAAAGGAAATGAGCAGATTCCCACTGTTAGTCTTGCCACGATCCGCCCGTCTTGTGCTGTGGCATGGGCTCTTCTGTCATAGGATCCGCTCGGATCCAGGGGAAGACACTCGGCTTAGGCTGCTGCAAGCCGTTTGTCTTGGGCACAAGACGCCCGGATCTTGCTGTTGTGAGACGCCCGGATCGTGCTCGATCTGCTCGGATTCCTGGACAGATAGCTTCTCTTCTTTTTGATGTGACCATTATTTGAGCATATTTAGTCCCCGAATTAGCGTCGTTCCTATGCTTTTTAGTGCATATTTGGGTCATTTACTATCTTTAGTCCTTTGTTTTGCATATTCTTTGAGGTTTTGTTCCCTTGGTAGGAGAGGAGTGCAAACCTTGCATTTTTATAGCAAAATAGAGCTAAATTGATCGAATCTAATGACCAAGCATCAAAGAGAAAGACAAGACTAGAAGGCCTTTGTACATATTATAGTAGATGGGCAATGATGATGAAATCCTTGCATCTCCGACAAGATCCCGGAGGATTATTGGAGGAAGAAAGAAGAAAAGAAGAAAAAGAAGGCTGGGACGAGATCCGCTCGTCCAACCACGCAGGACGCCCGTCCAACACTGCAAAAATCCGAGCGTCCTTCCCATAGGGACGCCCGTCAAGGAGCCTCCCAGGACGCTCGTGCAAGCCAGCAGGCCGCCCGTCCAGCCACCCCAGAATCCGCTCGTCCTGACCCATGGACGCTCGGATTGTGGTACAGACCCACACGTCCTCTTCTTCCCTCCATGAAAGATGCGCATATTTGTGAAAGACCGGCAAAAAGGAGACTCGCGTCTCTCTAGAGAGGAGCGATTCCTCAAGGACTTAATCGTCATTTAAGCCCTTAGTAAACCCTAATTTGTGTACCTAATCCCCACTATAAATATCCCATTAGTCTAATTAGATAATCATGTTCTTCTTATCAATCTTTAGTGTAGTTTATATTATTCTAATCTCTCTTTAATCTTGTAATCAACTTCCAATCAAGTCTTAATACAAATCTCATTTCCTTAATTTCTCTTTTGTTCATCTATTATTTTGGGTAATTGAAGATTATTTGGGTTATTGTTGGGAGATTGACAACCTTCCAATCATTCATCAAGTACTTCTATTATTCTTTGCTTTATTTTGGAATCATTAGTAGGTATAATCCTCTTAATCCTTTTTAATTATTGTTAATCATCTTCAGTTATTCATCATGTTTTGCTTTGTTAATATGATTGACAACCTTGTTAACATGTTAAACTTGATAATGAGTGAGTAGTTGCCTAAACTAGGGTTAATGGTTAATTAGGGGAAACCAACATGGGGGATGATTCATGGTTAAATTAATATGTTTTCATAATTTATTTGCTTGCTTGTTGTGATCTCAACTTATGCACATGTTATGTTTGATGAAATGCGAGCCTATGAATCCTTGCATTTTTTACCCATCACTTATCTTTTCAATGAGACTTGTAAGAAATAAACCAACTCGAGTCTCATTAGACCATGCATATAGTTGAGTAGGGAGGATTAAGTCGACTTTTAGGTGTTGTACAATCTAATCGATTCGGCTCCGGGACCCAAACCTTCCTAAGATTGTAAGATATAAACCAACTCGGTCCATCACAACAATAATTACTTGCTTATAATTTGAGAATATGTTTGTATGATCAATTCCCATGAATCCCCTATGACCCCATGACACCCTAGTGCTTTTAATCAATTGTTTACAATCTCATTTTAATCATCTTGCTTGTTTACTTTAATTGTCATTAGTTTAGTGATCTTCTTACATCAACCCAAATTGTGACACCCTTAGACACCGCTACTTGCAATCGAAAATCCTACATCAATACCCGTCCCTTGGGATCCGACCTTTACTTGCCTCCTTACTAATAGTAGAGTTGTTTGTGAAGTTATAAATATTGTCTTGGTCTAGGTGCTTCTAACGACAAGTAACCGAAAATTAAGCTCCAAGTGAGTCCGACCAAAAATGGCGCCGTTGCCGGGAACGGTGTTAACTTGATTTGATTTTCTTAGATTGTTATTAGTTGTGTCTTTCTTTGCCTTGGGGAAGTAAAGCTCCTCAAGGTTTGTTATAATTGTTTTCGAGTTGTTTGATATTTTGCATGTCTAGAAGATCACAAGGTAACTTGTTACCCATTGATCACGAAATTGAAAGGACTTTGACTACCAATAGAAGACTTGCTAGAGGTACTTTCAGAGGTATTGGTGAGGTTGTAGATATTCAACCAAATACTATTGAGTTCATCAACCCTTTTGCAAGAGAAGGTGAGGAGAACCCAACACAAAATCAATCACAAAATCAACCCACAATGCCTAAGTTTTCATCACATTTCGTACCAACCGAGGAGAACCTACCCAATGGTACTCCCCCACCACAACAATTAACCGGAAATTTTATTGAAAAATCCGCATTTATCCAATTAGTCGAAAGAAGCCAATTTGGGGGGATGCCTAGTGAAGACCCTCATTCCCCATATGGAGACTTTTTGTGACTATTGTGATGCGATTTCACAAACCGGTGTAACTCAAGACCAAATTCGATGGGTCTTATTCCTTTTTTCTCTAATTGGCACCGCAAAACAATGGTTGAAAAGCCTTGATAAGGCTACTCTTGGAATTGACTCTTGGAAGAAGTTGGCTCTAGCTTTCTACAAAAAATTCTACCCTCCGGAAAAGACTAACATGCAAAGAGCTCAAATTACGGGTTTTAAGCAAAGGGATGAAGAATCTTTGTATGAAGCTTGGGAGCGGTTCAAAGGAATTTGTTGCTCATGTCCTCATCATGGACTTAGCGAGTGGTTCTTGGTACAACAATTTTGGAATGGTCTTTATGAAGACTCAAGAAACATTCTCAACATGGGATCAAATGGTAACTTGGAACAAGATTGAGGAAATGGCGGTCCATAATTCACAATATAGTAGACCTCGCAAAGCTACTAGAGGAGGAAAGCATGAAGTGGACTCTATTACTCAATTAGGTGCTCAACTTAGTGCTCATATTGATACCATTAACTTGAAGTTTGAAAAGGCTATGGCTAAACTTGAAGAAGCCTCAAAATCACCAAAGCATCATGTTAATGCCATGGTAGCATCTTCATCAATCCCAAGTGGGATATGTGAGAATTGTGGAACTTTGGGACATGACCAAAGTGAATGTAGGGGAACAAATGAGCAAGTGAATGCTTTTCAAGCATACAAGAGTGGTACCCCTTATTCCAACTATTACAATGAAAACACCAAATTCCACCCAAATCTCTCATACAAAAGCCAAAATGTTCAAAACCCATAACAAACATACACCCCACCTCCCATGAGAAACCAAAATCAAAGACCCTTTTTCAACCAAAACCAAGGTTACCAAAATCAAACTCCATACAATCAACAAAATGACCAAGGTTTTGATGTTCAAAAAGCGGTCCTCCAAATGCAAAAGAATCGACAAGAATTTTTCACTCAAATGCAAAAAGATAGCCAAACAAAAGACATTACCATCAACAACATCCTAGCCCACACAAAAATGTTGGAAACTCAATTGACCCAACTAGCATCTTCAAACTCTCAAAGACAAAAAGGGCAATTACCACCTCAAGGTAATCCCCCAAGACATGAAACGGTTAGTGCCATTCACTTGAAGAGTGGTACGAGATATGAAGGACCAAAGAAGCAAGTTGAGGATGAAGTTGTGGAAGCTAGTGACAAAGAAGGAGTTGTGCAAATCTCTAAGGAAAATGAACCAACAAAACAAGAAGTTTCAAAGAAAAATGAAGAAAAGGCCAAGGAGAAGGAGCCCATTGTGATTAGACTTCTATTCCCAAGTCGTCAAGCTAAGCCTAAGGTCGATGACCAACTTGGAAAATTCATGGAAATTGTGATAAATTTGGAAGTCTCGATTCCTTTCACGGAATTAATCAATCATGTGCCGGCCTATGCAAAGTACTTGAAGGACATCCTTACGAAAAAGAAGTCGATCCGGAAGCTTGAAACTATCGCCTTCACTAAGGTGAGTAGTGCAATCTTTCAAGGGAGTTCACCTCCGAAACTCAAGGATCCGGGAAGTTTCTCAATACCATGTACTATTGGCGACACCACGATCAACAAGGCTTCGTGTGATCTAGGAGCAAGCGTGAATGTTATGCCGTATTCGGTTAGTAAAAGGCTAGGGATGGGAGAGCTTAAATGTACCAACATCACACTCCAAATGGCCGATAGATCGACGAAGACACCGTTAGGGATATGGGAAGATGTTCCCGTGAGAATTGGCAAATTCTTCATCCCGGTGGACTTTGTCATTGTTGACATGGAAGAAGACTCCAATATTCCGATCATCCTCGGTAGACCTTTCTTGCACACCGCGGGTGCGGTGATAGATGTGAAGCACGGAGAGCTTACCCTTGAAGTGGGATATGAAACCATAACTTTCAATCTTGACAAGACCATGAGAGCTCCCCGTTTGCATGAACCATGCTTTATGGTTGATCACTATAGCCGGAAGGATGATAGGAAGAAGTCGGAATTCCAATGGAAAAAGAAAGTTGATGATGCTCCATTCAATGAGCAAGGGAATAGCAACAAAGAGAGCTTGAAAAGCTCACCCATGACAAGTGAAGAGGATGGCCTTATTGGCCAAAACAAGAAGGAAGGAGAGTTATCTCTATCAACTCAAGAAATTTTTAATGATCAAGTAGACGAAGTTTGCGGTCTTTGGGATGATGAGTTCGAAGGGATATTCAATCCCTACATTGGTAATGCTATGAACCAAGACCATCAAGGAGAACAACAAGTGCAAATATCTATTGAGGATCTTTATCATGATAATGAACAAGCTTTTGACTACTTCTTCAAGGTGTTGAGTAACATCAACAACACCTTGAACATGCCCCCTTGACATCTCACATTGGTGAGAGTTTGGTGGAGTCCTCCCTAAACCACCATTTGTAAATATTCTAACTCCTTAACTTGCATTTCAATTTTTACATTACATTTTTGTCATTTTTGGATTTATGTTTTTGTGCCTTGATCAAGATATTCATCATTTTGAGAGAAGTGAGGGAGGGACTTATGATTTTATTGATGTGTAGTGCTTTGACTTAGTGTGGGGATAGCAATTGCCTAGGCTATTCATGCCTTTGTAGTGCCCCTACAATGAAGAATACGAGAATTGAAGAATGAAAATGATACGGGTTATGCAGTACTCACGGATGGACCTGAATCCGTGTGGAGAAGGAAGAATCCGGGCGTCCAAACGGACAATCCGCTCGTCCCGAGGAATCCGAGCGGCCAAAAGGAGAATCCGCTCGTCTGGCAGAGTTGTAGAATACAAAAAATGGTCTGTCACAGAATCCGAGCGTCTCAATTATGAATCTTCTCGTCTGATTCTGGACGCTCGTCTTACAGCAAAGACGCTCGTCTTTCTGCTGTTGAATTTTGAAGAATCACCCTGTAACAGAATCCGAGCGTCCGTCCAGGAATCCGCTCGTCTCAAATCGAAAAATCCGCTCGTCCTTGCTGAAAGACGCACGTCCTGTGGCGTCATTTCCTGAGGCAAAACACGAAGAATCCGAGCGTCCCATCCCTTGGTCCGCTCGTCCCTTGCTGCTATTTCAAAAATAACGGGTCTTTTAAACCCTTTTCCCTTATTCATTCTCATTTCTTCTACATTCAAACACTAACCACTACCCAAAAACCTCAAAAACCCTCATCCTCTCCATCAACAAAACCAATTTTCCTCAACCAAATTCAACAAAATCAAATCCAAACTTCCTCACAACAAAAATTAATCACTCCTTTTGCAACAACAATTGATTTAAACACCAAAATCTTCAACTTTTGAGTCGATTTTTAAGATACAAAGCAACATTCTTTCATCTTAAATCGATTTGGGCATAACTACAAATTGGAGATTTCAATCTTTCTTTGGTGTAATCAAGAATGGCAAGAACTAAAGGAGGTAACACGGCACCCCCAAAGAAGACACTTTCAAAAAGGCAACAAACTCTTCAAGCAAAACAATTGTCAAAGGCATTGGTAGTCCATGAGGCAAGGTTGGAGGTTCAACAAGGTCCCCATATGGAAGCTACAACATCAACAACTCCGGTCATTGAGCAATTATCCAATAATCCGGAGGTAATTTTCACTTCCGACTCTCATAGGGATAAATTTGTTCTCGTTGCTAAGAAGACCATTATGCCTACAAAATTTATTTGTGAAGATGCTTTGACAAAGTTGGGTGTTCTTGAATAAACCAAAACCTTCTTTGAGGCTATGTGATTGGGTAAATTGTTTACCATGAAGGAATTGACATACCCCTCCCTCACCTTGGAATTTTTAAGTTCCTTGAAAGTCACAAGGGTGGAGACTAGAACCCACATCGAGTTTTGTCTTGCTAATGTTGATAGACGCATCACTTATGGCGAATTGAGTAAGATTTTAGGCCTTAGCGATACTCCGAAATATACAAAGCTCCCCGACAAGTATGACCCCGCTCCTCTTTGGGAGGCAATTTCCGGAATGAAATTTGTGCGCTTTCATGATTGTCGTGCTCTATTAGTCCACCATCCGGGCATTAGAGTGTGGCATAAGGTCATTGGGAATACTTTGATAGCAAGAAATGGCACTAATCATCTTAACTAGCTCGATTGTGTTCTTCTTGAGTCGGCCTTGAACATAGGAAGGGAATATACTAAGCCATATAATGCTCTAAGACTTTTGGTTGAACGATGGCTTAATGTCGATTGTGGAAAAGAGGGCACCGCTTTCATTGTAAATGAAGGACTAGTTACCCATTTGGCCAAGCACTTTAACCCAAATTTCAACAAAGACATCACTTATGTGGCGGTTAAAGGAGGCCATCTCATTGATATGGACACCATGATTCACAAGTTTAAGTGGGTCAAGCATGATTCTCTTAACACCAAATATGGGTGGTTAACCAATGAGGCTAGATCCTTCACCTTGCCTTTAAAAAATTTTCCGATTGAGTGTTCACCGACCAAACTACCTTCTTCCACTCTCCGAGGAGACCGAGTATATTATTCAACAACAAAGAGGCGAGATTGACGAGCCCTTCTCCTCCATTATCACACCACCCTACCCATTTAAGTATCACGAGTTCAAACCCAAGGATGTCGAGGTAGGAAATGATTACATGACTCTACTCATGAGGGAAATGCACAAGAAAGCTTACAATGATAGAGTGGATGCTTACAAGGCCCAATATCCGCCCCTCCTACATCTAGCTAGGCAAGGACTTCTTGATCCATCATGTCCTTTGCCTAGTCGGGAGGATAAGGAAGTTTTCTTTCCTAGCACCTCTAGTGGTGGAAGACCGGGTGGAGAGGAGATGGTTGTTTAAGAGGGTGGTGCTCAAGAAGAAGAGGTTCAAGAAGAGGTTCAAGAAGAAGAAGCTCAAGCTCTAGATGAGGAAAGTGAGGAAGAGCAAGGAAGTGAAAGTGGGAGTGGAGATGATTCCACATCTATGGAGGAAGATGACGATAATGATGATATGATGGAGGATTAGCAAACCTTGGAGGCTCCTACATTCTTTCACCCCTCTTATGGTTTGTCTACTTCTTTTGTTTTCTTTATTCTATTTTGATCATTTGTTTGTGGAGTCCTAGCAACATGGAGGACTAATACCATGGCTTCATTAAGGTGTTCTTTTTATTGTTCCTAACTTATAAAATCCAAAATGACAATTTGTAGTTTCATGCATTGCATTCCATGTGCATGAACTACCCCGAAATTCAAGGCGTTAGAAATAATGTCTATTTTGGTTTGGGGAAGTCCATGCATATGCAGCGGGAGCTAATTTAAATTATGCTCTCCGCCATAACAAAAACACATGCATCATGTAGTTTAGTTTAGTATAGTTTGCATTTAGTTTAGAAATCATGCATATTCATTGCATAATTTCATATCGTATTGGCCATTGAGGACAATGCCCATTCTAGTGTGGGGATGGGAAATTCTAACTTGACTACTATTCAAAAATCCAAAAAAATCAAAAATTTCGAAAAATCCAAAAAAATTGAAAAATTGAAAAAAATCAAAAACATGTTCATTTCCTTTTTAGTGTAGTCTTGTATATATTGTTTTGTATATATTGTGTTTGTTCACCCTTGTTCACATTGATTGACTACGCCACATCCGAGACATGAGGATATTGAAGACCGCATGGTATGATCTTTCCAATCTCCTTTTTCCTCTTTATGTTAATGATTATTTGGCTTTATTTTGATTGATGTGGTAAAAACAATGTTAATCTAGGACTTGCATTTAGATTATTTGGCATACTAGTTGGTAGAAGCACATGCATTAGGATGTATAAATGTTAGTTGCATCATGGCATGTAGTTTGCATGTTAGAAAAATTTTGTGAAACCGTCTATTTGGGAAGCTTGACAACTGTATATAGGCCCTAGTAGATGCTTTTTCTTCTTAAGACTTTGCTTGTTAGAATGCTTGTAAAACACCCTAGGATGTGTCATGCTAGTATCCTTTGACCCATGGATTAAGGCCTAGTGAAGAGTACCTTGTGGTGTGATAACTCCTTGGCTACCGTTTATTCCAAGGTGACCCTTGAAACCATGCAACCATCATTCATCCATGTTCTACCATACATTTTGTTATCAAAGGGAATGGGCACAAAAAGAAATTGTTCAAATTTGAGTTCAAGAAAAGAAAAGAAAAAAAAAAGTTTGCAAATCCATCAAAAGAAAAGAGGAGTAACAAAAATGAAAACTCCTATGGTTCAAATATAAAGCACCCTCCCTACAAATGGGGTGACTTTGAAAATGTTCAAAAGAAAATGCAAAAAGTTGAGAAATTGTCAAGTATTGAAATGCCAAATATCAAAAGAAATGGCAAAAAGAAAGTGTTCTCAAATGTCAAATGCCACAAGAAATTGGGGGGAAAAACAACAACAAAAGCAAACTCCCAAATGAAACTCAAAATTTTATTGATTCCTTTACCCATCGTATCCACTTTTGTGCATGGTAGAGAGGGGACAACCCTTCTTCTTGTCTAGGCAAGAGAGGGAATTCCGCGATCCTCCAGTGTTTCTAACACCATAGGGAGTCTATTCTTGACAAAAGCATTTAACGATTGAGGACAAAGGTACCCTAGCTTGACACAACTTGGAGGTGATTTATTGGTATCCTTCTAGGCTTAGTAGTTTGAAGAAATTGCATCTATGAAGGAGTGTGTACCCTTGAATTGCTTCCCCTTTAGATAATTTCCTCCACTTAGATGAGGCAAGTGGCTATTCTTTTGTATATGCATCCATTACTTGATTTTGTGTGCTTTAATGTTTGGATGTGTCGCCATTTTGGCAAGACCCACCTTGCCTTGCAAGAAGGCACCCTACCTCTTGGTTGTCTTGTTGTGAGTTGAAGGGGCGGAGTGAGACCCGCTAATTGTCTCATGTCGGCTATATTAGTAGGATAGTTTAAATAAGGGTCCTAGTTTTTGTCACCTCTTTACTCGGGACGAGCAAAGGTTCGGTTTGGGGATATTTGATGTGACCATTATTTGAGCATATTTAGTCCCCGAATTAGCCTCGTTCCTATGCTTTTTAGTGCATATTTGGGTCATTTACTATCTTTAGCCCTTTGTTTTGCATATTCTTTGAGGTTTTGTTCCCTTGGTAGGAGAGGAGTGCAAACCTTGCATTTTCATAGCAAAATAGAGCTAAACTGATCGAATCTAATGACCAAGCATCAAAGAGAAAGACAAGACTAGAAGGCCTTTGTACATATTATAGTAGATGGGCAATGATGAAGAAATCCTTGCATCTCCGACAAGATCCCGGGGGATTATTGGAGGAAGAAAGAAGAAAAGAAGAAAAAGAAGGCTGGGACGAGATCCGCTCGTCCAACCAGGCAGGACGCCCGTCCAACACTGCAAAAATCCGAGCGTCCTTCCCATAGGGACGCCCGTCCAGAAGCCTCCCAAGACGCTCGTCCAAGCCAGCAGGCCGCCCGTCCAGCCACCCCGGAATCCGCCCGTCCTGACCCTTGGACGCTTGGATTGTGTTACAGACCCACACGTCCTCTTCTTCCCTCCATGAAAGATGCGCATATTTGTGAAAGACCGGCAAAAAGGAGACTCGCATCTCTCTAGAGAGGAGCGATTCCTCAAGGACTTAATCGTCATTTAAGCCCTTAGTAAACCCTAATTTGTGTACCTAATCCCCACTATAAATACCCCATTAGTCTAATTAGATAATCATGTTCTTCTTATCAATCTTTAGTGTAGTTTATATTATTCTAATCTCTCTTTAATCTTGTAATCAACTTCCAATCAAGTCTTAATACAAATCTCATTTCCTTAATTTCTCTTTTGTTCATCTATTATTTTGGGTAATTGAAGATTATTTGGGTTATTGTTGGGAGATTGATAACCTTCCAATCATTCATCAAGTACTTCTATTATTCTTTGCTTTAGTTTGGAATCATTAGTAGGTATAATCCTCTTAATCCCTTTTAATTATTGTTAATCATCTTCATTTATTCATCATGTTTTGCTTTGTTAATATGATTGACAACCTTGTTAACATGTTAAACTTGATAATGAGTGAGTAGTTTCCTTAACTAGGGTTAATGGTTAATTAGGGGAAACCAACATGAGGGATGATTCATGCTTAAATTAATATGTTTTCATAATTTATTTGCTTGCTTGTTGTGATCTCAACTTATGCACATGTTATGTTTGATGAAATGCGAGCCTATGAATCCTTGCATTTTTTACCCATCACTTATCTTTTCAATGAGACTTGTAAGACAAAAACCAACTCGAGTCTCATTAGACCATGCATATAGTTGAGTAGGGAGGATTAAGTCGACTTGTAGGTGTTGTACAATCTAATCGATTCGGCTCCGGGACCCAAACCTTCCTAGGATTGTAAGATATAAACCAACTCGGTCCATCACAACAATAATTGCTTGCTTATAATTTGAGAATATGTTTGTATGATCAATTCCCATGAATCCCCTATGACCCCATGACACCCTAGTGCTTTTAATCAATTGTTTACAATCTCATTTTAATCATCTTGCTTGTTTACTTTAATTGTCATTTAGTTTAGTGATCTTCTTACATCAACCCAAATTGTGACACCCCTAGACACCGCTACTTGCAATCGAAAATACTACATCAATACCCGTCCCTCGGATCCGACCTTTACTTGCCTCCTTACTAATAGTAGAGTTGTTTGTGAAGTTATAAATATTGTTTTGGTCTAGGTGCTCCTAACGACAAGTAACCGAAAATTAAGCTCCAAGTGAGTCCGACCACTTTTCCTCCCCAACAATCTGCAAGGATCGTGTTGGGGATGCAAGGATCCTTTCGACATTGCCCATTTCACTTAATTATCTACTTAGGCCTCTAGTATTGGTTGTTTCTTTGATGCTTGGTCATTAGATGCGATCAATTTAGCTCCATTCCGCCTTGTAAATGCAAGGTTAGCAATCATTTCCTACCAACGAGACAAAACCTCAAAGAATATGCAAAATGGGAAAACTAAAGATAGTAAATGACCCAATTATGCACTATAAAGCATGGGAACGAGGTTAATTCGGGACTAAATGTGCTCAAATATGAGTCACATCAAACATCCCCAAACCGAACCTTTGCTCGTCCCGAGTAAAGAGGTGACTAAAACTAGACCTTTATTTAAACTAACCTACTAATATAGCTGATGTGAGACAATTAGCGTGTCTCACTCTGCCCCTTCAACTCACAACAAGACAACCATGAGGTAGGATGCCTTCTTGCAAGGCAAGGTGGGGCTTGCCAAAATGGCGATGCATCCAAGCATTAAGCACGCAAAAGCAAGTAATGGATGCATCTACAAAAATGAATAGCCACTTTCCTCATCTAAATGGCGGAAATTATCTACAAGGGAAACAATATAAGGGTACACGCTCCATTATAGATACGGTTTTTTCAAGTTACTAAGCCTAGGAGGATACCAATAAATCACCTCCAAGTTGTGTCAAGCTAGGGTACCTTTGTCCTAAATCGTTAAATGCTTTTGTCATGAGTAGGCTCCTTATGGTGTTAGAAACACTGGAGGATCGCGGAATTCCCCTTCTTGCCTAGAGAAGAAGAAGGGTCGTCCCTTCTCCACCATGCATAAAAGTGGGTTCAGTGGATAAAGGGATCAATATGTTTTGAGTTTCATATGGAAGTTTGCTTTTGATGTTGTTATTCCCCCCAATTTCTTGTGGCATTTGATATTTGAGAACAATTTATTTTTGCCATTTCTTTGATGTTTGGCATTTCAATACTTGACCATTTCAACTTTTTGCATTTTCTTTTGAACATTTTCAAAGTCACCCTAATTTGTAACGAGGGTGCTTATATTTGAAGCATAGGAGTCTATTTTTTCTCCTCTTTTCTTTGATGCATTTTGCAAACTTTTTGATTTTTCATTTCAATGCTTGAACTCAAATTTGATCAATTTTTGTGCCCATTCCCTTTTTGTTGGCAAAATGTGGTAGAATGTGGAAGATGGTTGCATGGCTTCAAAGGTCACCATGGAATAAAAGGTAGCCAAGGAGTTATCACACCACAAGGTACTCTTGACTAGGCCTTAATCCATGGGTCAAAGGATACTAGCATGACACATCCCAGGGTGTTTTAGAAGCATTCTAATGAGCAACGTCTCAAGAAGAAAAAGTATCTACAAGGGCCTTATATACACTTGTTAAGATTCCCAAATAGATGTTTTCACAAAATTTTTCTAAAATGCAACTATATGCCATGATGCAACTAACATTCATACAATCTAATGCATATGCTTCTATCAACTAGTATGTCATATAAACTAAATTCAACTCCTACAATCACATTGGTTCTACCGCATCAATCAAAATAAAGCCACATAGTCATTAACATAAAGAGGAAAAAGAAGATTGGAAAGATCATACCATGCGGTCTTCATGATCCTCATGTGTCGGATGTGGCGTAGTCGATCAATGTGAAAAAGGATAAACAAACAAACAAATATATAGAAGATATACAATTCTACACTATAAAGGAATGAACATGTTTTTGGTTTTTCAATTTTTCAAATTTTTATGGTTTTTTTTTTGTGTTTATGAAATAAAAAGACATGTTTTTGTATTTTTAAAAAATTTTCAAATTTTGTAATTTTTGATTTAAAAGTCAAGTTAGAATTTCCCATCCCCACACTAATATGGGCATTGTCCTCAATGGCCAATACGATAGGAAATTATGCAAGCTAAATGAGAATGCATGATTTCTACACTAAATGTAAACTACATGACATATAAACAAGTGATGCATTCTATACTACACTATATGATGCATGATTTTATTGGTTGGAGAGCGCAATTTGAATTGACTCCCAATGCTTGTGCTTGAACTTCCCCAAACCAAGTAAGACACTATTGCTAGTGTAAAAATGGGGGAGTTCATGCACAAAAATGCAATGAATGAAACTAGTTTGTCATTTTGGATTTTCAAAAGTGGGAACAATAATAGACACCTCAATGGAACCGAGGTGGGAGTCCTGTAGGTGTTGCTAGGACTCAAAACCAATGATCAAGATTAAAAATTAGAAAGAAGAGACATAAACAAAGCTAAGAGGAGGTGTAGGAAACTCACAATGGATTGTGGCATCCTCCAAAAGCTTGTCAAACCTCAATTGTCGCTCATTGCGACATCCTCATCACTATCATCGTCATCCTCATCCTCATCCTCATTATCATCTACCTCCATGGACCCGGAGGCTTCAACATCATCTTCATCACTTGAGCTTTGCACTTCTTCCTCTTCTTCCTCATGGCAAGAGTAGCTACCTTCCCCGCTCTCAACAACAATCTCCTTCCCGTTAGCAACTTCACTATCCATGTTGGTATCCCTAGGAGCATTTGGGAAGAATACCTCCATATCCGCCCAACTAGACAAAAGACATGTAGGATCAAGGAGTCCTTGCCTAGCTAGACGAAGGAGGGGCGGATATTGAGCTTGGTAGGCATTGACCCGATCTTCATAAGCTTGCTTATGCATATGTTGCAATAATTGAGTCAAGTAATCTTTACCTAGCACAACATTTGCGCCACATGGTGTCAATTCTTGGTAGGCGATTGGATAAGGTGGACTCACAATAGAGGAGGAGGAGGGCTTGGCATGCGATTCCCTATGTTGCTTCATAATCATCTCGGCTTCATCGGAGACAGGGAGTAGGTAGCTTGGACTTTGGACATTGATGCGGCATATCTTGTTAGGCAAGATGAAGGACTTAGCTTCTTTAGTGAGCCACTCAAACTTGTTGTCAAGATTATAATTCTTGAGCCAATGGAACTTGTTGATCATAGTGGCCAAATCAAGAAGGTTGCCACCCTTAACCGGTGTGTATGTCTTGTCTTTGTTAAAATCCGGGTTGAAGTGTTTGGCTAACCATGTTACTAAGCCTCCATTGACAATAAAAGCCGCCCCATCTTTCCCATGGTCAATTTCAAGCCACCGATCAATTAGGAGTTGAAGTATGTTGTATTCCTAGGTGAACTTTTTGTTGACATTCATGGTGGATTCTAGGTAGACAAAGTCGAGCTAAGTGAAGTGATTGGTGCCTTTTCTTGCGATTAAAGTGTTGCCCATAACCTTATGCCACACTCTTATGCCCGGATGGTGGACATAAAGAACATGACACTCATGGAAGGACTCAAATTTTCTCCCGGTGATTGCTTTCCATAGAGGTGCGGGATCATATTTCAAGAGCTTCTTCTCATAATGAGAGTGTTCTTCAAGACCAAACACTTTCCCAAACTCTTGCAAAGTCATCTTTTTACTCTTGTTTTTGTTGAACCATATAGTATATATGTTTATGTTTTGATGATGTCAAGGTTCTTTATATTTTATATACTCGTTGCGCGTAATCGTTTGTTTAAGTTTGTTAGATTAAACTTATTTATTACAAGCAATAAAGAATAATTGTGATGGAAGTATATTGTGATCAAGCCTCAATTGAAGATCAAAATTATCTGAGAAGTCATTCAAATATTATGAGAAGACGAAGTCCGTCTAAAGATTAATCAAGCTTGGATGATGAAGTAGCCTATGCTCGAAGATCTCCTCTGAAGATTAGAATAGTATACATGATTATCTCGTAATGGTAACTAAGAGTGAATTTCTTGTATTGGTAAAGTTATAGCTTTGCAGCTATAACATTACTAGTAAAAGAGCTCAATGTTATAGCTCTTCTACTATAACATTGTGATGCTGAGTTTTATTACACGACTTGAATTGTTTCAAAATTGTTTTTGAAAATTCTTTTTGGTTTATTTTAAATGTTCTAGTAAAAGTATTGACTAAATAAAGCCCGGTTTAGTGGGGAGTTCGTTTTTATGTTGAACGTTAATTAGTAATCTTATTGGATCAACTTATGAGTTGAGCCATATTACTAATTAGGGTTTTAACATAGCATACTCTTAAAACCCTAAATTCTAACCTAATATTAAGCTAGGGTTTGCATGAATCACGTGGCATATGAGCCGTGATATTTCGTGTGACCTAAGATATAACAAGATCTTATTGTAAATATTTTATTCTGTAGGAATATCTTTACATATCTTTTATATTTTACTTGATATGGTTATTTATGAGAAAGATATTCTTGTTATGGAAAATCTTATCATATCTTAGAATTTATGGAAAAGATAATAAAAGAATAATTTATATTCTATCTTTTGGAATATTCTTTATTATCTTTAAAGGCTTTAAGGAAATAAATAATAGAAGATATGATTTGTTTACATATCTCTATTTCGGCTACTAGGGTTTCGAGAAAACCGTTAGCCTTGCTCCTTCCTTTCTTATAAATACTTTGCTTCTGCAAGCAAAACCGTGTGTTTCAAGCAAGAAAACCGATTTGCTATTTTCGAAAAAGGTCGTGTGTTTATAAACTCGTATGTTCATTTGTTAGTTATCGTTATAAGATAATAGTACTCAATAAAATTCTTACTTGTTCATTAACGTGAACCTTTCAAGAATCATTAGTGCTTTCTTATTAGCGTAAGTTAGTCACTCGAATATTTAACGGTACTCATTGAGTTACAGCTAGAGTTAGTTGTACGAGTTGGGTTAGTAAATTTGTAATCCGTAGAAAGGTACTAAATTTATTAATCGAGAATAGTGGACGTAGATTTCGATTTGTGAAACTGAACCACTTCAAAAACTGTGTGTCTCCTTCTCTTTCGTTCGTTTGTTTGCTTTGTTCATACTTGATCATTAGTTAATTAGCTAAAGTTTAATCAATAAAGTTTAAATAATTAATTATATTCATACAGTCGAAAAAGCTTTAAAAGTTTTAAATCCTCAATTCACCCCCCCCCCCCCCCCTCTCCTCTTGAGTATTTTGGATCGATAGACACTTCAATTGGTATCAGAGCCTCGTGCTCTTGATTGCCTAACCACAAAGAGGCTGATCTATCTTGTTCTTATTTATTTTATCGTTTTATATTCCGCTGCCTGTCACGTGATAAATGGATTCCAAATACCTCAAGTGTCCCGTCTTTGATGGGAAAAATTATGGGTTATGGAAAAACATGATGACTCACTATGTGAAAGGTCATGATTGGGAGTGTTGGAGGATTATCCAAAACGGACCGAACAAAATTCTTGTTGCATCCGTTGAAGGCACTACCTATGAGAAGAAGGAAGACGACTATATCGAAGCCGACTATAAGAAAGCCGAAAAGAACTCTAAGGCAATAAGTCTACTACAAAACGGCATGACCTCTACAGAGTTCGATCGGTTCTCTTCGTGCTCAACGGCCAAAGAAATATGGGACGGCCTTGAATTAGCTTATGAAGGTACTTCCATTGTTAGGAAGCACCGCATAGATCTGTTAATGCAGAAATATGAGCTATTCAGTATGGAGCCTAATGAGTCCTTGGATAGCATGTCCGGACGTTTTTCAAGTATCATAAACGAATTGAAAAACTTAGGAAAGAAGTTCAACACCGAGGACATTGCAAGGAAGGTTCTTAGGAGCCTGACTAAAAAGTGGCGTGCCAAAGTCACAGCAATGGAGGAATCGCGAGATCTTGAAAATCTATCCTACCAAGAACTCATTGGTGCTCTCATGGCCCATGAAATAACTCTTAATAAAGATGACGCTGAACCAAGCAGTGGAAAAAGTATGGCGTTGAAAAGTGAAGATGTTAACTCCGACATAGAAGATGAAACCGTCTTGTTTGCACGCCGTTTTAAAAATAGGATCTTTGGAAACAAACAAGCAAAATCATCTTACAACAACAACAAGTCATCCAACAAGAAAGTAACATAATCAAAATCATCATTTGCAAACAGAGGTTGCTTCAACTGTGGAGAATCTGATCACATGATCAAGGACTGTCCAACATGGGAAAAGATCAAGGACAAGGCAAAACGTGAGAAGACAAAGAAAGAGTTCAAACAAGTAATGATGGCTTCGTGCTGGGTTGATCTTGACTCAGAAGATGACGAGGGATCTGAAGATGATGAAGTAGCCAACCTTTGTCTTAGCAGCGTTAGTCTTGACCTAATCTCTGACAGTGACGATGAAAGCGCTAATTCTCATTCAAACTATTGCTTCCTTGGAGAATTAGACGAAGATGACGATGAAGAGGTAAGTTATCTTGAACTCAAAAAACGTGTTAAGAAATTGTCTAAAAGTGCCTTAATAGAATTTTTTGAATAATCCCTCAATAAATGTCATGAACATGATTTGGAATAAAAAGATTTGAAGGAATAGATTCTTGATATTGCAGAGGAGAATCATACTCTAAAGGTCAAAGCTAAGAAGTTGAAATTTAAAGTTACAGCTGATAAAGCTACAACATTAGATTCTGCAATGGCTGAAAACAAGGAATTAGAGTCCAAGCTTATAGCTAATGAAGCTATAACTTCAGACCTACAGCTTAACATTAAGCACCTTCAAGCCAAAGTTATAGCTAATGAAGCTATAACTTTAGAACTTAGAAAAGGCAAAGAACTTTTAGAGACTAAGGTCACATCTAATGAAGCAATGATCTTAGACCAAAAGAAAGAGATAGATTCTCTCTCGAAGCAATTAAAGGAATCTAAAACTGATATGATCAATGTTAAGAAACAACACTCAGATGTTGTACTTATTCTTAACAAGAGGTTCCAAGACTTTCATGACAATTATAAGAAGGAGAACGACATTGATCACACGAAATGTCAAGAAGAAATCAAAACCCTAAAAGACTTACTCTTACATGCTAGGAAAGTCCATGATAAGTGGGAAGGTAGAACAAAAGTCCTAAACTTCCTAACCGAACAATCTGACAATAATATGAAGATGGGGTTAGGACATGAGTGCTATAGCCGTAGAGATCACTCTAAGTGCAAATCAACACCTTCGGATTTTGATTTCAGAAAAAGGAAATATGCTGATCTTCTTGAATATCTGATTTGCAATTACTGTGGTCATACGGGTCACATCCAAGACAGTTGTGTCAAAAGAGCGCATGATATACGGAAAATACCGACCATGCTAAAACGGTTAACACAACAGTCAAAGATGCTGAATCCCCCATAGATGAACCTAACGAACAAAGGAACAACAATTTTCGTATGTTCTATGACATGGCTTTTGACTACACCAAGAAACCTAGCACTTCACAAACTCCTTGTCGACCTAATCAAAGCAAACCTATTCACAAGGAAAACAGTCATGATATACCTAGAGAAATTCCTAGACCTTAAGAAACCCCTAGATCAAGAAAAATCCCTAAACCTATAATTCCTCCTAGACAAAATAACCCAAGGTTTAGAAAAATGACCTTTAGACAAGTTTGGGTACGAAAGGATTTAGTATATAGAGTAACTAATCATAAGGGACCCAACCTAGCTTGGGTACCTAAAAACTGTATCTAATCCATTCTGCAGGAAGTAGTGAAAGAAAACAATCAGTGGTATCTTGATAGTGGATGTTGAAGACACATGACCGGATATAAGAATCTGTTTCTTTCACTCAAGTCGTTCAACGGAGGAAAGGTGACGTTCGAGGACAATAAAAAGGGAAAAGTGATTGGTGTTGGGAAAATTGGAATTTCTAAGTCACACGCAATCAGTGATGTCTATCTAGTGGATGGTCTCAAGCACAATTTGCTAAGCATATCTCAACTATGTGACAAAGGTAACAAAGTTGTTTTTCATACTGATGGTTGTCGCATTATAATTGAAGGAACAAGAAATGTTATTCTTGAAGGCCATAGGAAAAGGAATGTGTATATGGTCGATTTAAATGATGTGCCAACTAACTCTTTTACATGTATGAAAGTTACTCTTGATGATCCTTGTTTGTGGCACAAACGGTTCGGTCACATTAGCTCACTAACCTTGAACAAACTCAAGAAGTGGGACTTTGTTGAAGGGTTACCTAAGATCAAGTTCGACCAAGAAAAAATGTGTGACACGTTTGCTAGGTGCAAACAAGTGAGATCATCTTTTAAACCTAAAAGAGTAGTAAGCACAAATCAAGATTTGGAACTAGTAGACATGGATCTATGTGGTCTTATGAAGGTAAGGAGCAGAGGAGGATCCAGGTATGTCTTTGTCCTCGTAGATGACTACTCAAGGTATGTATGGCCTATCTTTCTTCATTCAAAAGATGAAACGTTTGATGAATTTGATCGTCTTATGAAACGTGTTCAAAACAAATATAAGACTAATCTTGTATCTATTCGTACGGATCATGGCACCGAGTTTGACAATCAAGCTTTTATAGAATATTGTAGATTTATGGTGTAGGACATAACTTTTCTGCACCAAGAACTCCTCAATAAAACGGTGTCTTTGAACGTATGAATAGAACACTGGAAGATATGGCTCGTACAATGCTTTTGTGTAGTGGTCTACCTCGTAACTTTTGGGCTGAAATCGTTAGTACTTCTTGTTATATCCATAATTGTGCTATGATAAGGCCTATTCTTAAGAAAACCCCCTATGAACTCCTAAGAGGTCGCAAACCTAACATCTCCCATCTTCGTTGTTTTGGGAGTAAGTGTTTTGTTTACAATAATGGTAAGAATAGGTTAAGCAAATTTGACCCTAGGAGTGATGAGGCAATTTTTATAGGATACTCGGATAATAGCAAGGCTTACAAAGTCTTCAATAAAAGAACACTCTATATTGAAGAAAGTGTTCACGTTATTTTTGATGAAGATAACGTGTTTGATAAGCCCTTACAGGATGAGGAAGAAGACTTGGACGAACCTGACTTTTGTCTGTCTAGAGACGATCCCCCAGAATTAGAATTGGAGGACAATGAGATTGAAGGAATAAGTGATGAACTTGATCGTTCCTCAAAAGATAAAAAGGAGAAAACTAAAATTATAGTTGATGATACTATAAAATTGACTCAAAATAAGGATTCCCAATCTAATGTTATAGGTGATGTTACTATAACATTGAATCCAAATCAAGGCACTGAGTTTGAAGTTATAAACGGCTCTACTACAACACCTGGATTGGATTCAGGGGGAACTTCCTCCAATTCTGAGCCAAATGAAGTTGGGTCAAGTTCAAATAATGATGAAGAGCAAAGTACTTCAACCAAATTGAAATACAAGACCTCATATCCAATGGACAATATTCTCGGGAATATTAAGAAGGGTGTTCAAACGAGACGATCCTTGAATAATTTATGCTCATTCTACTCATTCCTATATTTGATCGAACCAACAAATATCAATGAAGCTCTTACAGAATCAGATTGGATTATAGCTATGCAAGAAGAACTTCAACAGTTCGAACGGCACAATGTTTGGCATTTAGTTCCTAGACCTAAAGATTGATCTGTTATTGGAACAAGATGGTTATTTAGGATTAAGCTAGATGATGTCGGAGTCATTGTTCGAAACAAAGCAAGATTGGTGGTCCAAGGTTATAATCAACAAGAAGGAATAGATTACGACGAGACTTTCGCACCTGTTGCTCGCCTTGAAGCTATTAGACTTCTGATAGCGTTCGCAACTCATAAAGGAATGAAGCTCTTCCATATGGACGTCAAGACAGCATTTTTAAATGGGTATCTACAAGAAGAAGTCTTCGTAGAACAACCACCTGGATTTAAGAATAGCAAATTTGAAGACCATGTCTTTAAATTAGACAAAGCCCTATATGGACTAAAGCAAGCACCAAGGGCATGGTATGACAGATTATCAAAGTTTCTACTTGACAGTGGATTCAATAGAGGATCTGTTGATAAAACCTTATTTCTAAAATCCGAGGGTTCTGACCTTTTGGTTGTCCAAATCTATGTTGATGATATTATCTTTGGATCGACCAACCAAGGCTTATGCAAGTATTTTTCTGAGTTGATGACTTCCAAGTTCGAGATGAGTATGATGGGAGAATTGAAATTCTTCTTGGGTCTGCAAATTCAACAAACTGATGAAGGCATTAAAATCCATCAACAAAAATATATCAAAGAATTTATTCGCAAGTGATCGAGGCCATTTCGTGTTCACAATTAAGTATATGTGGTCGTTGGTCAATGGTCGATACAAAACACAATTTATACTTCACAAACAACTCTACAATTAGTAAAGAGGCAAGTAAAGGTCGGATCCCAAGGGACGGGTATTGAAATGAGGATTCTATTGTAACTAGTAGTGTCTAGGGGTGTCACAAATTGGGTTGATGTAGAAGGTCACTAAACTAAAATAACAATGAAAATAAACTAGCAAGATGAATAAAATAAGGGGTGTAAACAATTGATTAAAAACACTAGGGTGTTATGGGTTCATAGGGGAATCATGGGATATGATCATACAAACATGTTCTCAAATTATAAGCAAGCAATTATTGTTGTGATGGATTGAGTTGGGTTATATCTTACAATCCTAGGAAAGTTTGGGTCCCGGAGCCGAATCGATTAGATTGTACAACACCTACAAGTCGACTTAGTCTTCCCTACTCAACACATGCAGGGTCTAACAAGACTCGAGTTGGGTTATGTCTTACAAGTCAAGTTGAAAGGATAGAAGATGATAGTAAATGCAAGGATTCATAGGCTTAGCATTTCATCAAATATAACATGTGCATGAGTTGAGATCAAAACAAGCAAGCAAGTAAGATATGAAAGCATATTGATTTAAGCATGAATCATTCCCCATGTTGGTTTCCCCTAATCACCCATTAAACCCTAGCTAAGAGACTACTCACTCATTATCATATTGATCATGCTAGAAAGGTTGTCAATCATACTAACATAATGAAACATGATGAATAAATGAAAGTAATTAACAATAATTAAAAAGGGATTAAGAGATTATACCTACTAATGATTCCAATAATAAAGCAAGAATAATAGAAGTACTTGAATCCTAGATTGAGAGGTTGTCAATCTCCCAAAATAACCCAAATAATCTTCAATTACCCAAAATAAAGGAAGAACAAGAGAGAGATTAAAGAACTAAAACTTGGATTAAAACTTGATTAATAATTGATTACAATATTGAAGAGAGATTTGATTGATATTAACTACACTAATTATTGATAAGAAGAACATGCTCCTCTAATTAGCCTAATGGGGTATTTATAGTGAAAATTAGGGAGGATGCATTAGGGTTAACTAAGGGCTAAACTAGTAATTACACTTTTTAAGTTGAGCAAGGAGAATCCGGTATTTTCTGAGAGAAGGGCTTCTCTTTTCGTAGCTTGAAGAATGAAAATCGTGCTGTACTGAAATCCGTGCGGATTAAAGTCGGGACGGCCTGATCTGGGCTGAGGAATCCGAGCGGATTCAAGAGAGGGACGCTCGGATTGTGCTGGGGGAATCCGAGCGGATTCCAAGGTGGGACGCTCGGATTGGGCTGGACGGACGGGCGGATTTGGTACAATCCGTTCGGATTGTAATCTCATATATAACATGAGAATAAACCAAGTTAACAAGTTACCAACAAATCCTCATCAAACCAAATCCGTCACAAGTCTAACTAACACTACCATGTTCTTATGTTTTGGGAAAGGGGCACATAAGTCAAGCACAAGGAAAAAAAAACACCCGCGCCGAAACCACCTCCTCCGGATGGATCATTAAGATCTTGCCAATGGGGACGGGGATCAGAGTTGCACGAACTGAAGATGGCTTCCATCTGGTCGAACTTTGCTTTCATTTCCCGCATTTGTTGATCCCTTTCGGCGTTTAGGCGCCTTTCTTCGGCATTTTGGCGCCTGTCGGCATCAAGTTGTGCTTGTAAGACACTTACGATTCCCGGCTCATAAGTTTGTTTGGACTTTGAAGAAGTCCTTGCTTTTGGCGCCTTGGAGAAAACTCCATGAGCTTCTCCGGTTCCATACACCGAGCCCTTTTTGTACCCCTCAACCAAGTCAAACCAAATATCATTATCGGGCCTATCGGGGGTGTTCTTTTTTTCACGCAAATAAGCATCCTACAAGTCAAACAAAATATCATTAAAGGTTATTTTTTCATGAAAAATTTACCTATAATATATAATGTTATTAAGGGAAATTGACTAATTAAATGAAACTTACATGTAATTCCTTGTCTTTCGCCTTAGCCCAATGCCTAATACCCTTATCATCAGCCTTGCTATGCGTGTCTGCAAAGAGCTCGGGAGCCGTCATCTCTACCTTACCTTTCCTCTTCCCCTTCTAAAAACAAGCAAGGCATAAATTCATGGTTTTCACGGTTAAATTTTTTTTAATAATGATCTAATTAAGGTGTTGTTATGTATAGTTACTCCCAAAACATGATCCAAGAAAGAACGAGATCCCCCGTAGTGAGTAGCCTCAAGAATGCCTTCTTTCTTTCCTCCTCTTTTGTTGAGTGAACCTCGCTCCGACTTGATCTTAAATTCCGGGGTTTCACGTTTCTTCATTAGACCTTCATATGCGTCACCTAAAATTCAAAATAGTGTTAGAAAAAATAAAATGGTCACGTAAATTTATTATAACTAAATACAAGTAATCAAACTAATAAAATAATACACACCTTTCAAATGCTCGGGCTCCTTTTTCCTCCTCACGGTCTTATAGATGATATCTCTATATCTTTTAGTACAAATATGATTGTACCTTTCACGGACAATATATTCCAATCCCGCCGGCCAATCAAAGGATTTCTATAAAATGTTTTTATTAGTATAAATTACTAATTGAAACATAGATATAAATTAACAAATTAAATATATACAAAAATATACCCCAAAGATGTTGAACCATTCTTCTTTTTGTTGGGGCGTAGCGTCAGACCAACAAGTAGGAACATTCCCTGTCATCTTCTGCATTTCGTACTTGCTTAGAACAACCACTAACAACCGTTTCTGCAGCTTAAACACGAAATACAATATGTTAAATACAAGTACGAGTTTATATTAAACAAAGACTGAATATTGTAACTTTAATCGAGTATATGAAATGAACATATGAGTAACATATATCTTACCAAAGACCAGCCGGATCAAGTATCATCTTCCCATCATTAGTCCACTGAATCTCGGGTCCCTGATCTGATGAGTCATCATTGGTCGATTCCTCGACCGACGGCTGCTCAATCTCCGTCTCCTCTTCCACTAAAGAAGACGTACTAGCACGCTGACTATACCCGCCTCGCTGTCTACCTCGTCCTGCGCGACCTCCTGCCATCTACAATTGCAAAAAAAAAAAATTATTAAACAATGTTGTTAGTAAAATAAAACATAATTGCAATAAAATATAAAATAAAATTAAACAATGTTGTTAGTAAATTTACCAATATAACTAACACTAATCCTCATCATCTTCTTCATCAGTTTCATCCTCATCCTCATTTTCATCCTCATTTTCATCCTCCTCCTCATCATCATCATCATCATCAACATCATCATCATCAACTTCATCATCATCATCATCATTATTATCATTATCTATTTCCTCCTCCCACTCCTCCAACTCTACATCTTCTCCATTCTCTTCCTCCTCTTTCTCATCTTCCAACTCTTCACCCTCTTCATTCCCATTCTCGTAACTGATTTCTTCTATTGGAGACAAAACTGTGCTACTTGATACTACTTCTTCTTGGAAAAAAGAGGTATCTATTTTTGATCTTGCCTTTGTCTTAAAGACTGCCCACCATTGCTTTTGATTTCTATCATTCCTCGTGCATGGATAAGAAGAGAAATACACTTGATGAGCTTGATGTGCGAGTATAAAAGGGTCATACTTAGAATATGTTCTAGTATATGATTCACTTCTACGAGTTTGTAACGTTCATGTACTCTTGTTCCGGCCATAGAATTGTCCTTCCATTCAACCTTGAATAAGACAGTCTTATAAGCACGGTCACGCCCATTATAGCACATCTCAAATATTTCCTCTACAATACCATAATAGTCATTGCCATCAAGAGAAGAAATAGTGACACCATAATTGCATCTAGCCTTATTTTTACCATCGTTGAATGTATGAAAATTGAATCCATTAACTAGGTATCGATTCCAAGTTCTAACCATTCGTGAAGGACCAGAGGCTAAACTCCTTATCAAATCATCTTCGATATTCAACTCAATAACATGCTTCTTAAACCATGATGGAAATTGCTCCTCGTGTTTATTCCAAACATCATCCCTCCTCACATTAGGATGCTCTTTCATGAAATCAGTCACAAACTTCATTTCATATGGTTCTAAGATTTCACAATTAGATAGAACGTAAAGGTGAGCACGATTATATTCTTTGTCATCCAAATATCTTGTTCCCCCAATTGTTGAGCAACCTTCATCATCATGAGTTTGAAAAAACTTGGGTAAACTTGCATTAATTTCATCCTCTTTGTCAATGTTCAAGTATTTTGCCTTGGTTTCTATATGTTTTTCAAAGTAAATCGAGCAAAAATTTACAATCTCTTCTGTTAAATATGCATTGCATATAGAACCTTCTACCCAAGCTTTGTTACCAATTTTTTTCTTTATGTGTTTAAGAAACCTATAATATAATTGTAGAGCTTAATTAAAAGTTGATAAAGTTAAAAAATTAAAGTGTATAAAAGAATAATAGTTATAATTTCAATAATACTAGTTAACTTTCATTACCTTTCAAATGGATACATCCACCTATATTGGACGGGTCCTCCAAATTTGGCTTCATAAGGCAAGTGAACCGGTAGATGCTCCATGGAATTAAACAAATGTAGGAGGTAAGATCATCTCAAGTTTACACAATATTTCTGGTATTTGCTCTTTGAGACGTATCATGTCATCAACGCATATTGAGGAGGAACATAAATCTCGAAAAAATTGATTAATCTCAACAATTGCATTTCACACGGTAGTCGGGAGAAGATGTTTCAAAGCAACGGGTAATAATCGTTCCATGAAGACATGACAATCATGGCTTTTCAAGCCTTGCAACATTAGCTTCTTCATATCAACACATCGTTTAAAATCCGATGCATATCCATCTGGAAACTTTAACTTTCGTAACCACTCACACAATACCTTCCTTTGAGCTTTGTCAAGAGTAAAAATGGATTTTGGCTTTGACCCGTCTTTCCGAATGTGCAATTTGGGACGGTCACAAAATTTCTTGATATCTTTTCTTGCAGCAATCGTATCACACAACTTTCCTTCTACATCCATAATCGTATGAATCAGTAGCTCAAAAAAGTTTTTCTCTTTGTGCATTACATCCAAGTTGTGCCTAATTAACATTGTTTTCCAGTACGGAAGGTCCCAAAAAATGCTTCTTTTAAACCAACCATTTTTTTTTCAACTCTTTAAACTCTTCTTCTGTACCATCAACAGTAGTTGGAAAATCACATATCAACTCCCATACCTCATCCCCCGGAAGTCAATCCGGAGCATCGTCACGCACCTCTTTACCTTTTAAGAAAGCTTTCTTGTTCCTCCTATGTCCATGTCTTTCCGATAAGAAGTGTCTATGACAATCAAACCAACTTATTTTCTTGTAATTAGGGAGATAAAATGCTTTACTCTCTTCCATGTAACAAGGACATGCCTTTTGCCCAGCAGTAGACCAACCCGATAACATTCCATAAGCGGGAATATCATTTATTGTCCATAAAAGTGAAGCTCTTAGTTGAAAATTTTGCTTTTTGGACACATCATATGTTTCCACACCAACTTCCCACAAATGTTTCAACTCTTCCAACAGTGGTTGTAAATAAACATCTAAATTACTTTTTGGATTCTTTGGACCGGGAATAATAAGTGACAGGAAGATAAATTGCTTTTTCAAGCACAACCAAGGTGGTAAGTTGTATGGAGTGACCATTACAGGCCAACATGAATAAGGTTTACCAAACTGATCGAATGGAGAAAACCCATCTGTACACAAGCCAAGTCGCACATTGCGGGGTTCATCGGCAAAATCAGGATAGATCATTTCAAAACGCTTCCATTCCTCCCCATCACTCGGATGACACATCTTTCCCGGAGTACGAGATTTTCCTTGTGCCATCTCATTTGTTCGGCAATATTTTTTGTTGCATACATTCTTTGAAGTCTTGGAGCGCGTGGAAAGTAAATTAATGGCGGGTTTATTGATATTGGTTTCTTACTCTTTCCACCTCTCTTACAACCCTTGTTGCCTTTTTTTCCCCTCAAAACAATATCTCCCTCCCTTGTCTCATATCTATCTCTTTGACATTTCTTGCACTTGTCAAGGAAAGCATCATCTTTCCAAAAGAGCATACATCCTTCGGGACATGCATCAATCTTTTGATGCGGAAGTTGAAGACCTTTAACTATTTTTTTGGTATTGTAGAAACTTCGGGTCATCACATTATTTTCGGGGAGATCATCCTCAAGCAAAGAAGCAATGGCATCAACGACATTAAATGGCATATAAAACTCACATTTCACGGTTACTATCCTAGAAGCGGCTTGTAACAATGACATTTTGCTCCCTTCATATAATGGTTGTTCAGAAGCTTTTAACATGTCAAAAAAAGACCTTTCCTTGTGGATTTGGTGGTTCTTCTTCATTCATTGCAAGATGATCGTCTTATTGAAAATATTAGACTCAAAGGCATCAACAACCATATCTCTATATGGGTTCTCATTTTGTTGGATTTGAGGTTGTTCGGGAGAATATGCTTCTCCATGAGAAATCCAATTGTAATAGTTTGGACAAAACCCATTTGTATAAAGATGTTCTTCTACCTCTATGTCATGTAGATATTTCACGTTTTTGCATTTAGTACAAGGACATCTAAGTTGATTTTCTACCAAATCATATTCATCATTTTGTTTAGCAAATTCAATAAATCCACGAACCCCCTTTATAAATCTAGCGGTAGGACGTCTCTTCTTATCTACTCTTTCTTCGTACATCCATCCACGTTCCAATCTCTTCATTTTAATCTAAATAATATATAAACCATAATTTTAACAATAGAACATAGAGCCATCTTTAACAATAATCCATACAAACTAATTAACTATACTAATTAACTAAAATTATATTAATTAACTAATATTATACTAATTTATACTAATTATAGTAATTAACTAAAATTATACTAATTTATACTAATTAACTAAAATTATACTAACTATACTAATTTATTACTACCTTTAACAATACTCCACATCAAACTAATTAAAATAATTTACAACCTTTAAAAAACAAAACTTTATACTAACTTACTATATTCAACATTACTAACATATAATAACTTCCACCTTACTAACATTATACTAATTCACTAAACAATATAACCAATAAACAAAATCAACAAAACTAACAAAACTAATATTAATCAAAATCAACAACACTACTATAACCACAATCATCACGATCAAAACCCCCAATTTCACCAAAACCTAATTAAATTACAATTAAAAACCTAATAATCAACACAAATATTTATATAAACATATCAAATCATCCTAATACTAATTACAATAACAAAATAATCTAAAATTAAACAAAGTAATTGAAATTTAAGACAAAGAAATTATACCTTGGATGAACTGAAATAAGGGAGAGGATGAACCTTGTCGTCACAGTAATGGTGGTCGGAGCGGTGGTCGAAGTGGTGGTCGGGTACAAGTCGGATTTGTTCTTTGTGGTTGAGTTGTTTTGTGTGTTTATGTTTTTTTGGTAAAGTATGAGAGAGGGGAGAAAGGATCTGCGTGTGTCGATATAATCGTTGAGCGGGCGACTACTTTGGCGACTGAAGAGGGGTAGTCGCCAATTTGGCGATCGATTTGATCGCCCTTTCGAAAATCATCGCTGGTCCAATAATTTGAAGGATTTTGGTAGTCGCCAAATTAGCGACTGATTTCAGTCGCCCGAAATTTTTTTCAGTCGCCAATTTGGCGACTATTTTTGTCAGTCGCCGTTTTAAGTCGCCCGAAATAGGATTTCTTGTAGTGCATCCAAGCTTGATTAATCTTTAATCTTGATCCGTAATTGAGGGCTTGATCATAATATAGTCTTGTATACATTCATCACAATTTTCTAAGCTTGACAAATAGTAAGACTGATCTGAAAAGACTAAACAACCAATTACGCGCAACGAGTATATAAAATATAAAGCACTCTTGACATCATCAAAACATAAACATATATACTATATGGTTCAACAAATTCCCCCTTTTTGATGATGGCAAGTCTCCTAAAATTGTGACTAAGTATAAAGTTCCCCCTCAATATAATACCGTCATCTTGATAATAAAGATCAACGTAAGATCAAGACGATTAACACAAAACCGAAACTTAAAAGGACTTTAAGTGACAATTGGTCTTGACAAGGAGCAAGCTTAGGTAGATGCTTACCATAGATGTTCTTCCCCCTCTTGACATCATCGAAAAGACAAGAACAAACATAAAATTACTAGAATAATATAAGACGAGACAAGAGATAAGAATGATATAAGAAAATAATAAACCATATATAAGCATAAGTACCTAGAAATTAAAGTAGCACACAAACTAAAAGAAAAACATGTCTAAAGCCAATTGGGCCGAATAACAACATGTTTTAGAATTACTTGGGCCATAACCACAAGTAATGTGCCGAAATGGGCCGAATGGGATAGTTGTGCAAAATACACCATTAGAAAATCAAAATAAGATAGAGCTAATAAAGAAAAGTGCTAAATTAGGCAATGGGCAAGGCAAGGTCAAATTTGGCGGGTCTTATACGGGTTAACATAGTCGGGACGCGTGCGATGTTCTAAGGCATCAAGACGATCAAAGGAGCTCCTCACAAGCGTAGTTTGAGCTTGAAGACTTCGCTCAAAATTGAGGACCTTTAGAGACAAAGCCTTTGTCGCCTCCAAAGTAAGAGCTTGATCGGCCGCCATCGCTTTCCTGTGCATAACCAACGCACCTCCTTGACTAGTGAGAAAAGAGAGACGATCTCCGTGTTGGAACACTTCCTCACGAATTACTTTAAACTCCCTCTCAAAACCCGTAAGCTTCTTATCAACCCCGTCCATCCACTCATAAACCCAAGCACTATCCAATCCACCATCCGAGGACCGCGAAGTCCCAACCTGAGACAATGCCGTGGCTAAGGCCGTTGTTTGCTCCTCAAATTTTCCCATCAAAGAACCCATAAAACTTTCCAATTTAGCTTCCATAGCTACCAAGCCAACATCACTAGGACTTTTCTCGACATTCTTTGCAAATACCAACTCCGGTCCATCAAACCTGAGACCCATCAATTTAATTACCCGATCACACATACAATCTTTCGCACTAACACCGTAACTTTCCCGTCCCACAACTTGTTTTATCTCCAATAACCTTGATATCCACATCCCATATGGAAGATCAAGAGTGGTAAAAAAATTTTCTTTGGTGACGGTGAGACTCGTTTAAACAATACGGTTTAGCACAAGACCAGCCAAATTGATTTTTTGACCCTCCAACCAAGAATACACAATTATTGCTTCATAACTCGACACTTTATCCCTTCCACCCCTACTCGGCACAACTTGTTCCACAAGAAATTTAAGAGAAACTTGATTTTTGCCGAAAGAGGACGGACTATAATGTTACCATTATCCGACCCAACCTCCTCAAAATACATTTAATGGCTAATTGTTTATCATCATCCACATTAGACCATTCCAAACTAGGATTGACATCGATTCCATCATGAGGAACCGAAAAAGCCGAACGAAAATCATCAACTGACACGGTAACATCTGCACCATTAACAGTTGCATGCAACACACCATCCTTAACTTTGACTGAGGCGAAAAATTGAACAACCTCAACCGGGTAAGTAGGACCCGAGAACCGACTTATATCACTCCAACCTTGGAAATCAAGAAAGTCAACAAAAAACTTAAGAGAAGGAATTTGTGTCAACCAAGATTTAGGGTAATACCTTCCTCCATGGATTGAATATGGCAAAACCCGAGAAACAAGAATACTTTCATCTTTTGTCATCCGAACTCGGTTTAACGACCCAGCCTTTATCGCGTTTTTCGAAGCTTCCCGAAACAGAGTTCTCGAAACCTCATTCCTAACAATGACCTCGGCTTCACTATCCTCCTTAACATTATCTACTATCACCTTTTTCTTACCCTTGAGAATCCGACGCCTTTTACCCTCAGAAACCGCATCATCCCGACCACGAAACAGGCCGGGGAGGTGATTGTTTTGGGTTTGGTGAGGTAAAAGTGGAGGAATTAGGGTGATGAGATGGTTGTTATTGTGGTTAATTACTCGGATTTCGTTGGTGTTGATTGTGGGTGGAGGACCGTGTTTTTGCATGTGAGGGATTCTTTGTGAAGGTTGAAGATGATGATGATGATGGTGGTGATGGTTAAAGATTTTGTGATCTTTTGGTAAGTGAAAAATTTAATGCAAGTGGGTAGTGTGATCAATATTTACACGGATAGGGGTAATTATAGGGTACGAGTCTAGGTTGAGTCTAGGTTTAGGTAAGTGGGTGGTAGATTTTTAAATTTGGTAAATAATATGAGATATGGAATATGATATAGACGAGATTTGTATAGCAATTTAGGAGAGATTTTTATAAAATATGGAAAGTAAAAGAAATAAGGTGTATCTCAATTTTTGGTAAAAGATAAAGTTTGTATGCCAACTAAATTCTAAAATACAAATAGAATATATACGATAAATAAATTTCTATAAACGTAAATATTCATGCAACGCAATATACGGACACAGTCATACAATCTTATATTTACTAATCAATGATTGAGAGATTAAACATATATAGAAGCTTAGGTACCACTGATTAAACCAAATTCCAACCGTAAAGTCTCAAATCGTTCTCTAGCTAATGATTTTGTCAAAATATCTGTCTATTGTTTCTCCGTACTACAAAATTCAAGTTTTATACTCTCTTTATCAACATGGTTTCGTATGAAATGGTGTCTGATTTCAATTTGTTTGGTACGTGAGTGATGTGCGAGGTTTTTGGAAATAATAATAGCATTAGTATTATCACACAAAATAGGAATGCAACCTACGTCAACACCATAATCACGTAATTGTTGTTTAAGCCATAATAATTGAGTACATACCAGACCTGCTGCGATATTCTCGGCTTCAGCTGTTAAAAGGGCAACGGAATTATGCTTCTTTGAACCCCATGTGATAATACAAGGTCCAACAAACGTGGCAACACCTGACGTACTTTTTCTGTCTATAGAGCATCCTGCGTAGTCGGCATCAGAATAACCGACCAAATCGAAATTGCACTCCATTGGACACCATAAGTATAGTTTGGTTGTTCTAATAAGATATCGTAAAATCCGTTTTACGGCCGTCATATGCGATTCTTTGGGAGATGATTGATATTTAGCGCAAACGCATACGCTAAACATGATTTCTGGTCTACTTGCGGTTAAATATAGTAACGACCCTATCTTCCCACGGTAAGTTGTTTCATCAACAGGCTTACCGTCTTCATCCAAAGTCAACTTCTTGTCTGCGACCATCGGAGTAGGCATAGCATGGGAATTTTCCATTCCGAATTTTCGAATTAGTTCCTTAATATATTTTTGTTGATGAATTTTATTGCCTTCCTCAGTTTGTTGAATTTGTAGACCTAATAAGAATTTCAATTCTCCCATCATACTCATCTCGAATTCGGAAGTCATCAACTCCGAAAAATATTTCCACACGCTGCGGTTGGTCGATCCAAAGATGATATCATCAACGTAATTTTGAACAACCAAAAGGTCAGTACCCTCGGTTTTTAGGAATAGGATTTTATCAACAGATCCTCTATTGAATCCACTGTTAAGTAGAAATTTTGATAATCTGTCATACCAAGCCCTTGGTGCTTGCTTCAATCCGTACAAGGCTTTGTCTAATTTAAAGACATGGTCTTCTAATTTGCTATCCTTAAATCCAGGGGGTTGTTCCACGAAGACTTCTTCCTGTAGATACCCATTTAGAAATGTTGTCTTGACATCCATTAGGAAAAGCTTCATTCCTTTATGAGCTGCGAATGCTATCAGAAGTCTAATAGCTTCAAAACGAGCAACAGGTGAAAAAGGCTCGTCATAATCTATGCCTTCTTGTTGATTATAACTTTGGACCACCAATCTTGCTTTATTCGAACAATGACTCCGGCATCATCTAGTTTATTTCTAAATACCCATCTTGTTCCAATTACAGATCGTTCCTTGGGTCTAGGAACCAGGTGCCAGACTTTATTCCGTTAGAATTGTTGAAGCTCCTTTTGCATAGCTATAATCCAATCTGATTCTACAAGTGCTTCTTTGATATTTGTTGGTTCGATCATAAATAAGAATGAATAGAACGAACAGAAGTAGTTAAAAATGGTCTTGTTTGAACTCCGTTCTTAATATTCCCATGAATATTATCCAGAGGATGTGAGCTCTTGTATTTCCATTTAGGTGAGGTACTTGGCTCTTCATCATTGTTTGAACTTGACTCATCTTCATTTGGCTCAGAATTTACTGAACTTTCCCGTGAATCCAATCCTGGTGTTATAGTAGAGCCGGGTATAACTTTGGACTCATTATCTTGATTTGGATTCAATGTTATAGTAACATCACCTATAACATTAGATTGGGAAAACTTATCTTGAGACAATGTTATAGTATCATCAACTATTACTTTAGATTTCATCTTTTTATCTTTAGAAGAATGATCAAGTTCATCGTTTATTTCTTCAATCTCGTAATCCTCCGTTTCTAATTCTGGGGGATCATCCCTTGAAAGACGAAAGTCAGGTTCGTCCAAGTCTTCTTCCTCATCCTGTAAGGGCTTATCAAACACATTATCTCCATCAAAAATAACATGAATACTTTCCTCTATACAAAGTGCTCTTTTATTGAAGACCTTGTAAGCCTTGCTATGATCCGAATACCCTATAAAAATAGCCTCATCACTTCTAGGGTCGAACTTACTTAACCTATTTTTACCATTGTTGTGAACAAAACACTTACTCCCAAAGCAACAAAGATGGGAGATATTAGGTTTGCGACCTCTTAGAAGTTCATAAGGAGTTTTCTTAAGGATAGGTCTTATCATAGGACGATTATGGATATAACAAGAAGTACTAATAGCTTCAGCCCTAAAATTATGAGGTAGACCACTACATAAGAGCATTGTACGAGCCATATGTTCTAGTGTTCTATTCATACGTTCAACGACACCGTTTTGTTGAGGAGTTCTTGGTGCAGAAAAGTTATGTCCTACACCATAACTCTACAATATTGGAAAGACTATGAACCTGGAGTTGGGACAAGTTGGGCTTGGAGGAAAATATGTCAAGTAAAAAATATTTATAAATCTAATTTATTCTCTGATTCTGAAGTTTAGCACTATACAATCAAAGATGGGTATCAATGGCTTAGACTAGAGGGGGCTATAGTTAGTTGGTATCCTTGGCTGCTAAACAAGTGGATTTTGCCTAAACTTTGATTTATGTGTTGGCTGGTAGCTCAGCAGAGGCTATTGACTCAGGACAGACTGTTGAGGATGAGTATAAAACATGAAAATTGTTGTTACATGTGTGGTGATGCAGAGGAGAGTCATAGGCATTTGTTTTTTGAATGTTGTTATAGTAGAAGCTGTTTGCAGATGGTTAAAGATTGGTGTCTGGTGCAGCTACCTGTCACTGACTATATACAGTGGTGGGTGAAGTGGAAGACTCCTGCTCTCAGCAGGAAGAAAGTCATTGCAGTGATTCTAGCTAGTCTGATGGCGCACATATGGTATTATAGAAACAAATCCAGACTGGAAGGTTTGGTTCTCAGGCCTGCAGTGGTTTGCAGGATGATTAAAGCGGAGGTGAAGAATAGACTGGTGCATTGTGACATACGGTCTAGAAATAGTCGATCTTTAGAGTGGGTTCAATATATTTAGAACTCCTAAGTACAGCGTTTTGTTGAGGAGTTCTTGGTGCATAAAAGTTATGTCCTATACCATTAACTCTACAATATTCTATAAAAGCTTGATTATCAAATTCCGTGCCATGATCCGTACGAATAGACACAAGGTTAGTCTTATATTTATTTTGAACAAGTTTCATAAGGCAGTCAAATTTATCAAAAGTCTCATCTTTTGAGTGAAGAAAGATAGGCCATACATACCTTGAGTAGTCATCTACGAGGACAAAGACATACCTGGATCCTCCTCGACTTCTTACCTTCATAGGACCGCATAAGTCCATATGTACCAATTCCAATGCTTGATTCGTGCATACCACTCTTTTAGGTTTGAACGATGATCTCACATGTTTGCACCTAGCACACATGTCACATATATTTTCTTGGTCGAACTTGATCTTAGGTAATCCTTCAACCAAGTCCCATTTCTTGAGTTTGTTCAAGGTTAGTGAACTAATGTGACTAAAGCGTTTGTGCCATAGACAAGGATCATCAAGTGTAACTTTCATGCATGTAAAAGAGTTAGTAGGCACATCATTTAAATCTACCATATACACTCCTTCCGTTTCCTATGGCCCTCAAGAATAACATTACTAGTACCTTCGATGATAATGCGACAACCATCAGTATGGAAAACAACCTTGTTACCTTTATCGTATAGTTGAGATATGCTAAGCAGATTACGCTTGAGACCATCCACTAAATAGACATCACTGATTGCGTGTGACTTAGAAATTCCAACTTTGCCCACACCAATCACTTTACCCTTCTTGTTGTCTCCAAATGTTACCTTTCCCCCGTTGAAAGGTCTGAGTGAAAGAAATAAATTCTTATCTCCAGTCATGTGTCTTGATCATCCACTTTCAAGATACCATTGATTGTTTGCTTTCACTATTACCTGCAGAAAGGACTAGATACAGTTTTTACGTACCCAAGCTAGGTTGGGTCCTTTATGATTAGTTACTCTATATACTAAATCCTTTCGTACCCTAACTTGTCTAATAGTCGTATTTTAAAACCTTGGGTAGTTTTGTCTAGGAGAGGTTCTAGGTTTAAGAAGATCTCTAGGTCTCATATTGCCATTCTCCTTGTGTTTACGTTTGCCTTGTTTGGATTGAGAAGAACCTTGTGAAGGCTTAGGCTTTTTGGTGCGATCGAAGGCCATATCATAGAACCAATGAAAGTTATTGTTCCTTTCTTCGTTAGGTTCTTTTGTGGGGGATTTTTCATCCTCGACTGTTGTGTCAACCGTTTTAAGAAATTCGGTATTTTTTCGTATATTATGTACACGTTTGACACAATTGTCTTGGATGTGACTTGTTTGACCCCAATAATTGCAAATCAAATATTCAGGAAGATCAACATATTTTCTTTTTTGAAATCATAATCAGAAGGTGTTGATTTGCATTTAGAGTGATCTCTACGGCTGTAGCATTCATATCCTAACCTCATCTTCATATTATTGTCAGATTGTTCGGCTAGGAAGTTTAAGACTTTTGTGCTACCTTCCCACTTATCATGGACTTTCCTTGCGTGTAAAAGTAAGTCCTTTGGGTTCTTGATTTCTTCAAGACATTTCGTGTGATCTATGTCATTCTCCTTTTTATAATTGTCACGAAAGACTTGGAACCTTTTGTTAAGAATAAGTACAACGTCTGAATGTTGTTTCTTAACATTGATCAACTCAGTTTTAGATTCTTTCAATTGCTTTGTAAGAGAATCAAATTCTTTCTTCTGGTCTAAAATCACTGCTTCATCAGATGTGATTTTAGTTACTAGAAGTTCCTTGGCTTTTCTAAGTTCTAAAGTTATAGCTTCATTAGCTATAACTTTGACTTGAAGGTGCTTAATATTAAGCTTTAGATCTGAAGTTATAGCTTTATCAGCTGTAACTTTAGATTTCAACTTCTTAGCTTTAGCCTTTAGAGTATGATTCTCCTCAGCAATATCAAGAATCTATTCCTTTAGATCTTTTAGTTCCATATCCTGTTCATGACATTTATCGAGGGATTGCTCAAAGAATTCAATTAAGGCACTTTTAGACAATTTCTTAACAAGTTTCTTTAGGTTAAGATAACTAACCTCATTATCGTCGTCCTCATCTGATTCTCCTAGAAAGCAATAGTTTGATTGAGAATTCGTGCTATCATCGTCGCTGTCGGAGATTAGGTCAAGACTAACGCTACTGAGACAAAGGTTAGCTACTTCGTCATCTTCTGAGTCAAGATCATGTAGGAAATGTAGATCTTTATACATACTAACATACTCATATATGTTTAAATTAATTTGTCATAAAATTAAATACGGATTTTATGCATGCAAACAATATGATAAAATAGAGGAGAAATCATGTTCTTACATTGATGATTTCGGTTTTATTGGGCACAAAAGAAATCTCCTTTTCTTTTGTTCTTGAGCTTTCCTAAGATGGAAGAACAAGATCCAAGTATAGGATCTCTCCCTAAGCTTAATACCCAAGGCTTTCTCTTAATACAAATTAATATTATAAGTACTAGTATAATATTAATCTAGTAGAAAATTGAACCAAAATATTTATAAAACACTTAAATATTTCGGTTTTATTGAGAGAAGAAGAGGAGGATTTTTATTCTCTCTAGAATTGTATTTTTGGATGATAGAAATGAATGAATGAATACACTAACACATTTTAGTGTTATTAGGTAAAAATTATAGAAAAAACAATGATGGGTTTTGTCTTCTCAAAACCGTGTAAGAGGAGGGATTTTGGGGAGCCAATGCATGAAAAATTGTTCTTCACAATAAAACAATAGGGTTGCATGGCTAGTGACTAGGGTAATCATCATGCCCTCCACTAATTACAATCAACATATAATTAGCTTAAAAACCCTCTAATTTTCGGCCCACTTGATAATATGGATTCCATATTATTTTTGTCAATTGTCAATATGTCACATGTCATATGTGACATAAATTTGTTATGTATTTTTAACATATTAAAAATCAACGTATTAATAAAAATACGTCACATACAAAAATCGACTTAGTAATTTCATAATTACTTGTGCCAAAATATTTTACCATTTATAAATCACAACAGATTGTATTTATAATAATTCATTCAATTTCGATTGTTTCTTTAAAAATTAATTTCATCCGAGTAATGATACAATTCAATTACTCGCATCAGTATCTCATTTAATCACATTTCAATTTGATACGTAAATTTTACTTCCAAAAATCGTCAAGTCAATTTTCAAGTAATTTAATTAACTCGTAACATTATACGATTAATTAAATAATCAATTAAGAGTGTTGCCCTATAGGTATGACCTAGGGGGTCAACTGATCACCACCGTCGCACGACAGTAATGTCAAACTCTAGTCAGCCAATCATTACCGATATATGTTGACCAGTTGACAGTAACAATATTACTTCCCAATTGTATTCTTTATAATGAGATTTAAACATGTGATCATCATGATCAACAGTCGTGATCGCATTATTGTCGGAGGACACATATTCCAACAATCTCCCACTTGTCCTCGACAAGTGTGCGTCACCAATTCTCTTGTCCTATTACTATCTCCCACTCAATGCAAGGTGTCTTTCAGGTCGTACTTGCAAGTGATCATATCGAGAGTGGTTTCCTCGATCCTGGAGAATAAGCGATTGACCGTACTTATCTATCATAGATACTTTCCGAGCGTGGCCACGCATTTCCAGTTCATTACTCCTCGAGTGGCCCTGAGATATTGTTATAACCCTGACTAGGGGTGGACAATTCCTATCACACTCATTCCCTTCGACTAGCCACATCCATCATAACCCAAAATATGCCCATTTGACCCCATTTACGAAGGTCGTAGTAACACAAATCAAAGTTAATCTGAAACTGTGCCATCTTAGGCGAATAGTCTTTAGTCAAAAGAATCGACTCATTTGAATACTATAGTAGCTCTCGCCACGACCAGGCTATATAAATTTGCCAGAACTCTATAAGCGGTCATAAGGCCCAACAAAATGTTCCTAACAGTATGCCTATGTGATCGACTAGTCATCTCACATGACTCTATGGCATTTGAACTTGCCATCAATCGCCTCATACTCTAGTCACTTCGAGACGTCACCTCATATAAGTAACTATGGGCAAATACAATGTTAATCCATGTTCACTTTAACGGGGTTCAATTGTCTCTACAACCCGTTTGGACATAACAATGTACAAGGTGAGTTAATAATAACCCAAACGACAAATGTCGACATCACACTCGGGTAGTCAATATCATATTACAACCTTGTGATGTATATCGTCAGTGTAAACACTTATTGATTGCAATAGAAGTTTAACATCCCATGTGTCCATGCGTTCAAACTTCTTACACTTGCAATTTCCTTTGCATTCATGTTCTCTCTTATAGCATGAATCCTACCAAGTACACATCAAGGTTCCCGACCTTGGTTTTGGTTCTTTAACTTGAAAGAACTTTCTTATCGACTATCACATAACGAACGAATTTGTGATGAATAATATAACTTGTACTGATCAAGTATTCCATCCACACACAATGCACTAGGTATATGTTTTGTAGAATCTTGTAACAATTGACAAGATTATTTAGCTTAGCACTTCTCACAAGTCCTAGCTTTACTAGGAAAGATTAATTTTGAATAACTTCTTATTCAACTAAGCATCTTTCCAAAAACTTCTTATTTCTCTTTCTAGGCTAGAAAGATCTGGGATTCTCATAAATCCTCACATGTGCTCGGACTTTCTATAATATGTGCAACCTCTTATCACATAATGGAGTATTCCGTCAAACACCGAAATCGCTCATTGGATTCTACTTGAGAATTCATGACGTTTCTATTATGGCTTACCAATCAATCATCATGCTCTTATGCATTTGATTCATAATTGGACATGTACATGATTATTCTAATGGCGGAAACATTAGTTACTAATAATCATGAGATCAACCGTTCATAGATTCAATGAACGACCATGACTGCTAATGGTAATTCCATTTTCATCTACATGAATAACCTATGTGAATGTTGATACGATGTGTATCTCTTAATACTAATCCCACACCCCTTGATGTAATTGGATTCATCATAGTCCATTTTCATCCAGAATTGAAAACTCAAAAGCTTCTTTATGAAAGAAGGTATTAGCTCGTCATTCTCTAATGAGTGATGAGTCGTAAATATTCAAAGGATGATTGCTCCCACTAAATTCCATGTCTTCACATGAGAATTTCCTAACTCCCACTCAATTCTACACATTTCGAAATTGACTTCTCAATCGAAACTTTATTAAGAATTGAAATATAAATTGCATTGCCAAGTTATTAGGATAAAACCATATATGTTCCCATCATATCCTTTCAAAATACCTATTTTGAAGTGGTCTCATCTTAACCTTACGGAAAGAGATTTTAAATCTCCAACACACTCATGTCATAATGATGTGTAGTAATGTCATTATTCAAATATAAACAATATCTAGAATACATCCTTCGCAAATACCCTTTTGGAAGGAGGTTTAACCATTTCATAGTGAGGTTAAGCAATGACATTTGTGTGGTTAAAACTTTGGCCATTGAAGATATCGGTATATCAATCTTTGCAACTTGATCATAACTAGTATGTTACTATGATTCATTTAGGCTCTTAAGTAAATCTCAAGGTTGAAACTATTGGTCAAATGTTTCATAAACTTAGTCAAAAACTTGTTAAGACTTTACACTAGTCATTTTTCTTCCAAAACTTTCTTTTGGTCTCCTCGTGTAGTTATCTTGAGAATATTCTCTTATGATTACTTCACTTGGTCTCTCTAGTCATATAGAACTAACTTGAGACTAAAGATCTCATCTATTCAGCATACTATGTAAATAGATATACCTTCATTCAAATCATTCTCTCTTGCGTAGATCTTCATTTACACAAGTACACAATTTTATCTTGCCTTGTGTGTTGTGTCCTCATTTTTCTCCCACTCTATCTTTAGAATAAATACACTATATATTCAAAGATAGCATATGAGACACAAATTAATGATGTTGAAGTATAAGGAGAACTATCTCATAGATAGACTAATGGTTATTGATTTCATATGTGTTCTTGGTGATTGACATTCCTTTAAGAGAGTTCATAGACTCAAAATCGCTTCATAAATGATACACAAGCCTTAAGCATGTGGACATATAATGAAACCCGTCATTATATTTGTCTATTAGATCACTTTAAGTGACTAATCTTATGTTTCAAAGTGCAAGCATTTAAAGATGAATTTTAGAACATAAAAGGATAAATGATAAAACATGTGACTTGGGTTGCAAACCAAGACACCATCATCCAAAATACAAACCATTATCCAAAATACTTTTCCATGTCGAACACGGAAACTTAAAGTTCTAAAATCCAAAACATAACTTAAAATAAGACAATGAAAAGCAAAGCTCCATAAAAGCTATCCTTAGCTTCTCCATGGTTTCTTATGCTTGCTTTTCCTTTCCCTTGTCTTTGCTTGGTGGAGGCCCTATTTACAATAAAAAGGGAGATACATTATCACAACTTTGCATCATAATACCATAGTTGAATTTAGAAACATAAAAGAAGGTTAGTCATTTACCTACTGGAGTGATCTTTCCAGCTTTGATATCATCAAGGTATTTGGAACAATTTCTTTTCCAATGTCCCATGCCATTACAATAATGGCATTTATCAAGAGGACCATTCTTGACTTTTGAGGTGCTAGCTTCATTAGGCTTAGCTTTAGTGAATGTGGGAGCTAGCTTCTTGCCCTTTCTCCCATTCTTCTTGAACTTCCCCTTACTTTTAGTGCTTATGTTAAGCACATCCTTGGGAGGGTTCACATTTAACCCCATGTCCCCCTCGGCTTGCACAAGTAACTTGTGCAACTCCTCAAGAGACACATCCTTGTCTTGCATGTTGAAATTCACCCGGAATTGCACATATGCCTTGACTTTGGACAAGGAGTGTAGAATCCTATCTACGATGAGTTCTTTGGGGATTTCAACCTTTTGAATTTTCAAGGTCTCGACAAACTCCATGAGTTTGAGCACATGAGGGCTAACCTTTTGGCCCTCTTTGAAGTCGAGATCAAAGAATGCCGCGGCCGCCTCATATTGGACGATCCGCGGAGTTTGTGAAAACATGGTCACAAGTTTGGAGTAAATCTCATTAGCATTGCCCATTTTAAAGGCTCTCCTTTGGAGGTCCGCCTCCATCGCAAATATTAAGACATTTTTCATTGCGGCGGACTCCTTTTGGTAAGCCTCATATGCTTCCCTAGTGGCCGCGGTGGACCTAGTGGAGGGTTCGGGTGGAGAGGCCTCGGTAAGGTAACGAAGCTTGTCGTCACCTTCGGCGGCTAACTTGAGTTGGGCATCCCATTCGGAGAAATTTGACCCATTCTTTTCAAGTTTACATCGATCCATAAAGGATCGGAGCCATGACGAACTAGCGAGAGGTGTAGCATTAGGAGTTGGTGTTGGTGTTGCCATTTGTTATGAAAAAGAAGTGGTCTACAAAACAAAATATAAGGAATAAAATAAATGTCGTTTTAATAATACTCGTAAAAATGTACGATTTAGACAAGTTTTATGCATTTTTTTAGTGACCTCTACCCAACTAGATAAATGATTCCAAGACCCAAATTCATATCGACTTAGGCACGGTGGGGCCGATACATCCTTTATCAATATAACTCGGTGCATTAACGTTTAATCGATTCTACTTTTAGAACTCTTGGTCGATAATATTACATTAACAATTATCTTTAGCCCAAAACACATTCGACAAGGGCACGGTGGGGCCGATACATCCCTTATCAAAAACTTTTGTTGAGTTCAATCCAAATTTCGAATAAATTTGTCCATGATCCAAACCCACATTAACTTGGGCACGGTGTGGCCGATACATCCCTTATCAACATGAATTCGGTGGATTAACATTCATCACCCACTTCCCCTACGTAACAAGGTTTGTACCCCGGTGGGGCCGAGCGCACTCCCTCGCGAAATAGGTTTTCATGGTTTCTACTATTTGGTAAGGCTAAGTCTCAATTAATTGTTTTAGCGAGAGGTCATGTCAATTTATTATCTATCACGTTTTAAGTGAACTAAAGCTGTGAACTACGATAATTTTAATTGACACGGTCGATAAACTCAATAAAATAAGGATGCATGTTTTAGTTATGGCGATTTAGCGATGCATGCGACATAAAATAAAATGCAAGCATAAAAATAAATAAATCCTAGTATGGCCTTTCCTAAAATAGAAAAACTATTTATCTATTACATATTCGGAAACCAACTCCATTGGTCCCTTGAACTTCGGTTGTGGCACGCATCTCGAGGTAACACCGTCTTTATGTATCGCCATTCTTGAAGAAATCCGTCTTTGGGAACTCCGGAAAGAATAAAATTACATAATAAAATACATAATTTCCTATTATACATTTGTAACTAAAATAAAATAAATCTATTAAATTACAAAACGGTGATACGAGATCACAATAAAAATTACAACCGAATCGATATTCCCATACATTTCGGGAAATACCAATTAAAATCTAAGGCCATACTAAGTAAAATTACATAATTCAAAAATTACATAAATTAAAATTATGACAATCATAAAGAAAATGCAGCATTATAATATGTATGAACATGCTCAATTTTATGCTAAATCGCCTTTAATAAGCCAATATCGTATATTACTCGGTTTTTACGGATTTGCGTGATTTCAACATTTTTATAATCACAAAAAAATACATAAACTCATATTTATGCATAAGTTAATTACCCTAACCTCTTAGGACTCAAAATTTAGTCTTCACTAATAATTTGACCATAATTAACCCATATTTTATAAAATTGTTCATAAATGGACCAAAAATTACAAAAATAAGCCATAAACTTCAAATAAATCACAAAATTTCAAATAAATTTGAAATTTGAAATTTAAATTCATGAACATTCTGGAAAAATACCATGACACTCATAATATTCAAAATCTTAGGTTAAAAATTTCGAAATTTTTCCGGAAAAACAATGTTGCCGTTTATCGATTTTTAATAAAATAATCATAAAAACATGGAAAAATTGTATTCACTAACTTTTCAATTTTAGAGCTGAAAAAGATAATAAAATGCAACATTAGACGTTTTTCCTAAGTCATAGATTATGTTTTTATTAATTTTACACTAATAATGTCACTATTTATGCTATTTTTCTTTAAAAATCCATAAATCATGCAAAAAGACTTCTTTATAGCCAATTATTTTACACACATCTTGTAAAATTGCATGTGACAACATATTAATTTTCTATGACCAGATTCGAAATTTAACTCATATTAACCTATTTTTTACTTAAATCCGAATTTAATAATGAAAAAATCATTTTTCGAGCATAACAAGTCCAAAAATTATGAAAATTTACAGGTTATCTCAAAATAATATATGTGACAACATATCCAAAAATAAACTGAAAATTCGAAGTATAGCTAATTTTAGACCAAAAATGACATTTTTACTCATAAAATCATATTTAAATGCCATTATTGTAAAATATGAACAATAAAAATCCGTAAAATTAACCAAAATATCCTAAAACATTTTAGGACCAGAAATATTAACATGCATGAATTAATTTCGTGATATCTCATAATAACACAAATTTTACAAGTTTTATTTGTTATTCTTATAACTCGGAAAAACTCTTAACCGATTTGCATGCAAACAACCGTGGCTCTTGATACCGATTGAAGGAAATGTAGATCTTTATACATACTAACATACTCATATATGTTTAAATTAATTTGTCATAAAATTAAATACGGATTTTATGCATGCAAACAATATGATAAAATAGAGGAGAAATCATGTTCTTACATTGATGATTTCGGTTTTATTGGGCACAAAAGAAATCTCCTTTTCTTTTGTTCTTGAGCTTTCCTAAGATGGAAGAACAAGATCCAAGTATAGGATCTCTCCCTAAGCTTAATACCCAAGGCTTTCTCTTAATACAAATTAATATTATAAGTACTAGTATAATATTAATCTAGTAGAAAATTGAACCAAAATATTTATAAAACACTTAAATATTTCGGTTTTATTGAGAGAAGAAGAGGAGGATTTTTATTCTCTCCAGAATTGTATTTTTGGATGATAGAAATGAATGAATGAATACACTAACACATTTTAGTGTTATTAGGTAAAAATTATAGAAAAAACAATGATGGGTTTTGTCTTCTCAAAACCGTGTAAGAGGAGGGATTTTGGGGAGCCAATGCATGAAAAATTGTTCTTCACAATAAAACAATAAGGTTGCATGGCTAGTGACTAGGGTAATCATCATGCCCTCCACTAATTACAATCAACATATAATTAGCTTAAAAACCCTCTAATTTTCGGCCCACTTGATAATATGGATTCCATATTATTTTTGTCAATTGTCAATATGTCACATGTCATATGTGACATAAATTTGTTATGTATTTTTAACATATTAAAAATCAACGTATTAATAAAAATACGTCACATACAAAAATCGACTTAGTAATTTCATAATTACTTGTGCCAAAATATTTTACCATTTATAAATCACAACAGATTGTATTTATAATAATTCATTCAATTTCGATTGTTTCTTTAAACATTAATTTCATCCGAGTAATGATACAATTCAATTACTCAGACCGTATCTCATTTAATCACATTTCAATTTGATACGTAAATTTTACTTCCAAAAATCGTCCGTCAATTTTCAAGTAATTTAATTAACTCGTAACATTATACGATTAATTAAATAATCAATTAAGAGTGTTGCCCTATAGGTATGACCTAGGGGGTCAACTGATCACCACCGTCGCACGACGTACGTAATGTCAAACTCTAGTCGACCAATCATTACCGATATATGTTGACCGGTTGTGATAACAATATTACTTCCCAATTGTATTCTTTATAATGAGATTTAAACATGTGATCATCATGATCAACAGTCGTGATCACATTATTGTCGGAGGACACATATTCCAACAGATCACCCCAACACGAAGCCATCATTACTTGTTTTAACTCCTTCTTTGCCTTCTCGCGTTTCGCCTTGTCCTTGATTTTCTCCCATGTCGGACAATCCTTGATCATGTGATCGGATTCTCCACACTTGAAGAAACCTCTGTTAGCAAAGGATGACTTTGATTCTGTTGCTTTTTTGTTAAACGACTTGTTATTGTTATAAGATGATTTTTGAAACGGCGTGCAAATAAGACGGTTTCATCTTCTATATCGGAGTTAACATCATCGCTTTTTAAGGCCATACTTTTACCTCTGCTTGGTTCAGTGTCGTCGGCATTTAGAGTGATTTCATGGGCCATGAGAGAACCAATGAGTTCTTGGTAGGATAGATTTTCAATATCTCGCGATTCCTCTATTGTTGTGACTTTGGCACGCCACTTTTTAGTCAGGCTCTTAAGAACCTTCCTTGCAATGTCCTCGGTGTTGAACTTTCTCCCTAAGTTTTTCAATTCTTTTATGATACTTGAAAAATGTGCGGACATGCTATCCAAGGACTCATTCGGCTCCATGCTGAATAGCTCATATTTCTGCATTAACAGATCTATTCGGTGTTTCCTAACAATGGAAGTGTTGGAATATGTGTCCTCCGATAATAATGCGATCACAACTGTCGATCATGATGATCACATGTTTAAATCTCATTTTTAAGAATACATGTGGGATGTAATATTTTACAGTCAACTGGTCCACACATATCGGTAATGATTGGCTGTCTAGAGTTTGACATTACTGTCGTGCGACGGTGGTGATCAGTTGATCCCCTTAGGTCATACCTATAGGGAAATACCCTTAATTGATTATTTAATTAATCATATGCCGATACGAGTTAATTAAATTGCTTAAAATTGACGGATGATTTGTGAGTGAGATTAACGTGTCTTATTATAATCCGATTAAATTAGATACGGTCTAAGTAATCGAATTGTTTTATTACTTAGATAAAATTATTGTTTACGAAACAATTGAAATTGAAATTGAATGAATAATTTATTATAAATACAAGACGTTGTAATTTATAATTTGATAAACCGTTTTGGTACAAGTAATTACGAATTACTAGTTGATATTGTATATGACATATTTTATGAGTATGTTGATTTTTAATATGTTAAAAATACATTACAATTTCACATGTCAAGTAACATGTCACATATGTCACAATTGACAAATGACAAAATAAAATGGACCATCCATTTTATGTTAAAAGTGCCGAAATAGTGGAGGGAGTATAAGGTTTAAATTGTGTTTTCATTTTAAGTGGAAAACGCAATGATTAAAACTAGCTAGTAGCCATGCAAACCTAGTTTTTCTTGAGAAGAAAAACAAGCTTTTGCATTGGATCCACTCTCCCTTGCCAACCGGTTTTTAGAGGAGAAAATGCCAATGGTTTTTCCTTTTAATTATTCTACTACTTGATAATAGATTTCTAGTGTTAGAAATTATTCTTTCTCTCTACACATTGTAAAAACTTAGAGAAATAAAAACCTCTCTAAATCATTCCTCTCTTGGCCGAAATATACAAGAGAGAACAAATTTATTTTGTGTCAAATTTTAAGTAAGACTTGTATTATTTCTAGTACAAAATAATATTAGTTATTAGGGGGTTTTCCTGGGGTATAAACTTTTGGGAGGGATTCTATTTTGGATCCTTTGGTCATCCATATAAGGAAGCTCAAGAACAAGTGAGAAGGAGAACTCATTTGTGCCCAAAAATCCGAAACTACAATAGTAAGAAGTGACGATTTCTTCTCTACTCTTATTCAAGTTTGCATGCATAAGATCTAGTTTTAATTTTATGACTAAATTAAAATGTCACATATATGAATATGTATATAAATGAGATTAAATAATTCTAACAAGCGGTATCATGAGCCTTAGGTTGTTTGCATTCAAATCGGTTTATAGTTTTTCCGAGTTATATGATTAACATACAAAACTAATTTATTTGGTTTTATGAAGATAAACCTAAAAATAACCTTGCATGTTAAAAGTTTCTGGTCCTAAGTGATGTTTAGGACATTTTGGTTTATTTATGGATTTTATTGTTCAATTTATATAATATTGGCATTAAAATGTGATTTTTATGATAAAAATGTCATTTTTGGACGAAAAATAGCTAAACTTCGAATTTTTCAGTGGTTTTTGGATATGTTTTCACATATATTATCTACTGATGGCCTGTATATTTTCATGATAAAATGAGTTGTTTTGCTCGAAATATGGATTTTTTAAGTTAAAATCGTATTTTAATGGGTAAATAAGTTAATATGAGTTATATTTCGAATCTGGTCATGGAAATTTAGTATGTTGTCACATGCAATTTTACAAGATTTGTGTAAAATATTTGGCTATAATGAAGTCTTTATGCATGATTTATGAATTTTTGATGAAAAATCACATAAATAGTGACTATAATTAGTAATAATGCTAAAACATACTTCATGACTAAAGTAAAAACGTCACATGTTGTATTTTATCATATATTTCAGATCTAAAAGTGAAAAGTTGATAAAAATATTTTTTCTCATATTTTTATGGTCATAATTGTTAAAACCGATAAACCGCAACATTGTTTTTCTCGATAAATTTACGAAACTTTTAACCTAAGTTTTGAACATTATGAGTGTCATGGTATTTTTCCAGAATGTTCATGAGTTTAAATTTCAAATTTTGAAATTATTTGAAATTTTTATGATTTAATTTGAGGTTTATAGCATAAATTTTGTATTTTTGGGTCCATTTATGAACAATATTAAGAAATCAAGTTTAATTATTGTCAAATATTAGTGGAGACCAATTTTGAGTCCTAAGATGGTTAGGGTAATTAACTTGTACATAAATATGAATTTATGTAATTATTGTGATTTTAATAAGTTAAATCACGCAAATCCGTAAAAACCGATTAATATACGATATTGGCTCTTAAAGACGATTTAGCATAAAATTTGACATGCTCATACATATTATAATGCTGCATTTTATTTATGATTGTCATATTTTAATTTTATGTAATTTTATGTAATTTTTGAATTATGTAATTTTACTTATTATGGCCTTAGTTTTTATTGATATTACCCGAAATGTATGGGAATATCGATTCAGTTATAATTATTGTGATCTCGTATCACCGTTTTGTAATTTAATAGATTTATTTTTATTTTTAGTTACAAATGTATAATAGGAAATTATGTAATTCATTTTCTAATTTATTTATTCCGGAGTACCTTGAAGACGGTGCCACTCGAGAAGGCGATCCATCAAAGAAAGTGTTGCCTTGAAATGCGTGCCAAGACCGAAGTTCAAGGGACCAAAGGAGTTGGTTTCCGAATTTGTAATACCTTATTAGATTTACTATTTTAGGAAGGCCATACTAGGATTTTTTTTTATTTTTTGCTTTGCATTTTATTTATATGTTGCATGCATCGCTAAATCGCCATAACTAAAACATGCATTATCATTAAATCGAGTTGATCGACCGTGTCAATTACAATTATCGTAGTTCACCGCTTTAGTTCACTTAAAACGTGATAGATAATAAATTGACATGCCCTCTCGCTAAAATAAACAATTGAGACTTAGCCTTACCAAAAATTAGAAACCATGAAAACCTATTTCGTGAGGGAGTGCACTCGGCCTTACCGGGGTACAAACCTTGCTACGTAGGGGAAGTGGGTGATAAATGTCTACCCACCGAATTTATAAAGATAAGGGTTGTCTTCGGCTTTACCGATGCCCAAGTTGATGTAAATTTGGATCATGGACACATTTATTCGAAATTTGGGTTGAACTCAACGAAATTATTCTCGACGGTTGTCGGATGTGTTTCGGGCTAAAGATAAATATTAATGTAAATTTATCGCCCAAGAGTTCTAAGAGTAGAATCGATTAAAGAGTTAATCCACCGAGTTATATTGATAAGGGTTGTATTCGGCTTTACCGATGCCTAAGTTAATATGAATTTGGGTCTTGGAATCATTTATCAAGTTGAGTAGAGGTCACTAGATAAATGCAATAAAACTTGTTTAAATTAAAAATTTACGAGTGTTATTATTTTTTAAAACGACAAGTGTTTTATTTCTTATATTTTTGTTTTGTAGACCACTTTTATTTCTCATAACAAATGGCCGTACCAAACACCAACGCCGCACCTCTCACTAATGTTTCTTGGCTCCGATCCCTCATGGATCGTTGTAAACTTGAAAAGAATGGGTCAAATTTCTCCGATTGGGATGCCCAACTCAAATTAGCCGCCCAAGGTGACGACAAGCTTTGTTACCTCACCGAGGCCTCTCCACCCGAACCTAATGCTAGGTCAAGTGCCGCCACTAGGGAAGCATATGAGGCTTACCACAAAGAGTCCGCCGCCATGAAAAATGTGTTGATTTTTGCTATGGAGGCGGATCTCCAAAGGAGAGCCTTTAAAATGGGCACCGCTAATGAAATCTATTCCAAACTTGTGACAATGTTTTCACAAACACCGAGGATCGTCCAATATGAGGCGGCCTCGGCATTCTTTGATCTCGATTTTAAGGAGGGACAAAAGGTTAGCCCTCACGTGCTCAAATTGTTGGAGCTAGTCGAGACATTGAAACTTCAAAAGGTTGAAATCCCCAAGGAGCTCATTGTTGATAAGATTCTTCACTCCTTATCCAAAGTCAAAGCATATGTACAATTCCGGGTGAATTTCAATATGCAAGACAAGGACATGTCTCTTGAAGAGTTGCACAAGTTACTTGTGCAAGCCGAAAGAGACATGGGGCTAAATGTTAACCCACCTAAGGATGTGCTTAATATAAGCACTAAGAGCAAGGGGAAGTTCAAGAAGAATGGGAAAAAGGGTAAGAGGCATGCTCCCATGTCCACCAAGGCTAAGACTTTTGAAGCTAGCACTTTCAAAACCAAGAAGGGTCCTCTTGATAAATGCCATTATTGTAATGGTGTTGGACATTGGAAGAGGAATTGTTCCAAGTATCTTGGTGACATCAAAGCTGGAAAGATCACTCCAGTAGGTAAATGACGATCCTTTATTTTATGTTTCTAATTCAACTATGGTATTTTGATACAAAGTTGTGATAATGTATCCCCTTTTTATTGTAAATAGGGTTCCTCCAAGCAAAGACAAGGGAAAAGAGAAGCAAGCTTGAGAAATCATGAAGGAGCTAGGAGTAGCTACCGATGAAGCTTGGCTTTTATTATTGTCTTTATTTTAATGTTACGAATTTTAGAACTATTTTGATTTCCGTGTTCGACATGGAAATGGTTGATCCCTTCTAAACAATGGTTGTATTTTGGATTATGATGACTTGACTTGCAACCCAAGTCACCCCTTTTATCGTATTTGTTTGTTCTAAAAATTCGACTTTATATGCTTGCACATCGAAACATATGATCATTTACTTAAAGTGATCCAATAGACAATTATAATGATGGGATTCATTATATGTCCACAAGCTTAAGGCTTGTGTATGATCAATTATAAAGTAATGTTGAGTTGATGAACTCTCCTAAAGGAATGCAATTACCAAGTACACTCATCAAATCTAAAAACTATTAGTCAATCTATGAGATAGTCCTCCCTCTACTTCAAAATCATTATTTGTGTACCATAAGCTATCTTTAAATATCTAGTGTATTTATTCTAAAGATAGAGTGGGAGAAAAATGAAGACACAAAGAATACAAAGGATAATTGTATGCCTTGAATAGATGAGATCTATGAAAGAAAGAATGATTTGTATACTAAATATTTAGTATACATGAGTAGATGAGATCTACATAACAAAAGAGACCAAGTGAAGTAGTCAAAAGAAGAAGTTCTTAAAGGTAACTACACGAGGAGACCGAAAGAAAGTTTTGAAAGAAAATGACTAAAGAAAAGTCTCAACAAGAGATTTTGCTAGTTTATGACCTAGATATAAATAGAGTTTCAATATTGATATTTACTTAAGAGCCTAAATGAAACAAAGTTGCATCCTTGAAAATAAATGATATTTATGACTAAAAGTTGCAAAGAAAGATATGCCGATGTCTACAAGAGCTAAGTTAATTGTTAACCACGCTAGTGTCATTACTTAACCTCATTATGAAAATGAAATGGTTAAACCTTCTTCCGAAAAGCGTATTTTGAGAAGGACGTGTATTAAATGGGTTTTCACCTTTAAATAATGACATTGCTACGCATCATTATAAAAATGAATGAGTTAGATATTAAAATCTCTTTCCATAAGTTTAAGATTGAAACCTTTTTCAAAATAGGTATTTTGAAAAGATATGTTGGGAACATATATGGTTTTATCTTAATAACTTGGCAAAGAAAAATGTATTTCAATTCTTGAAATGTTTCGATTGAGTAGTCAATTACGAAACATGTGGAATTGAGTGGGAGTTTGAAATTATCATGTGAAGACATGAAATTTAGTGGGAGCTATCATCTTGTAAAATTTATAACTCATTACACATTGAGAATGACGAGCTAGTACTATCTTCACAAAGAAGTATTTGAGTTTTCAATTCTGGATGAAAATGGACTAAGATGAATCCAATCACATCATGGGATGTTGGATAAGCATTAAGATATGCACATCATATCAACATGAAATGTAGGTTGTTCATATCGATGAAAATGGAATTACCATAAGCAGTCATGGTCATTCATTGAACCTAAGAATGGTTGATCGCATGATTAAAGATTACTAATGTTTCCGCCATTAGAATAATCATGCACATGTCCTATAATGAATCATATGCTTAAAGAGCATGATGAGTCATTGGTAAGCCATAGAAGAATTGTCATGAATTCTCTAGAATACATAATGAGCCATTCTAGTGTTTGACAGAACTCTCTGTTATGTGACAAGATGTAATACCCGCCCTTTTAGAGACCCTTTGACCAACGTTGACTGACCTTGGGAGCGGGAGTAGTCCTAGAAAGGCGTGCCATAACCATCTTGGGTTACGTGTTAAGAGTGGTACTCGATAGAGTAGAGGCTACTCGATCGAGTAGCTAGGTTACTCGATCGAGTAGGGGGCCACTCGATCGAGTATGTTGGGTACTCGATCGAGTACCGAGTTTTCAGCGAGGGTTTTATATCGCGTTTTGTTAAATCCGCAATTCACTTCCGCCACTTTCCTCATATCCTTCAGTCGCCTCTTTCCCTTCCCTTCACATTAAAACCTCCATGGAAGCCTTTTGAAGTTCCTTGTGCCTTAGGAGAGCGTCACTTGAGTCGGGTAGCGGTCTTTTGCCGAGTTTCTTCTCATAGGTATGTCATAATCATCATCCGTGTCCTTGTTATTTATAGTTAGGGTTTGCTTGTTAGTAATAGATAATTGTATTGTGGTTATAGGCTTTGCTTGGTCGCTGGATATGTTGTTTGTCGGCATGGATTGGTTGCGGTTGCTTAAAGGTAGGTTCGCCTACTCAGTTTATGTAGATGGTCTAGTGTGTCGGTCGTCGTGGTTGTATTGTGATTATTTAATATCGTAGTTGTATGGTGACGACTGTGGTTGTGATTGTGGTTGTTGTCTCTGGTTCTCGAGATGCGTTCTCGGCTGAGTGGGGTCACTTGCGGGAGTGGCTTCACGCCCTAGTTTCGCCCTTCGTGGAACCCGCCACGGAAGGGGATGTGCACATTAATGGACAGGGATATCGCTCGATATGATGAGCGGGGCTTTGGTGGGAACGGCTGCGGTCCCCCACTGGCAGGGCTGGTCCAGTGGACAGTCAGTGATAGAGTTGGTTGGGTTATCGTGATTGTGTTTGAGATTGATAGCATTGTATTGTGTTGATAATTGTAGTTGCTGTTGTCGTACCTTATCTCAGTACTGACCTTGTGTGGTTTTTTATTTGTTATGTGTCTGCCGTGATCCCTTATGGTGACCAGTCGGTCTTAGCAGGTGTTGATGTTGTTGATAGCTGGAGTCCGGGCAAGGATGAGTCTCCACGAGATTTGATAGCAGTAGCGAGTAGTCTTTGAGTTGTATCTTTTATGTCGTTTGTTGGTTAAATAAAGTGTAATATAACATAATAGTTCTCTTATCGACATTTGATTATTACTATCCTCGGGCAACCGAGATGGTAGCACCCTTATATGCTAAGGAAGGCCTAGTTAAGGCTCCTCTTAATATGGGGGTGTTACAAAGTGGTATCAGAGCGACGATTTTGGAACCTGTAACAAATGAAGATAATGAACGTAGTGAGTCTAATAAAATGAACCTGGTGTATGTGTAATGGGAGCCCCAGCTGATGCTAGGTTTTGGGTGAGTAGGCGCCTTCATTTCAAAATCTTGGCCCCATGATACTTAAGCCAGTCACATGGTACGGGAATGTGGAGTCCGTGTGTTTATGTGTGATGTGTATGCTAATTGTGTCGGAGCTACCTGTAGTTGAGCCTTAGTTAGCGTTAATAAGGATGTGATAGCTGTACTTGGGCCGTGTTTAGTGAAGTGTTGGCATGATTAGTGAGCTTGTATGATGATTTTGAGATACGTGACAAAGGTCTATTCGATAGATATGCGTGGGAATGTGAATGGGTGTGCTATAATAGAAGGATGAACATGTTGGTGGTTGCTGTAAGTTGATGGTGACGGTAGTCATGTACAAGTTTATAAACCCTACCGTGAGTACAATAACGATAGTTATAGAATTGTTGAGTTATAATTTGAAACATGGCATATAATAATGCGTTCATACCTTGTTTATAGGTTGAAAATTTTTTTCCGCTGCGTAATAATTGATTTGTTTAAGAATAATTGCTTATGATCGAATGTAGAACATAATAGATTAATTGGTTATGAGGATATGCAATTATATGTTATATGAAAGAATGAATTAATGTTAATTATATGTTTCATGATATTGTGAACGCGAGTTTGGTAGCGATATGTTAAGGCGAGTTTTAAGTGTAATATGATGACGTAATTATGTTTATGATCGACTCGGTAGCAGGTAAACCGAGTTGGGTAATTATACACCTTATTAGTAAGGCGATATGTTATGCTTGAGTATTAATAGTAATGCGGGAATGAGCGTGATAATTAGTGCCGAATTCCGAACTTGGTTTGGAATCGACACGCGATGTTGTTTTTGCAGGAATCTTCGATTTACTTAGTATTTCTGACCGAGTACTTAACTATACTTGACCGAGTGCGAGTGCTTACTAGACCGAGTAGACCTCATTCGATCTAGTTAGGAAGCTATGACGTCGGGATGTGGGAAAATTCCTGCAGATACTCGATGAATTAGCGCCTACTCGATCGAGTAGGGTGGTACTCGATCGAGTACCCTAGGCACTCGATCGAGTAGGTTACTGTACAATGAATCCTACGGGTTTCTTAAAACCCCTAATCTTTCTATTTCTTATCATTCTTCCTCAATATTTCGAAACACCTAAGCCTTATTTCCTCTCAAATCTCTCATTCTTGGGTTAGTGGTGATTCTTGGGGTTGATTTCTCTGTTTAATTTCATTTCTTTACTTTGCTATTCAATCAAGGTATGCTTTTCTTCCTAATTTACATGATTTATTGAGTTGAATGTGTTAGAATAAGGATAAAATCTGAAATTTTCGATTCATATGGATAGATTGTTGCTTTTAATGGTTGAAATATGATTCACATGCCTTCTTTCCATGTTTGTTGGTGATTAATTGCTGTACATTAGACTAGAAATTGCAAAAAAAAAAAAATTGAAACCGAAATTTCTAGGGTTTGCAAAATTGAAAATGATTTTTGATTGTTTTACAATGATTAGATGATGGAATTGAGTCCTATGTATTGTTTATATCATGTTGAAGGATGGATTTTGATGATTTTCACCTTAGAAAGTTGCCTTAAAACTCCGTCTTAAAAGTGCCTCAAGTGGAAATTCGTGATTTATAATTGGAATTTAGTGTTATATATGACTGTTTAAGTGAAGGTTGAACTTCAATATGATAGTAGTGATGATAATTAATGAGAAATATGCCAAAATAGTTACAGCTGTAAAGACCGTCTGAAAAGTTTATTTAAGTTGTTCTTTCTAATATAGAAGATGAAGATGATATGTTCTAAGTTATTTTTCCATGAGCTAGTAAGAATGCCTCACATGTGATTAAGAGTGCGTTTGGAATAACCTTAGAATCATGATAGGATATTGGAATTCGTTGAACATGTGTGTTCACCACGATAAATTTTTCATAGCTGTGGTTTATGAGTAGCTGTAAACTAAGTTTATATATCAATTTGAGGGAACTGCTGGTGAAATGTGTGTACCTAGCTGAGCATTCAAGTTTAATGGCATGAATTATGTGCTCCACATGTCGAATTTGTTGGTGAAATTTGTGTACCTAGCTGAGCATGTAAAGACCAAATTACGTGAAGTATATGTTTACATGTTTATACAAGTTTGTCTGATCATATGCCGAAACAGATGCCGATACAGAACCTAGGGACCCGTCAGAGCAAATGGGGGAGGGTTACACAGCCTGAGACTGGGGAGTGGAGCGGACCCGTGGTACCCGCGGTTCCGGAGTACCCTTCTGTTGTTTTTGTCGATTTCAAGCAGAGAGAGCGTTTTGTAGCTTTACAAAAACGCAAAATGAGACGTACGAGGTGTATAGACACTACTTTGTTGGAGGATTTGGAGATAGAGATGAATGTCCGTCACATATTTGAAACTTTGGGTCTTATTGGGTTGTATAAGCTGAGGAAACACTCTTATCCTTTTCTTACCTTGGAGTTCATGAGCTCCTTTAGCTATGACCCAGCGGGCCAGACCGTTGAGTTTAGGTTGATGAATACAAGTTTTCTGTTGACTATGGATTTGTTTGCCTCTCACCTTGGGTTGGCCAAGCCTCCCAAGGATTCTATCATCGATATTCCAGCTGAGTGTGGTGTCTGCCGCCTAATGCCTTTCTTGACCGGAAAGCCAGCTCCCACCTCAAGCAACATGCTGATTAATGACGTTCAGCATGTTACCTTGAGGGTCTTTCTCCGTTCTCTTTCAAACCTCCTTTATGACAGAAAGGATATCGAGAACCGAATAATCATGAGGTGTTGCTTCTGATGTCTTACCTCAACCCGGAGCGGACCAGGAAAGTGGTCTTTAATGCTCCTTCTATGGTTTGTGCTGCCCTTGCCTTGATGGCTTCTGCCTCTTCCCGGTACTTGAGTTGTGGCGCCATCGCCACTCGGTTAGCTGAAAAGCTAACCTCTTTTGAGGCTTCTTCGGAGTACGTGCCTCTAACTACCCCAGTGCCCACTATGGACCGTGACTACTATCTCGACTTGAAGTGGTTGAGGACTTTGGCTGACGGTAGCCTAGCTTGGAGGGTGTGGGGCATGAGTTGGATGAAAATTCCAGCTCCTGAGCACCTCCCACCGACGGAGCCCTTAGAGCCGGCGGTAGTGACTGTGGACTCGGATGATGAGGAGGAGGAGGAGGAGGATGTTGATAGACCCCGCCAGCTGCAGACCTACCTCATCGACGACACCATTCTCGAGGTGATGCCGGAGCCGACAAAGGGCGAGAATGCGGCAGTTGCGGTGGTGGAGAGACCTAGATTGGGGAGAGGACCCCGTCGAGTGAGGGAGAGGGCCTCGGAGACTAGGCCACAGCCGGTAGCACCACAGCAGCAGCAACAGCATCCTTTCCCGTGCTACCCTTACCTCGACACCACGGAGACGCGATCCAGCTACTTAGCGGAGAGAGTGTCATCTACTTTGACACTCAGGAACATGCACGAGATGGCGTACACTCAGGGGATAGGGACCGAGGGACCGCATTCGGTTTGGTGGAGTGGAGTGGGGGACTACACAGGGGTTTTCCATTCCTACGGGGTGGATCAGTCGACATGGGGGACACCTCAGTCCTTTGCCTACGGTGGCTTGACCCCATGGTACGTGTGCCCAGGAGCCGGAGCAGGAGTGGATGCGGGGATTGGGTCATCAGGAGCAGGTACTTCTAGCGGTGGTGGTGATGATGAGGTGATGGTTGAGCAGCAGCAGCAGCAGGAGTGATACTCCTTGTTTTCATCTTCGTTTATAGTAGTTGATGTTGGTAGTGTTGTTAGACTTTAGTAGTTGTTTTCGTGGAGACTTGGTTTATGAACTTGTAATGTTGGCCATAAGGCCGGATATGATATTTGACTTATTGCAGGATGTTAGAAGTCGGGGAGTCGTCCCGACTCGATTTATATGACGACTATGTGCATGTGTGTTGGCTTATGACAAGTTGTATAGGGCAACTTGGCCTGAAGGTACTCGACAGAGTACCCCGTACTCTATCGAGTAGCTGCAGGAAAGGGGGATAAAAAGTATTCTGATCTTTGGGCTACTCGATCGAGTACCCCAGACACTCGATCGAGTAGCATGGCACTCGATCGAGTACCGCTACATACTCGATCGAGTAGCACTGTTACAGGAGGTTTTCAAAAATTAAAAATGTTTAATTGTTTTATAATCGCAAGTTTGAGGTTTAATGTAGTTATTAGTGCGTAGTAACACCTATGAACCGTTAATTTCATATGTTGGAAGTCAAGTTTCGGTTTTATATGCATGTTTGTAACAACTAGTGAAGTGGCGACGGTTTCTTGTTGTTTTACTATTTCATATGCCATATTACCATTCATTCATTGCAGTTACATTGCTTTATACGTTGTGTATACGATATTAACGTACTTTATCGGTGGCGGCTAGTTATCCTGGTGGGTTGTGTATGATTTATAATTTAACGAGTTTATGCTTAGCGAGTAATGTCCACAATAAATAATATGTTTCTAATTCATGTTATGAATCAAGTAATAAGTAATATCCGTTGTAATTTCGGTTATAGTAAGAAGTTACTCAAAACTAGTATTTTTTAATATGCTAGGACTTATGAGAAGTGCTAGGCTAATCATCTTGACAATTGTTGCAAGACCATACAAAACGTATACCTAGTGCATTGTGAGTTGGTAGAACACTTGACTAGTGCAAGTTATATCATCCACCACAATTCGTTGGTTATGTGATAAACAACAAAAAAGTTCTTTCAAGATAAAGAACCTAAACCTAGGTTGGGAACTTAGATGTGTACTTGGTAAGGTTCATGCTATGAGAGATAACATGAATATAAAGGAAAGTGCAATACGAAAAGTATGAGCACATGGACATATGGTATGTTAAACTTTTATTGCAATCAACAAGTGTTTTCACACTTATATACATCACAAGGTAGTAATATGGTATTGACTACCCGAATATGATATCCGCATTTGTCGTTTGAGTTATTATTAACTCACCTTGTACTTTGTTACATCCAAACGGGTTGTAGAGACAGTTGAACCCCGTTAAAGTGAACACGGATTAGCATTGTATTTGCCCATAGTCACTTATATGAGGTGACATCTCGAAGTGACTAGAGTGTGATGCGATTGATGGCAAGTTCAAGTGCCATAGAGTCATATGAGAATGACTAGTCGATCACATAGGCAAACTGTTAGGAAGACTTTGTCGGGCTAATGACCGCTTATAGAGTTCTGGCAAATTTATATAGCCTGGTCGTGGCGAGAGCTACTATAGTATTCTAATGAGTCGATTCTTTTGACTAAAGACTGTTCGCCTAAGGTGGCACAGTTTCAGATTATGTTTGATTTATGTTACTACGACCTTCGTAAATGGGGTCAAATGGTCATATTTTGGGTTATGATGGCTGTGGCTAGTCGAAGGGAATAAGTGCGATAGGAATTGTCCACCCCTTGTCAGGGTTATAACAATATCTCAGGGCCACTCGAGGAGTAATGAACTGGAAATGCGTGGCCACGCTCGGAAGGTATCTATGGTAGATAATTCCGGTCAATCAGTTATTCTCCTGATCGAGGAAACCACTCTCGATATGATCACTTGCAAGTATGACCTGAAAGACATCTTGTATTGAGTGGGAGATAGTAATAAGACAAGAGAATTGGTGACGCAAACTTGTCGAGGACAAGTGGGAGATTGTTAGAATATGTGTCCTACGACAATAATGCGATCACAACTGTCGATCATGATGATCACATGTTTAAATCTCATTTTTAAGAATACATGTGGGATGTAATATTTTACAGTCAACTGGTCCACACATATCGGTAATGATTGGCTGTCTAGAGTTTGACATTACCGTCGTGCGACGGTGGTGATCAGTTGATCCCCTTAGGTCATACCTATAGGGAAATACCCTTAATTGATTATTTAATTAATCATATGCCGATACGAGTTAATTAAATTGCTTAAAATTGACGGATGATTTGTGAGTGAGATTAACGTGTCTTATTATAATTCGATTAAATTAGATACGGTCTAAGTAATCGAATTGTTTTATTACTTAGATAAAATTATTGTTTACGAAACAATTGAAATTGAATGAATAATTTATTATAAATACAAGACATTGTAATTTATAATTTGATAAACCGTTTTGGTACAAGTAATTACGAATTACTAGTTGATATTGTATATGACATATTTTATGAGTATGTTGATTTTTAATATGTTAAAAATACATTACAATTTCACATGTCAAGTAACATGTCACATATGTCACAATTGACAAATGAAAAAATAAAACGGACCATCAATTTTATGTTAAAAGTGCCGAAATAGTGGAGGGAGTATAAGGTTTAAATTGTGTTTTCATTTTAAGTGGAAAACACAATGATTAAAACTAGCTAGTAGCCATGCAAACCTAGTTTTTCTTGAGAAGAAAAACAAGCTCTTGCATTGGCTCCACTCTCCCTTGCCAACCGGTTTTTAGAGGAGAAAATGCCAATGGTTTTTCCTTTTATATATTCTACTACTTGATAATAGATTTCTAGTGTTAGAAATTATTCTTTCTCTCTACACATTGTAAAAACTTAGAGAAATAAAAACCTCTCTAAATCATTCCTCTCTTGGCAGAAATATACAAGAGAGAACAAATTTATTTTGTGTCAAATTTTAAGTAAGACTTGTATTATTTCTAGTACAAAATAATATTAGTTATTAGGGGTTTTTCCTTGGGTATAAACTTTTGGGAGGGATTCTATTTTAGATCCTTTGTTCATCCATATAAGGAAGCTCAAGAACAAGTGAGAAGGAGAACTCATTTGTGCCAAAAAATCCGAAACTACAATAGTAAGAAGTGACGATTTCTTCTCTACTCTTATTCAAGTTTGCATGCATAAGATCTAGTTTTAATTTTATGACTAAATTAAAATGTCACATATATGAATATGTATATAAATGAGATTAAATAATTCTAACAGGAAGTACCTTCATAAGCTAATTCAAGACCATCCCATATCTCCTTGGTCGTTGTGCACGAAGAGAACCGATCGAATTCGTTAGTAGTCATGCCATTCTGCAATAGACTTATAGCCTTAGAATTCTTTTCGGCCTTCTTGTAGTCGGCCTCGATATAATCCTCCTCCTTTTTCTCGTAAGTAGTGCCTTTAGTGGAAGCAACCAAAATCTTAACTAGTCCATTTTGAATGATCTTCCAGCACTCCCAATCATGACCTTTCACATAGTCAGTCATCATGTTTTTCCACAATCCATAATCCTTCCCATCAAAGACAGGACACTTGAAATATTTGGAATCCATTTATCACGTGATAGGCAGCGGAATATAAAACGATAAGATAAATAAAGATAGACAGATCAGGCTCTTTGCGGTTAGGCAATCAAGATCACGAGGCTCTGATACCAATTGAAGAGTCTATCGATTCGAAATATTCAAGGGGGGGGGGGGGGTGTGAATTGGTGATTAAAACTTTTATCTACTTTTTCGATTGTATACGAGTAATTAATTATTTAAAGTTTATTGACTAAACTTTAACTAATTAACTAATTAAAGAACAAAAACGAAATAAACAACCAAACGAAAGAGAGCGACACACGATTTATGAAGTGGTTCAGTTTCACAAATCGAAGCCTGCGTCCACTATACTCGATTAATAAATTTAGTATCTTTTTACGGATTACAAATTTACTAACCCAACTCGTACAACTAACCCTAGTTGTAACTCAAATGAGTGCCGTTAAATACTCGAGTGACTAACTTACGCTAGTAAGAAAGCACTTAATGATTCTACTAAATGTTCACGTTAATGAACGAGTAAGAAATCGATTGAGCACTATTATCTTATAACGATAACTAATGAATGAATATACGAGTTTATAAACACACGACCTTTTTCGAAAATTGCAAAACGGTTTTCTTGTTTTGAAATACACGGTTTTTGCTCTTAAAAATAAAATCAATTTATGCTTGAAGGTCTTACTTTCAAATGTTGCAAAAGCAAGGTATTTATATGGAAGGAAAGAGCATGGCTCACGGTTTGCCCGAAATCCTAATAGCCGAAATATGGATATGTATACAAATCATACCTTTTATTATTTCTTTCCTAAAAACCCTAAGCGATAATAGAGAATATTCCAAAAGATAAAATATAAATTATTCTTCTATAATCTTTTCCATAAATCATAAGATATGATAAGATTTTCCATAATAAAAATATCCTTATCATAAATAACCATATTAAGTTAAATATAAAAGTTATGTTAAGATAATTCTAGAGAATAAAATCTTTACAATAACAATCTTTTATTCCTTAAGGCAACACGAGATAACACGACACATATGCCTCGTGATCCGTGGAAACCCTAGCTTTATATTAGGTTAGATTTTAGGGTTTTATGAGTATGCCATATGTTAAAACCCTAATTAGTAATATGGCTCAACTCATAAGTTGATCCAACATGATTACTAATTATAAGTTTAAAATAAAACCATACTCCATATTAATACCTGCTTCTTTAATAAACACTTTTGCTAGAACATTTAAAAGAAACAAAAACATTTTTCAAAAACAATTTTGAAAACATTTTAAGTCGTGTGGTATAAACTCAGCATCTCAATGTTATAGTAGAAGAGCTATAACATTGAGCTCCTTCACAAGTAATGTTATAGCTGTCAAGCTATAACTTTACTAGTATAAGAAATTCATTCTTATGTTATCACTACGAGATAATAACCTATACTATTCTAATCTTCTTAGGAGATCTTCGAGCATAGGCTACTTCATCATCCAAGCTTGATTAATCTATAAACGAGCTTCGTCTTCTCATGATGCTTGAATAATTCTTCTATAATCTTGATCCGTAATTGAGGGCTTGATCATAATATAGTCTTGTATACATTCATCACAATTTTCTAAGCTTGACAAATAGTAAGACTAATCTGAAAAGACTAAACAACCAATTACGCGCAACGAGTATATAAAATATAAAGCACTCTTGACATCATCAAAATATAAACATATATACTATATGGTTCAACAACTTGATACTTGGATTAAACAAACCGACATAGAAGCTCACATGTTAGGTTCTAACTACTGGATGCGCATTCATGCATTTACCCGTTTTATCAATTTTTTCATTTAACCAACCAAGATCGATCAGTAGAGGCCGCTACCACGGGCGGGATTGGGTGTCCGATTAAAGGGCTTCTTAATACGTACCTTCACCTCTTACTCAGAAACTTTGGATAGTGAATGACCTTATCCAGGGCGTACGAGAGTCATTCTAGAGATAGGATGCTAAAGAGGGACAATTCCTTATCTTTAGTACCTATGTCAAACACCGCTTTTCACCTTGGTTGACCTAGGTGTAAAGTGGATTCGAACGGGTTCCAAGCATCCCACAAATTCTTGGTGGCGACTCCGAACATCTCTTGCATCGTTTCGAGACCCTTGCCGAGACGAAACCTACCGATCTAAAATGAACCGGTCGAAAGCATCTTTACGCCGCCGAGCGTGGCTTTCAAAAGACCGCTGCCGTGTCCACAGTTCGGCTGGGCATCGCAGGTGGGCTATGTCCACAGATTGGCGTCTCCACCGGGGAAAACTTTGACACTTGTATCTTTCTGATCCCTAGATGGTGAGATTCGAACGAGGTCTTGGTTGAAATGCATTGATTGATATTACGGTTGATACCGTCGTAGAGTACCAAAGATAAATTTATAATTTTCCAAACTACTACTATAGATAGCGGCAGTCAGGGTCGAACCACAGGGAGGTAGGGAATTTGTAGTTGATTTCAATTCTAGTCTTAACAGTAACAGTGAGGGGGTTTTGATGAGAATTATAACTAAATCTAATGACATAAACTAAATAAACGAATAATAGTAGCAAAAGAGGTAAACAATGATAAAAGAAAAGCTAAGACGGTCGGTTCACTATAGCTGCGATGGCACAAAATCCTAGGTAACTTCGAAATACGGTCGCGAAGGATGGGGAAAACAAGTCCTCTCGGTCCATGTTAAATAGTAGCTACCTCTCGGCCTATGCTACTATTCCCTAAGTCTCATTAATACTAACTCTCGTTCTTGATTAATTATTCCTAATGCAAACTAAATCACGTTATCTCTCGATCTTAGCAATTTAGTCATTTTAATTCGTTAATTATTGTCCATTCCTATCTCTCGATCTATGGGATGGTCAAGTTTAAGCATCTATCAAGTCTCCTCTCGGTCTCATTGAAAGATAAAGCACTTAACGAAACAAACAAAGCAAAACCAGACGCGAAGTCAGTCGATCGACCAGCTACCCCAGTCGATCGACCAACCGGCTCAGTCGATCGACCAGATAAGCCAGTCGATCAACCAAACCCTAATCCGAGGGTCACCTATTCATATGCCATCTACGCTAAGTTCGCCTACATCCTAACAAGGTATTTAGCTACTCATGTCTATGATGAAAATAACAATAAGACTAAGGCATAAAAATACTGAATTCATGATTGAGACAATTGAACAAACAAACAACATAAATTAGTAACACGGCTTTGGGAATCCTAACTAGCAAATCTAACTATAGAGAAATTAAAGCAATAAACTGAAATTTGGAACAGAAGATACCGTATGAAATTGCAGCGAATAAAGATCCCAAAATCCGAATGCGAAACTAACTTGTATGGAAGGAAATAATTATAAACTAAGAACCCTAGAATTTGATGATGAAAACTGATAAAGACTGAATGAAAACTGAATGTATAAAACTGGATGCCTAATGCTTCATGTCAGGTTACGTTATATAGAAATATAACGTAACATTATTCCTAAACCTAACACATCTTGGGCTTCGGGTTTCTCGTTCTATAAGTTTAATTCACGCATCAGCTCGTAAGTTGGTCGATCGACCACTTAGGCCAGTCCATCGACCAAAGGTGCTGTACAGAATTGCATTCTGACGATTCCTGCAGCGCGCACCGATCTTAAAACAGCTGCCATTTCCTCGTTACTTGGTCAAATCAGGCGTTCTATGCGGCGTTGGAAAGCTAAGAGGATAAGCTTTCACCTACAATTGGAATCACTCGATTATCTGCTCTAGAACCCGAGATATAGCCATCTGAAGCAGGCTGCAATATCGAGAAGTGCTTCTTTGCTTCTTAAACTCGTATGCATCCATGCCGTTGCTATCTTTAGGCCTTGAAACGCGCACCAAGCTCATTCCTCGAGTCAATACTCCATGTCAAATGCAATGCTAAGTACTTAGGGACGGATTCGGCTTATTTTCCGCTGAAATCTTCATATTCCTACAAAATCACAAGAAAAGGAAGAAATACACGAAACAAGGGAAATAGTAGCATAAACTACTCAATTGAGCTCTGAAATGCGTGTAAAATAGGGTGTAAAACATTATATAAAAGACACGCATCAAACTTCCCCAAACCAAACCCTTGCTTGTCCCCAAGCAAGAACTAGACTCGATCCTAAAATCTAATGGAACGAGTTCAATCTCAGAGCGAAATGCAACCTGTCAAGCCTAAGCCAATTTAATGCAATAACCAACAATCAATTAGCAAGGTGAGTCATGCAAACGAGTTATGATGTCGTTAAAAATTCGCTGAACCATCAACTATAGAGACTTATCAAATTGGACTCTCACGGGTCGCTCAAAACACTCAAATAAGCACAAGGTGAATAATGTATAAGATAGAAAGAATTAATTTTGTAGTGACTCTCACCTAACTACGACCTATAAGAACATGCCTGCAATCTAATATGAAAATAATCTCTACAACCGTACATATGCATTCCAACCAAACAAATTACCATGACACATGCCGAGGTAAATATGGATATGTGAGGTAATGGGTAAGAAGAGGCAAAACATTTATGGGAATGTGGAGGTATAGGTGATCAAGCTAGTACCTAAACAAAACCATATGACAACATCCAACTTCTTGCTCAAAATCAACAATAAAACCGGGTGCTAATTATCAAGCACAAATCTCGCAACTTCCATAAAAGTCAACTCCCCAAAGAATATAGGTGATAACATGGGAGTGAAAATCACCAAATCATAATAATTGAAACATGTGATTTTTTCTTTCTTTTTCTCGGGCTGCAATCGATCGACCATAAGGAGCAGTCGATCGACCGGATTCTACAGTAAGCACACTTTTTTCTCTTTTTCGAATCATTTTTTCCTTCTTCTTTTTTCTTTTTTCTTTTCAACTTTCTCAATTCTTTTTCCTCCTTCATTCTTTTTCTCCATCATCATCTCAAAAATGAGCATATAACCAAACCGCAATAAACATATTCCCGAAAACTAAGGCTACTAGCTTGACAAAGGCAGGCTGAATATAGGATGTAGTTAAGGGACAAAAGGCTAAATTTGACTATGAGGGGTTTCATGGGCAAAATGATAAAAAGGAACCTCTACCACATGTGTCAACAAACCACAAACCGAATGCATACAGATATTAAGCAGATTAAGTTCATATTTATGCACATTTATGTAACATGTCTCATAAGGAGTACTAATCACAATCCTAGATAAACTGGTCATGAATGTCACCAGTTATAAGGCTCTAAATCTCAGAATATGATGTAGTTTGCCAAAAATCTAAGTCAAGTCTCAAGTTCAGCAAGAAATTTAACGAAAACTCGTAGACTATGCATATGTGATTCTACTAATAACATGTCAATTAGCAAGGCTTAGGCAAAAACAGATGCAAATGCAATGTCATCATAGAAATACTACCGTTCCGACTCGACCTAAATGCTAAAATAAACGTGCATTTTTGTGAAATTTTTGAAATTTTTCAATTTTTTTGAATTTTTATATATATGTAAAGAGATAAACAATGCAAAGCAATAATGTAAACGTGAATGCAAGCAAATGAAATGCGACGCAAAAACCCTTCCCCAAACCAAATCGCACAATGTCCCCATTGTGCAAAATCATGTAATGAAGAAAAATGGAGAACGAGAATTTGCGAGAAAATAAAGAAATAAGACATGAAGTGAAAATCGGGAACTCACAAGACTTTAAGCGCAGCAAAAGGAAACCTCCCCAAACCAGCGTGAGCTAGGAGGTTTCAGTAGCTAGCAGTGCTACAAATAATGACCTAAAAAGACAAAAATACCACGCATAAAACCAAGAATGCAAAATTGGGACGGTAATTATGTGCAAAATTAAGAAAATGGAAGAAATCTGATATATGACGGAAAATAAAGTGGAGTAGAAAACTCCCTTAATTCCGCAAATCGACCAAACACAGCAGGGGAGTGATCTTCAACAGGTACAGCAGCGTCCTCGGTCGATCGACCATATTACTCGGTCGATCGACCAATGTGTCGAATGTAAGCTCTGGAAAGGCTGTGCGGCTCGGTCGATCGACCACACGAGGCGGTCGATCGATCGAACTAATCTTTGTAACTTTCTGATTTCATCTAATTAGCTCAATAAAGAGAGCTAATATGGTCTTTATACCTGCAAAAGCACATAATAACGTGCCCAAAATTGCGCAAAACCCAAATGTAAAGTCTAAAGGTCTTAAATCCTAAGCAAACACAAATAAAAGCGAAGTCTCGCGCACACGAAAAACGATAAATAGTCTTTAAAAGGTCTAAGAAACGAATCAACGGAAACTGCGGAAAATTTCCGACCAAGGCTTCTGTCTACATGAAATAGCTTCCGCAGTGCTCATCTCAGAAGCTGGACTCCATTCTACTCCGACTGGGATGCTCAATGGATCATCTCTAGCATCTTCCCAAGCATGGCCATCATCTTCTAGCTCCTCACACTCGAGATCCGACTTCGAAATTTTGACTGGCTCCTTCTTCTTGGGCTCCTCATCTGGCTCCTCGTCCGTGCCATAACTAAGACATCCTAGACCGCCTCTTTGAACAATGGGCTCCTTCACAGCTGGAGCGATTAGCGGTTCCTCCTTCCCCAAACCATTTCCTGCAATATTCAAAACAGAAGAATCTTCCTCCAATTTGCTCCCAATCTGGGGCGGAGGTGTCATAACAGGAATAGGTACAGGCAAGGGAGTAGGAGTGTCAGTAATGACAACATAAGACTTACGAGTAGAAATCGCATTACAAGTCACAGGACACATAGCATCTTTCTTCCTATAAGTCTGGGCAAAACTAATAGACTGCTTCCCTACTTTAAAGGTCGGTGTCCCCGAGCTAACATCAATAATCGCACCAGCAGTGTGCAGAAAGGGTCTACCCAAAATGATAGGAATATGAGCATCCTCGGGTATATCTAGTACAACGAAGTCAACAGGGAAGAAAAACTTTCCTATTTGCACAGGAATGTCTTCTAAGACTCCTATAGGCTGGACCGCGTAACGATCACCATCAGACCGTCATGCTAGTAATCAAAACCTAGTCAATTTCAAGTTTCTAGCTAGACTCAAAGGCATAACGCTAATGTTGGCTCCTAGGTCACATAATGCCTTCTCAATTGAGAAGGTACCAATATCGCAAGGAACGGAAAAGCTACCCGGGTCGCCTAACTTGTGTGGAGCAAGTGTGAGTCAAATAGAACTAGATTCTTGATTAAATTAACGAGACTCGACCCTATCAAGTTTCCGCTTCTTATTTAAAAGCTGTTTCATGAATTTTATGTAAGCGGGAACTTGATTTACCAACTCAAGAAAAGGTACTTGCACATTAAGACCATGAATGACATTTTTAAATTTTTCAAAGTATACCTCATCTTTTGTTGGTACCAGCCTCTCTGGATATGGGGCTTGCAAAAGTAACTTAGCCCTCTCTTCTAGGTCTCTCATACCGGCATTATCTGGCATTGGAGGACGAAATGGCTCACCATCAGCAGCGCAGTCAGTCGATCGACCATGTATGTCAGTCGATCGACTGACTTCTACAGGAACATTAGCTGTTTCTTTTCGCGGACTGGTCGATCGACTGGGTGATGTGGTCGATCGACCGTGATTACTGCTAATCGTCTTTTTCTCGACCTTTTTCTTCTTCCCTTTTTCAGCAGCTTTCTCAGGTCCATCAAGAGCAGACCCGCTCCTCAGCGTCATTGCATGTACGGTCTCAATACGCTGATTTAGAGAGTGGAATTGACTTGGTATCTCAGCTGCATTCTTGTCTAATGTGGCAATTTGAGATATCAGCTTCGTGATTAAGGCCTGATTCGCCGCATTGCTTTTCTGTACTTCCACCATAAGCAGCTGCACTAGACTCGTCAACTCTGCAACTTCGTTTTTCAACTCTTGCTGTGACAGAGTGGAAGGTGGTGGGGCTTCATGAGAAGGCACATATGGTTGATGCGGTGAAGTAGGAGCGTAGTTATATGAATTGTCGAGCTGAAGTTGATGAAAAGCAAACATCTTCTCCTTAGGGTCCCCGCATGCCCCAGATGTGTGTCCCGCTCCCTCGCATCTCCCACAAAACAGCACCTGCTGCTCATGAGAATGGAACATGAGTGGACCCTCCTGAAGTACTGCAAATAAACAACACTAAAGAAGAAGATAAGAACTGCCTCAAGGTACTCAGTCTTCCCTTGAGGCGAAAAACAGACTAAAATGAAAAACAACTAAAACTAGCGCTGCCTCCCCGGCAACGGCGCCAAAATTTGATACCGTCGTAGAGTATCAAAGATAAATTTATAATTTTCCAAACTACTACTATAGATAGCGGCAATCAGGGTCGAACCACAGGGAGGTAAGGAATTTGTAGTTGATTTCAATTCTAGTCTTAACAGTAACAGTGAGGGGGTTTTGATGAGAATTATAACTAAATCTAATGACATAAACTAAATAAACGAATAATAGTAGCAAAAGAGGTAAACAATGATAAAAGAAAAGCTAAGACGGTCGGTTCACTATAGCTGCGATGGCACAAAATCCTAGGTAACTTCGAAATACGGTCGCGAAGGATGGGGAAAACAAGTCCTCTCGGTCCATGTTAAATAGTAGCTACCTCTCGGCCTATGCTACTATTCCCTAAGTCTCATTAATACTAACTCTCGTTCTTGATTAATGATTCCTAATGCAAACTAAATCACGTTATCTCTCGATCTTAGCAATTTAGTCGTTTTAATTCGTTAATTATTGTCCATTCCTATCTCTCGATCTATGGGATGGTCAAGTTTAAGCATCTATCAAGTCTCCTCTCGGTCTCATTGAAAGATAAAGCACTTAACGAAACAAACAAAGCAAAACCAGACGCGAAGTAAGTCGATCGACCAGCTACCCCAGTCGATCGACCAACCGGCTCAGTCGATCGACCAGATAAGCCAGTCGATCGACTAAACCCTAATCCGAGGGTCACCTATTCGTATGCCATCTACGCTAAGTTCGCCTACATCCTAGCAAAGTATTTAGCTACTCATGTCTATGATGAAAATAACAATAAGACTAAGGCATAAAAATACTGAATTCATGATTGAGACAATTGAACAAACAAACAACATAAATTAGTAACACGGCTTTGGGAATCCTAACTAGCAAATCTAACTATAGAGAAATTAAAGCAATAAACTGAAATTTGGAACATAAGATACCGTATGAAATTGCAGCGAATAAAGATCCCAAAAACCGAATGCGAAACTAACTTGTATGGAAGGAAATAATTATAAACTAAGAACCCTAGAATTTGATGATGAAAACTGATAAAGACTGAATGAAAACTGAATGTATAAAACTGGATGCCTAATGCTTCATGTCAGGTTACGTTATATAGAAATATAACGTAACATTATTCCTAAACCTAACACATCTTGGGCTTCGGGTTTCTCGTTCTATAAGTTTAATTCACGCATCAGCTCGTAAGTTGGTCGATCGACCACTTAGGCCAGTCGATCGACCAAAGGTGCTGTACAGAATTGCATTCTGACGATTCCTACCGCGCGCACCGATCTTAAAACAGCTGCCATTTCTTCGTTACTTGGTCAAATCAGGCGTTCTACACGGCGTTGGAAAGCTAAGAGGATAAGCTTTCACGTCCAATTGGAATCACTCGATTATCTGCTCTAGAACTCGCGATATAGCCATCTGAAGTAGGCTACAATATCGAGAAGTGCTTCTTTGCTTCTTAAACTCGTATGCATCCATGCCGTTGCTATCTTTAGGCCTTGAAACGCGCACCAAGCTCATTCCTCGAGTCAATACTCCATGTCAAATGCAATGCTAAGTACTTAGGGACGGATTCGGCTTATTTTCCGCTGAAATATTCATATTCCTACAAAATCACAAGAAAAGGAAGAAATACACGAAACAAGGGAAATAGTAGCATAAACTACTCAATTGAGCTCTGAAATGCGTGTAAAATAGGGTGTAAAACATCATATAAATGACACGCATCAACGGTCATAGTCGGGTTCCTTGTCCGGGCCCAATACCTAACCCTTTTCGACCAATTGGCTCGTCCCGTCGGCGTGAGTTTTCTCATCCCCGCGTTTCAAATCCCGATTGAGTCAAGTATACCGTTGACGTTACACGTTTATGTTTCGTCAAAAAGCTTTCATCACCTTCGAGCACGAGGTTAGGGCACACTCCTTACACATTTTGTTTGGATTGGTATCCCTCTCGAAAATCGAGGTTTGATTGCTTGGTGTGTAACCCACCCTTTAAGCCAAAACCCGTGTCAGCAATTTGCATAATATAATCAAACTGCGAGTGCTTATGTGTTATGTGATCATAAGTCCTTCCGTGTCATTTTCAACTTTCAAAAACACCCTTTTTCTCCGTTATAATGGCCATTTCAAAACCTCGGTCTTTCGCCGACCGTTGCATTTCAAACAACATGCCTTTCTAGGCCGTCGTAATGACGATTTTCAAACTCGGTTTTTACAACCATTTCAAACATGCTTTTCTTGGCCGTCGTAAAGACGATTTTTAAACTCGGTTTTCTACAACCATTTCGACACGCCTTTCTAGGCCGTTGTAATGACGATTTTCAAACTCGGTTTTCTATAACCATTTAAACACGCCTTTCTAGGCCGTCTTAATGACGATTTTCAAACTCGGTTTTCTACAACCATTTCAAAACACCTTTTTACGCCGTTATAATCGCCGCGTCAAGACACGGATTTTAACCCGTCTCGCGCTAACAATGGCTCTTTCAAAACCCGAGAAAGGCACACACCCCTTTTTTAAAACATTTTCGAAATCCCGAGGACCATACACCGTCCTCGAGACCTTTTCAAACATTTCAAAACTCGATTTTTAAAACATAAAATTTTGAATTTAAAAAAAAAACCGTCTTTGAAAACACTACATTTTTTTCCAAGCCGACTCAAACTCGAACCGTCTTTTGAAAACAAACTTAAGACAACTCTTCAACTGACCGACTTTCGGAGATTCCTGTTCTTCGGAAGCCGTCCATAAAGCGACAAACTAATCTTTTTGAAAATCTCTATTTTCAAAAACTTCAGTCCACCATTTCAATTCTGCCTCGTGTCTATCGAGTCAAAGCAAACGTACTTATGGGTCTTTACTTATGAGTCGTCTCACCACGAGACTCGTCCAATGGCGTCATGCCACTACGTTGGACGCGAGTAAAAAAGTCCGGTCAACACCGTCGCGTTATAAATCGAGTCAGCACCGAGGTACCACACACGGTCATCCTCGTCTTGTTGAGTCCGATCTTTGTTCCCCTTTTTGTTGTCTACGTTGAGTCTTTCAACCGTGTCGGATTGAGATGTAATGTTAGCCGTTTTTCTTCCTTAGTTCCATGGCCTCGTCTTCAACTTCGTCCATCAAAAACAACGACAACAACAGAGATGTCACAACTGCCCAGCTAGCCAGCCTACTCACTGCTCTCAAGGTCACTCTGGACCGTGTCGAGACCCGTATCGACACCCTGGAAAATAAGGAAACCAGAGAACACAACACTCCGCCTTGACTGAAACTGAGAAAAGGTTCAAACTCTTGGAAGAACAATTCCTAGCCTGGGGTAACAACATCCACCTCGAAAACAACCGAAGATTTGAACCCGTTGGGCATAAACTACCCGACAACTTTACATTAACTGATGTGCCCAAATTCAAGGGAGGGGACGACCCACTCAATCACATCCGAGCCTTCAAGGACTACATGGCCATAAAAGGGGTCAAACAAGAACTCTTCACCCGGATCTTTCCATCATCCCTGGAACCGATCCCTCACCAATGGTACTACTCCCTTGACCCGAAGAACCTCACTACCTTGGATGAGGTCGCAGTTGCATTTGCTAAGCAATATGCTGACAATGGCGAGATTCAAGCCAACACCCATACTCTGGAGGTCCTCACTCAAAATGATAAGGAGGGATTCACGGAATTCCTAACCCGTTGGAGGAGAGTAAGCACTCAAATAGTCAGCAAGCCAAGCGAGTCAACTTTGGTAGAGAAATTTGTCAACAATCTCCGCCCGGTATATGCCAACTTACTGAGATACCAAAACATCAAGACATTCCAGGATCTACGAATCCTTGGAACACGCGTTGAAGACGACCTCCGAAAGGGTGTGCTAGCCAAAACCACCGGTAGAGGCTACCAGGGATCTACATCAACCGAATCTCGCCCCTATGGTCAAATAAACAAAATGGACGAGGTCAACCTTCTCGAGCCAACCGCGAAAAGAGCTGAGCGCCCTCAAAGAGTGTTCACCAACCTAGGGTCAACTTATGCAAGCGCCCTAAAAATGCTTCTGGAGCAAGGGAAACTACAACCAATCGGACCCACTCCGGATCCATCTGAGGGTAAGAAAACCCGTTTCTGGAATCCTAATGCCTACTGCCAATACCGCCAAGGGAAAGGTCATGACACGGAAACCTGTTTTAAGCTCAAACACGTCATTCAGGACATGATCGAGAAAGGGGAATTACCTTTGCCTCCACCGACAAAACCAAAAAACAAGACAAACCCTTTGGGAATCCACGCTATCTCCGAAGATGAGCCAACCTTAGATTGCTCACACCTCACCTTACCAATTGATGATGAGGTTAATGCCTTGGAGAAGGATGCCTCAGACGGGGTGTTTGTGTTCAGCGCCGCAACCATGCTTACCATGGTCCAAAAGGTTGAGGAGGTTATAGCCAGCCTTTCTGAAAGGATTACTGGACTTGACGACGCTTACCACCGATTGATTTTCAATCCTCCGACACCGCGCCCAAGGGAGGGTCATGCAAACACCCGAAGCTACTCTCACCAGGAAGGATTGCTGACGTGACCATTCTGGCATGCACTCCACAACAATCAACCCCATGTAGATACCGCATTTCTTCACCTCCCGCCAAACACCCGGTGATGATTGGGCCGCATGTTTGGTACCGGGAACGATTTATGACAGTTCGTAATTTTATCATCAAATGATAGCTCAAATACTTGTGTCTACCCCTTGGTCGTCATCTACGCGCCGATACGGTCGTTTTGATAGTAATTAGAGTTCATTTGGAGTCTGGGTCAAAAACCGCTTCATTTTCTAATAAACCGTTTAAAATGCCGAGTCGGAATGTTTTTAGAATATTCCAGATATTTATTCCATAATTTAATTTAATATCTTTTGGCAAAATATATCCTGAAAATCTTATTTTAAGGAACAAAGAAGTTGAGATCTACCGCAATTCCATAAAAGAAACACGGAAATATTTCTTCCGCAGGAGGAAACCTCTGGGGACAGGACGCAGCACCTGCTGCGCCTCTTCGAAGGATCGCAGCAGCTGCTGCGCCTCTTCCCCACTTCTTTTCTGCGTATTTTCAGATCTTTTCGAGATTTGTTTCCAAAGTTTTAGTCATTCCATAATTCCTCCGTGTGATTAGTATAAATAGGGACCTGTGGACATGGGCCACGTCTCGGTCTGCGGATTTAGGCCGCCTACCGGTCCGCGGTCGCGGGTCACCTGCACGCCAGGCCAAACTGTGGACATGCAGAGGTCTCTTTGAAAGCCACGCTCGGCGGCGTAAAAATGCTTTCGACCAGATCGCTTTAGATCGGTCGGTTTCGTCTCGGTAAGGGTCTCGAAACGATGTAGAGATGTTCGGAGTCGCCACCAAGCATTTTTGGGATGCTTGGACCCCGTTCGAATCCACTTTATACCTAGGTCAACCAAGGCAAAAAGCGGTGTTTGACATAGGTACTAAAGATAAGGACTCATCCCCCTTTTAGCATTCTATGCCTAAAATGACTCTCGTACCCCCTGGATAAGGCCATCCACTATCCAAAGGTTCTGAGTAAGGGGTGAGGGTACGTATTGGGAAGCCCTTCAATCGGACACCCAATCCCGCCCGCGTTAGCGGCCTCTACTGATCGATCGTGGTTGTTTAAGTGCAAGAGTTGATAAAACGGTAAATGCATGAATGCACACCCAAAAGTGTTAACCTAACATGTGAGCTTTCTATGTCGATTGATTTAATCCAAGTATCAAGTATAAGATGTCAAGTTGGATTTAGATTGATTTACATGTGAAAACGGAAATTAAACATCCATTTACCAAGTTCGGGTTATGATGCTTAACACGATCCATTTATTGAAAAAGGGTGTCAAATGACAAAGTGTAAAAATGTAAGCTTGTCAATCTGATCCGTCATGTATTCGGATTAACCGTAATCGGGATCGTCCTAGACAAGTGCTAAAAACGAGGCAGAACAGTGCCAGGCAGCCCCTTTGGGGCACGAGCCTATTGGCGATAGAAGGGGCTTTGCCTTGGTTTTGAAAGATGGAAACAGATGGCCTCTTGGGGCGCGAGCCATGGGGCGAACCAAGGGGCGTCTCCTGGTTGTTAAAAAGGTTGTTTAAAACCGTTTTTTGTGATTAATGATTTGCAAGTATGATTTGCATGACTCGGAATAATTACTATTGTGTTAGTAATATTCGTTGTCGGATTTGCATGTTTGAAAAGCATAATAAAATGGTAAAAGGAAAATGTTTGATTTGAACTAATTATGTTAAGTTCAATTATTTGTAATTAGTCAAGTTTGTCATCGTACTCGGATTAAACCGACATGGTATAAAAAACAAAGGATGATTATGAATTATGACTAATATATTTACAAATGTAAACAAATGAGAAAAATGGTAAATAAAATAAAAGGGTGTTAAAATACCCATTAAAATGTAATTATCCAATAATATCATCGAGTCACGGAATAAACCGTCATGGTATAAAGAACCAAGGATGATTTTTGTAATGGTCAAAATATGTTTATCATAAAAATGAATTAAAATATTTGAAATGGTAAAAACCGTAAAAGGAAAGAAGTAAGAATAAAAGAAAGTGTTGAAGGAAAGATGAACTCAAACACGGATGAGTCTGACCCGAGACCCACAAGAGGCGCGAGCTCCCTTGCATAGCAAGGAGCTTTACATCTCGAGCCAAAACTCGGTTTTGGCTCGTCTAACCTATATTTGAATCGTGTTATGCATTGTTCATGCTTATAGACTCATAAAAACAGTAAATACATGAATTAAAGTGAGATATTTACACCCTCAAACTTACGTATTTTAATGTTTGTGTGGTAGACGACTTTAGAGACGGTTTTCTCGTTGTGACTACTCGCGATCAAAGAAGTTTAAAAAGAGTGCCTTAAAAAAGGATTTAGTCTTAAAAATATGTTGAAAATATGTTAATTAAAACATGTTGATTAATGTTTGAGTTGGTCGAATGGGTCGGTCGAATGCACGGCGACGGTACCAAACAATATGTGTAAGGCTTGTGTTTACGATCGGTAGGTCGTAAACACGTGTCGATTTGTTGACTTAGGAAGTCGAGTATAGAAGTTTAAGGGAGAAGGAGGGGGCGGACTCTCGCGTGAGTTTTATGGGGTATGAAGGGTGGTATTTATAGAGAAATGTTGGGTGGTAGGTCGGTTGTGTTTGCTTGGATGCTAAGGAGACACCCCATTGAGGCGCGAGCCACCCCGTGACTCAATGGGGTGTACTGTCCCGTTCGCAAATTTGGATTTTGCATTTGTTCTAACCAATGTTTTGTTGGTTGTGATTTGTGGTCTTTGATGGTTGCTTAGCCGTGTAAGATTCATCTTAGGTGATATTTGGGGTAGGTATTTTGTGTCTTTGACTCGGGTTTGACCCGTGCGAGTCGGGATTTGAATTCTTGAGTCGGTTTTTGGCTCGGTGTCGGTTTTGACTCTAATTAGGGTCATTTTAATGGAAATGACATGATGAAGACATTCATGGCATTATTTTTGACATTCGAGATTTGGGTTGACTCGGGTTGACTCAGGTTGACTCGAGTTGCGGGTTTCTGAGTCGGTTTTGGGTCCGAAGACGGTTTTAACTCTAAATAGAGTTATTTTAATGGAAATGACATGATGAAAACATTCATGGCATTATTTTTGACATTCGAGATTTGGTTTGACTCGGTTTGACTCAGGTTGACTCGAGTTGCGGGTTTCTGAGTCGGTTTTGGGTCCGAAGACGGTTTTAACTCTAAATAGTGTTATTTTAATGCAAATGAAGTTAGAAAACTTTTGAAATCATTTTTCATATTTGAGTAGTGCATTTAACCGTCTCATGTATAGATAATCCACGCACGCATATCAAAAACACGTTATAGTCCGATCATCATCGGGTGGTTTTTGGGAGGTGCGGATACTGGGTATCTACAGAGCCCCCACTTTGACTGAGGCTTGGACAGGGCGAAAGTCAAAGTATGATCTCCAGGTCAATCAAAGATTACAACCTGAAGACCATTGCGACGTCGAGGCGACTCAAAAGGGTTTGAGCCAAGTACCTGCCGTCGGGAAGGGCGACGTCGAGGCGACTCGGGGATTCGAGTCAAGGACCTGCCGTCGGGAACAGTTTAGAGTCTGTCGACTTCCAGTTCGGGTCGTTTAAAGTCCATTAGACTTTGTATAAAGGCTCGCCAGCCATAAGAAGGAATCATACCTAAGGCATCTTCGGGATACGTCCTTCAATCATTTGCGCGCAAAGGCTCGCCAGCCGGGGTTGAAGGTGGTGCGTTTTGAGGCTCGCCAGCCATAGGAAGGAGTCATACCTGAGGCATCTTCAGGATATCCTTGAGTCGTATCTCGTGTGCGTGCAAAGGCTCGCCAGCTATGATAAGGAGTCGTACCCGAGGCATCTTCGGGATACTTCCTTGAGTTGTACCTTATTTGCGGACAAAAGCTCGCCAGCTTGTGAAAAGGAGTCGTACCTGAGGCATCTTCGGGATACGTCCTTGAGTTGTATCTAGTTTGCGGATAAAGGCTCGCCAGCTTGTGAAAAGGAGTCGTACCCGAGGCATCTTCGGGATACGTCCTTGAGTTGTATCTTGTTTGCGGACAAAGGCTCGCCAGCCATGGTGGTCGAAAGATCGACTGTGGGAAATAGCATGTGTGACATCAATTTGAAAATCGGCACTCGCTCGGGAGTTAGAAACTTCTCAGGACTCGCCGGGGATATGAGTTGCTGCTCGCTGGGAGGTAGCGTATGCCATGTAATTGACGGGGTTAAAGCCCTTGGACTTGACGGGTCGCCGTTTGTTGGGAAGAACCCAGTACTCAGTTGGAGTGAGTTCGTTTTCTCAAGATTATCTGCATGGTTAGTGACCACACAAATCCGCAGTCGCATAGACAAGCATGTAGGCATGCATAGAAGCACATAAGCACATTAGCATGTGAGCAGTTAGCATATAAGCAACTAGAATGTAATATCTCACGCAAAGGGAGATAGAAGTTTTGAATGTTGTGAAGCTTAAGAATTAAGTCTTATTGCTCGCAAATCCGTGATTTGATAAATTGGAGACGCGTGGCTATTGGGACACTGACTCACACAGACACATACCGACAGACTGACAAACAGGCGGTCGTGAACATGATGCCAACTCAGCATCGACACGACACGGGGGTGACTGTGACAGACTTTGCACATGTAAGTGCAACTCCTAGCCAAGAAAGGGTGACAACGCGTATCAAATCCCTGAGGTAGAAGGTCCGCTTGGCTGGGAAACATGAATTGATTATCTTCTCCAGACATCTTTGCCACTGTTTGCTTGTTTGAGATCCCTTCTCGAGGTATGATGATTCGGAGAGCGGAACCAAGACCTTGTCATCGTCCGAACCGAGCACTAGGCTATGGGTGGTTTATTTTGGACTGTAGTTGAGACTCAAAAGATGTTTGAGGACAAAGGACGGGTGGCGTCTTGAAAGAGAAGCCCCCAGAGTAAGAAGATGAGAATTTGACGAAACAAGGAATGGGTGACGTCTTAAGGAAGAAGCCCCCCAGTAAAGAGGTATAAGATTTATTTTTGCAGCTGGGTGGGCTGCTTTTGAGGATTGATGTTAATGGTTTAGATTGAAAGGGGTATGCGGTTGTGTCCTTGTTGGGGGACTTCCTACATATTCGCGTGTTTGCGAAATCAAACAAGATCGTAGTTCTGAGCTGGTTATTGAGGATTGAAAATTGGAAATGTTGTGAAAGGAGTATGCGGTTGTGCCCTTGTAATAGGACTGCCTACGTATTCGCGTGTGTGCGAAAACAAACCAGATCGTAGTTCAGGGCTGTGTGTGCAATGGGTTGCAAATTGAAGGTGTGAAAATTGAATGTGTGTGGGGGTGTGGTTGTGTCCTCGTAATAGGACTGCCTACGTATTCGCGTGTTTGCGAAATCAAACCAGATCGTAGTTCTGAACTGTGTGCCTAAGCGAGTTGTTACGACCTTAAAGTGATTTTGATGTGGATGGTTGTGTCCTTGAAGGACTGCCTACGTATTCACGTAATGTGAAATCAAACCAGATCGTAGTTCTGAACGTGTGCCTAAGCGAGATGTTAGGACCTTAAAGTGATTTTGAGGTGGATGGTTGCGCCCATGAAGGACTGCCTACGTATTCACGTGAAGTGAAATCAAACCAGATCGTAGTTCTGAACTGTGTGCCTAAGCGAGATGTTAGGACCTTAAAGTGTGTGGGTCACGACGGTAAATGCCGTTTGGTGACTCGAAAAATTGATTTGAGAGAATTCCCCTCGATCATGAATCGAAGAGGTCTAATTTGTATAAATGTTCCTTATCATGTGAGCACACTAAAAATTGGACCCTAAGGGTAGATTGGGTATGTCCCGTTCTCGGTAGCAAAGCATTCGAGGACTCCGTATCTTGGTCAGGGTGAAAATGGCTTCGACATTATGGAATGTGGAGCTTGGTAATAATGGTTTGTTTGACAGATAAAAATCTGGAGTTAAGGGTCACGACGGAAAATACCGTTTGGTGACTCGAAGGTTGATTGGAGATAAATACCTCTTGATCATGAATCGAAGAGGTGTAATTTTTGAAAATGTTCCTTATCATTTGAGCACACTAAAAAGTGGACTCTAAGGGTAGATTAGGTATGTCCCGTTCTCGATAGCAAAGCATTCGAGGACTCCGTGGGGATTGTGGTGAAAAATGGCTTCAACATTAAGGAATGTGGAACTTGGTAATAATGGGTTTGCTTAATGAGATAAAAACGGAGCAAGAATTTTGTGGTGTTTAGGCCGATGGGTAACGGCTTGTAGTGTGGTGCGGAATGGGGTCTCCGGCTTGATGTGGCCTGAGCACGAAATGGTTGGTAAATAACATGGGATCAGATTTCCATGTCTGGACCTTAAAGGTTAAGGTGGAATATTACGAGCTTGAGGGAAATTCTCAGAAGCCTAGATAGGTCTCCCCGCAACAGTCTCTAGAAGGACTTAGGGGTGAAGCGATGTTGGTCATGATCTTTGAAGGCAATCCCCAGGATCCTAGATAGGTCTCCCTGTAACAGTCTGTAGAAGGACTTAGGGGTGAAGCAGTTTTGGTTGAGGTTGTAGTGTTTGGTGTTTTGGACTTGTCGGTCCTGGGCTTTGGACTTGTTGGTCATGGACTTTGTATTTGGGTATTGGACTCATGGGTCCTGGACTTTATATGTTGGACTCATGGGTCCTGGGCTTTGGACCTGTTGGTCCTGAACTTTCTATTTTGGACACATGGGTCATGGGCTTTGGACTTGTTGGTCCTGGACTTGATGTTTTGGACTCATGGGTCCTGGGCTTTGGACTTGTTGGTCCTGGACTGGGTGTTTTGGACTCATGGGTCCTGGGCTTTGGACTTGTTGGTCTGGATGGGTGTTTTGGACTCATGGGTCCGGGCTTTGGACTTGTTGGTCCTGGACTTGATGTTTTGGACTCATGGGTCCTGGGCTTTGGACTTGTTGGTCCTGGACTGGGTGTTTTGGACTCATGGGTCCTGGGCTTTGGACTTGTTGGTCCTGGACTTGATGTTTTGGACTCATGGGTCCTGGGCTTTGGACTTGTTGATCCTGGACTAGGTGTTTTGGACTCATGGGTCCTGGGCTTTGGACTTGTTGGTCCTGGACTTTATATGTTGGACTCATGCGTCCTGGGTTTTGGACTTGTTGGTCATGGACTTTGGATGTTAGTGTCGGACTTATTGGTCCGAAGTTTGAAAAGTGAAATTGTGGGAAAATAACGAATTTGAATTTCGCTATTTCATTTTTTTTGAAAAGTGACGGATTTGAATTTCGTCAGTTGAAATTGTGGGAAAATAGCGAATTTGAATTTCACTATTTCGTTTTTGGAATGGGATGGTTTTTAATTCCGTTGTTTGGAATTGTGAAAATAGTGAATTTGAATTTCACTATCTTGTTTTTTAATTTGAAAATGACGGTTTTAATTTCCGTCGTTTGAAGCTGGTGAAGATAGCGAACTTGAATTTCACTATCTTGTTTTTTAATTTGAAAATGACTGTTTTAATTTCCGTTGTCTGAAATTTGTGAAAATAGTTAATTTGAATTTCACTATCTCGTTTTTGTTTTGGCTTTTGCCTTGGCTTTCGCTTTGGCTTTGGTTTTTGCCTTGACCTTGAACTTTGGCTTTGAGTGAATGGATATTGGCTTGGGCCTTTGACTTTGGCCTTTCGCTATGGCTTTGGATGAATGGCTATTGGCTTGGGCCTTTGATTTTGGCCTTTCGCTTTGGCTTTGGATGAATGGCTATTGGCTTGGGCCTTTGATTTTGGCTTTTCGCTTTGGCTTTGGTTGAATGGCTATTGGCTTGGGCCTTTGATTTTGGCCTTTCGCTTTGGCTTTGGTTGAATGGCTATTGGCTTGGGCCTTTGATTTTGGCATTTCGCTTTGGCTTTGGTTGAATGGCTATTGGCTTGGGCCTTTGATTTTGGCCTTTCGCTTTGGTTTTGGTTTTTGATTTATTGGTTCTTTGCCGTCCTTCATTCGAGGCTGGTAAAGGTGCAGACGGGGATGTACCCGTTGGTGAGAGGTTTATATTTGGTGATGGGATGTTTTTGTGGGGAATGGGCTTGCCTTCCGTCATTGACCATGAACAAGGAGAGGTTCTGGTTTGTTATCTAGGTTCGTCCTAGGATCCCTTTGATAAGGGCTCGTTCTAGATAGATGGAAATCGTGCTTTTATTTAGATAAATAAGAGGTTAGCAGAGACTCGATGAATAAACGTGACTCATGGGGACAGCCCCCAGTTGTCGTTTAGGAATAAAAGGACAGGCGCTAGGATAGATATGAGAAAGCCTAAGACTCGGACTCGGACTCAATCATAGATACGAACTCCTAATCATCATGTTCCTTCTTGAAGGTCTCCTTCGCAGCATCCAGCGGCTTGAATGTCTGATCTTGAGCATTTACCCACTTTAGCACTTCACTCTCGTTGTTGGGGATGATATGAGGACAATAGTCGATGAGGCTTTTATCTCCTTGCAGAAAGAGATGTTCATTAGGGTCGTCTTCAACACTTGGTTGGCATAGGGATGAAGCTATCAGTTCATGATTGTCGATCATATCTTGAAGAACATGTTTCAGCTTGAAGCATGTTTCAGTGTCATGACCTCTTCCTTGATGATATTGGCAATAGGAATTGCCGTCCCAGAAACGGCTTTTCTTGCATTCAGACGGGTCCGGAGTGGGCCCGATTGGTTTCAGCTTCCCTTCAGTCACAAGCTTTTGAAGAGCTGCGGCATAGGTTATGTTGAGTTTAGTGAATGTCCTTTGAGAACGTTCAACCTTGCTGTTTGGCTTGAGGCACCCAGAAGGATTGTCCTGGCTGAGAGGTGCAACTATGATTTTGCCATCGTCAATCATATCCTGAATAGCATTCTTGAGTTTGGAACAAGTTTTGGTGTCATGACCTCTGCCTTGATGGTATTGGCAATAGGCATTTTCGTTCCAGCAACGGGCTCTTTTGTGTTCTGGTGGGTCCGGAGTCGGACCAATGGGTTGGAGCATTCCTTCTGAAGCAAGTATCCCTAGAGCGGTGCCATATGTTATTCCCAGATCTGTGAATACCCTTTGATGTTTTCCCACGGTTCCCACATTTGTGTTTTTGGGGATGTTTTTGTGAGTTTTGTTTTTGTTTTTGTCAATCCTGGGCAGAAGCAGGATTGAGTTGTTGTTAGTGGGAAGTTTTTGGGATGTTGCTTGATATTTTGAAGGGTATTTTGGTGAGGCAATTTCATGTTCTTTGTTGGTGGGTTCGTGGGTATGGGAACCATCGGATGATTCCTCATTTTCAACAGCTGTTGGTTGGTGAACGGAGGGTTGGTTTTCTCCTTGATGGTAAGGTTCGTTTTCAGTACTTCCAAACCTTTTCTCCAAATTAGCTACTCGAGTGTCCAAGTCATCGATAACAACTTGCAGCTTTGAGAATATGTTGTTGATGGAGACAGAGAGCATCATTATACCGCTTTGTATGCCATCCTCATCAATTGCATGAATTTCCTCATCGTCAGGAGGGCTGAGGTGAGAGAAGTCCAGAGAAGATTCCTGGCTGTGTTCAGTAGGGTATTCTGGAGGGTTCTTCTTTTTGTTTGTTGAGGGAGGTAATGGTAACTCACCCTTTTCAATCATGTCAAGGATGGCACATTTTAGGGGGAGACACATTTCAGTATCGTGTCCGCGACCTTGGTGATATTGGCAAAATAGTTTTCCGTCCCATCTTCGTCCTTGCTTGTTTGGAAGAGGGTCTGGAGTTGGACCAATTGGTTTGAGATTTCCATGGGAGGTTAGCCTTTCCAAGGCTGTGGCATAAGGCATACCCAGATCAGGGAAGGCTCTATGAGGTCGTCTGGTTTTGGTTTTGTCGATGGCAAGTAGTCGGCTTTCAAGGAGCTTAACCCTTTGCTTAATATCAGAAGAGGGGAAATTCCCAGTTATCATTTTGTCCTAAACCTGGAAGAGACGAGTGCTCAAGTTTTTCACGGTTGCTAGGAGTCGAAGGACCATGCTGTTGGTTTCGGCAGAAGTCATGGTGGATGCAGATTGATTAGCTTCTTGAGTTTCTTGTCGACGATCGATGGCACCCAAGGGATTCCTATTTGACATAACGATAGGGGTTATAACTTGTCTTGGCAAGAGGTTGCACAAACAAAGGCAAGTGCGACACATATGTATAAAAGGCAGTTTTGCAGTGAAGACGCGACGGTGTGACTAGGTTATGAGTTCATGAAGATCGTGAATGACCTCTTGTGTTTGAACTCTTGGTGCATGACGTTGAATTTAGACTCGAGTGTCGACTTTGGCATAGTGATGCCTAGACAGACGACTTCTGACGAGATTTGGAGGTTTGTTGCTGGCGTGACGCCGTTGGACAAGACATGTACACAAACCTGACCTTTGACCCGTAATACAGGGGAAGGACGGGTTTAATACCCGAGAGATTTTGACTCTCCTAACGCCATAATTGGAGATGTCTCGACAATTAGGCGACACGACCTAGACCAAAAGGTAGGTACTAACTTTGGCAGACACTCGATGTTATCTAGACGACTTGACTTGAAATCGACTGGACTCTAATCGACTAGAGGCTGAATCGGAATGGTGGACTGAAGTTTTCGAAAATAGAGATTTTCAAAAAAGATTCATTTGTCACTTTATGGACGACTTCCAAAGAGTAGGGATCTTTAGAAGGTCGGCCAGTTGAAAGGGTTGTCTTAGGTTTGTTTTCAAAAGACGGTTTGAGTTGAAATTGCGGCGGCTCTGAAAACAAAGTGTTGTTTCCAAAGAAGGTTTTTAAAATATTGAATCACGGATTAGAAAATCGAGAATCGAATAATTTGGAATCGTCATCACAGTGGCCATGAAAACGGTTAAGTTTGTTCTCAAAGGATTTAAAATTGGGTTGAAAATTTGAAAACGGTTAGATTTGATTTCAAACAATTTAGAATCGGATTGAAATTTGAAAACGGTTAAATTTGTTTTCAAAGATTTGATTTTGAATTTGAAATTCGAAAACGGTTAGGTTTGTTTTCAAACATTTGAAATTGGATTTGAAATTTGAAAACGGTTTGATTTGTTTTCAAATATTTGAATTTTGATTTGGATTTTGAAAACGGTTAAAGTTGTTTTCAATATTTGATTTTAAAATGAAATTTGAAAACGGTTAGATTTGTTTTCAAAGATTTGATTTTGAATTGAAATTTGAAAACGCTTAAATTAATTTTCAAATATTTGATTTTGAATTCAAATTTGAAAACGGTTAAATTTGTTTTCAAATGATTTGAAATTGGATCAGAAATTTGAAAACGGTTAAATTTGTTTTCAATGATTTGAAATTGGAAATTGTGAGGATTGATTTCGTCATTACGACAGGTTAGAAAACCGTTTTATCCTTTGAAAGACGATATACAAATCGAAAATTATGAGAATTGAAATCGTCATTATGACGGCTTAGAAAAGCCAAATTTGATTTAGAAAACGAGATTTTAAATTTGGAAAGTAGCACGGGTTGAAATCGTCATTACGACGGTTTGAAAAACGTTTTTGTTTGAAAACTGATTTCGAATTTTGAAAATTTGAGGGTAGAATTTGTTATTACGACGGCGTCAAAGGGCACTTTGAGAATGCAATGGTCGGCGAGAGACCAAGGTTTGAGATGGCCGTTACGACGACGTAAAAGGGTGTTTTGAAATGGTTCGTGAAAACCAAGGTTTGAAATCGTCATTACGACGGTATGAAAAGGTGCATTTGAAATGGTTATAAAAACCGGGTATTGAAATGGCCATTATAACGGCATAAAAAGTTGTGCAACGGTCGGCAAAAGACCAAAGTTTGAAACGATTGTGGAAAACCAAGTTTGAAAATCGTCATTACGACGGCCTAAAAAGGTGCTTTTGAAACGGTTGTAGAAAACCGGGTTTAAAAATCGTCATTAGGACGGCCTAAAAAGGTTCTTTGAAACGGTTGTAGAAAATCGGGTTTGAAAATCGTCATTACGACGGCCTAAAAAGGCGTGCAACGGTCGGCGAAAGAACGAGGTTTTGAAATGGCCATTATAACGGCGCAAAAAGGTGTTTTGAACGGTTTGAAATTGACACGGAAGGACTTATGATCAATTAGCACATAAGCACTCACAGTTTCATTATATTATGCATAATGCTGACACGGGTTTTGGCTTAGAAGGGTGGGTTACACACCAAGCAATCAAACCCCGATTTGCGAGAGGGATACCAGTGCAAACAAAATGTGTAAGGAGGGTGCCCTAGCCTCGTGCTCGAAAGTGATGAAAGCTCTTTGACGAAACAGAAATGTGTAACGTCAATGGTATGCTTGACTCAATCGGGATTCGAAACGCGGGGATGAGAAAACTCACGCCGACGAGACGAGCCAATTGGTCGGTAAAGGTTAGGTTGTGGGCCCGGACAAGGAACCCGACTTATGACCGTAATATCAATTAATGCACTTTTAACCACGACCTCGTTCGAGTTTCACCTCTAAGGATCACAAAGACACAAGTGTCCTAGTTTTCCCCAGCGGAGTCGCCAAACTGTGGACATGGGCCACGTCTCGGTCTGCGGATTTAGGACGCCTACCGGTCCCCGGTCGCGGGCCACCTGCACGCTAGGCCAAACTGTGGACATGCAGAGGTCTTTTTGAAGGCCACGCTCGGCGACGTAAAAATGCTTTCGACCAGATCGCTTTAGATCGGTCGGTTTCGTCTCGGTAAGGGTCTCGAAACGATGTAGAGATGTTCGGAGTCGCCACCAAGCATTTGTGGGATGCTTGGAACCCGTTCGAATCCACTTTATAACTAGGTCAACCAAGGCAAAAAGCGGTGTTTGACATAGGTACTAAAGATAAGGACTCATCCCCCTTTTAGCATTCTATGCCTAAAATGACTCTCGTACGCCCTGGATAAGGCCATCCACTATCCAAAGGTTCTGAGTAAGGGGTGAGGGTACGTATTGGGAAGCCCTTTAATCGGACACCCAATCCCGCCCGCGTTAGCAGCCTCTACTGATCGATCGTGGTTGTTTAAGTGCAAGAGTTGATAAAACGGTAAATGCATGAATGCACATCCAAAAGTGTTAACCTAACATGTGAGCTTTCTATGTCGATTGATTTAATCCAAGTATCAAGTATAAGATGTCAAGTTGGATTTAGATTGATTTACATGTGAAAACGGAAATTAAACATCCATTTACCAAGTTCGGGTTATGATGCTTAACACGATCCATTAATTGAAAAAGGGTGTCAAATGACAAAGTGTAAAAACGTAAGCTTGTCAATCTGATCCGTCATGTATTCGGATTAACCGTAATCGGGATCGTCCTAGACAAGTGCTAAAAACGAGGTAGAACAGTGCCAGGCAGCCCCTTTGGGGCGCGAGCCTATTGGCGATAGAAGGGGCTCTGCCTTGGTTTTGAAAGATGGAAACAGAGGGCCTCTTGGGGCGCGAGCCATGGGGCGAACCAAGGGGCGTCTCCTGGTTGTTAAAAAGGTTGTTTAAAACTTTTTTTTGTGATTAATGATTTGCAAGTATGATTTGCATGACTCGGAATAATTACTATTGTGTTAGTAATATTCGTTGTCGGATTTGCATGTTTTGAAAAGCATAATAAAATGGTAAAAGGAAAATGTTTGATTTGAACTAATTATGTTAAGTTCAATTATTTGTAATTAGTCAAGTTTGTCATCGTACTCGGATTAAACCGACATGGTATAAAGAACCAAGGATGATTATGAATTATGACTAATATATTTACAAATGTAAACAAATGAGAAAAATGGTAAATAAAATAAAAGGGTGTTAAAATACCCATTAAAATGTAATTAACCAATAATATCATCGAGTCACAGAATAAACCGTCATGGTATAAAGAACCAAGGATGATTTTTGTAATGGTCAAAATATGTATCATAAAAATGAATTAAAATATTTGAAATGGTAAAAACCGTAAAAGGAAAGAAGTAAGAATAAAAGAAAGTGTTGAAGGAAAGACGAACTCAAACACGGATGAGTCTGACCCGAGACGTACAAGAGGCGCGAGCTCCCTTGCATAGCAAAGAGCTTCTGTCTCAGGCCAAAACTCGGTTTTGGCTCGTCTAACCTATATTTGAATCGTGTTATGCATTGTTCATGCTTATAGACTCATAAAAACAGTAAATACATGAATTAAAGTGAGATATTTACACCCTCAAACTTACGTATTTTGATGTTTGCGTGGTAGACGACTTTAGAGACGGTTTTTGATACGTGCCTAATGTATAGTCTTTTTGGCCTATTTCAGCACGTATTTCTATGTATTTCTATACTGTTTTTATGATATTTTGCCCCGAATTGGCTACTTTGGGGTATTTTGTCCTTTTTGTAGGAATGATCGCGAAAGTAGTGGAACCATACTCCTTTTTGTCCTTTTTGCATGCATTTAGAGGAGACGGGATTGTCCCAGAGTGAGATGCTGCTTTTGGAAGCGTCATGGCACGTACTACGAGGCATTTGGGTGCAGACGTGAGCTGAAATGAAGACATAATCACTCGATCGAGTGGTTTCTACACCCTCTGATGCTCGATCGAGTAACATTTTACTCGACCATTGAGCTGCGCAAAGACCAAGTTCTCGATCGAGTAACCATTTGGTCGATCGAGTAACTTTTGCTGAGAAGTTGGTCGATCGAGTGGTTTAATCCACTCGATCGAGTGGTTTTTATGGGCATGGGCTTTTAATCAGTCCGTGTGATGTTTATTTCCGCAAGCTTTAGTTTCTTTTCTATTTAAACCTATGCTAATTAGGTTAATAGACATCTTTTAATCACCTTTTATCTATCTGTTACTCTATCTTTGACAGTAGAAACTATTATTACGTTGCTTTTATTCCTCTTCACTGTTACTTTACTTCGGGGTTATTATTGCTCGGATTCAGTTGTTCTTTACGCCGGATTCGCATTGATTGTAATTCCTTCTCTTCCTTTATTGATAATAATCATTTTGTTGCTTCAATTTCTCGTTTGTGTTCTTATTTCCTTTGCCCTAATTTTCATTATTGCGAGTTTTAGTTTATTTATAATGTTCACTGCTGGAAAATTGTTTGCTGTAAGTTTAATCACCGATATGAGTAGCTAAACTCCCTTCATGTTGGGATTAGGGAATCTGCGGTAGAAAGATGACGATTTAGTAGATGAATCAGACGAATTAATCTCGAGACTCTGTCACTATAGCAATTTAACTGTAATTCCCGACCTAGTTGAGTGCACGCTTCTATGTCAACCTTTAATCTGGCTAAAATTAATCCTGGATCGAAAGATTGGACTAAATAGGCCTTTGTAAAAATGAGACTACCCTAATGAGGACGAAAGTTAAGTTAGTGGTATTTTAGGATAGAAAGTGGACCGAAAGGACCTTTTAACATCCGTCTCACATTAGTTCGTCTGAATCATTTACAGCTGAGTTATTTGACTACCGTAGTGAACCGAAATCCCGACATGTCCCTCTCTTCTTGATAGTTTAATCATATTTTATCGCCTTTACTGCTCTTTACTTTAATTATCTTTCCTTTAAATCTCCTAGTTTAGAAACCAAAATTCAACAAACCCAATTGTTACCGTAGGATTAGAAATAGACAGTTATAATTACATTACCTCCCTGTGGATTCGATACTCGACTGCCTCTACTACATTTTAGTTGAGACCGTTAGGTTTTATCTTTGATAGGGTTGCGATAGCCGTGTCAAATTTTGGCGCCGTTGCCGGGGAGGCAATTGTTCAATTTATTAGCTGTTTTATTTTTAGTCCTTCTCAGTTTAAGGAACGCCGTTCCTTAGACTATTCTTATATTTTTTCTGTAGTTTCTTCTTATGCGCAGGTCGCAGGGTGGTCCACTACTACCATTCGATCCCGAGATTGAAAGATCTTTGCACGTACAGAGGAGATTATTTCAAGAGCAACAGTTAGAGGAAGAGCCTAGTTCTCGTTCTAGCTTTTACGAGAACGAGCTGTTTGAGGAAAATCCTCCGTCTTCTCTAGTTTCCAATTCATCAGTTGAAACCGTTACTTCTCCAGACTTTCCCGAAATGGCTGAAGAAGCAACCATTGCCAGTCATTCTGAACCAACAGCTGAGGATCTCTATAAGGGATTTGTACTACCAGGGGAGGCAAGAAAATTCGAACCGAAACCCGCTTATATCAGCATGATCGAGAGAAATCGGCCTGGGAGCTGAATCGAAGATGCGGCTCAAAGATATGGAGACCTTTATTGATTACTGTTGCTCCATACCCCCTCCCCCGGCGTGACACGGATCGGATAAAATAAACCATGTTTATCTTCTCATTCCGCGATGCTGCAAGGGAGTGGTATAGGAATTTGGACCGAGCTGCTCACGGTATAACTAACTGGAATTCACTGGCTTTAGCATTCTATAAGAAGTACTTTTCTGCATCGAGGACTATTGCCATTAGAGCTCAGATAACGAGTTTTAAACAAGGGCCTGACGAGAACTTTCACGAGGCATGGGTTCGATTTAAGAAGCTAGTGCGAACCATACCGCACCATGGTTTAGAAAAATGGAGCTTGTGCAATCATTTCTATAATGGACTGTATGACGATCAGAGGGCCATTTTGGATCTTTGCAGACCATTGGCCGATTTCTTTGAAAACTTGGGAGCAACCAAGGGATGGAAGATCATAGATGATTTGGCCATCCATAAAGCTGAATATGGGAACTCGAGAGGAAATCAAAGAAGAGCCGCTGAATCTTCTTTCAGAGCCGCACTTGAAGCTCTCACCGCAAGATTTGATAAATATGAGTTGGGAGGAGCTTCCAAAGGAGGGATGTATCAGGTTAATGCTATGACAGACGGTCCTTTCGTCTGTAGAAGATGTGGAGGAGAGGGGCATGTCTCGGATCATTGTCCCGATCCTTTTGAGCAATGCGCGCCTTTCAACATTACGGGCGAGAACAACACTTATTACGAGCCGAATGTCCATCCCAATTTGAGGTGGAGCAATCAGAACGTGCTCAATCCCTTTGCTCCTCCAACCCAGCGACCATATATTCCTCCACACAAGAATCAACAGGGGCTATCGAAGCCTCCTTCTTTCAACCCTCCTAATCAAGGTGCATCATCTCCAAGTGGGGTGAGTGAAATGAGTGAGTTAAAGTCTATGATGCAGTCCATTTCAAAGCAATTACAACAAAAGGACGCGTCATTCAAGGCACTTGAGACTCAAGTTGCCCAACTTGCTGCGAATCAATCCTCGAGGAAGCAGGGTCAATTACCGACTCAAAATGAGAAGAATCCAAATGAGACGGTAAATCTGATAGAATTGAGAAGCGGTCTTTCTTATGAGGGACCGGAAGTACAGAAATCGGACCGAGGGAAGTCAGAATCGATGACGTGTGAAGTGCTTTGGCGGAAATAATGAGCTGTCAGCCAAGAAACAGGTCGATCGAGTAGTTTTTAATGCTCGATCGAGTGGAAATGGTGAAGAAACAGGTCGATCGAGCGGTTTTTCTGCTCGATCGAGTGAAGCAGATAATGAGGTTGGTCGATCGAGTGGGAAGTTTACTCGATCGACTGGTTTTGAAGAAGAAACTGCTCGATCGACTGAAGAAGTTGGTCGATCGAGTGGTATTGATGACGGGAAGCTTATTCGAGAGCCTGCTAGTGCTCGTTTAAGCGAGAAATCACTGGAAAGACCTCGTTCGAGAGGTAAGAAGCGTCAAAGGATACCGAACTTTAGGAAGACACTTTGGAAGAGAGAAACAAGGGACTCGAGATACCAATCACGGTTCCCTTCCCGAGGCGGCTGCAGAATACCAAAGTTAATCAACAGTTTAGCAAATTTGTTGAACTTTTGAAGAGCTTGGAAGTCACCGTGCCGTTCTTCGAATTGCTTGACTAAGGTACCCTCTTATTTAAAGTTTATGAAAGAAATTTTAGCACGTAAGAGGACTATTAATGATAATGAAACCGTAGCTTTGACTGAGGTGGGGTCAGCCCTATTTCAAAATAAGTTACCCCCTAAGCAATCAGACCCGGGTAGTTTTTCGATTCCGTGTCACATCGGTATGCATTTGATTGATAACGCGCTATGCGATTTAGGCGCTAGCGTAAGTGTTTTACCTTTGTCTCTGGCCAAGAGACTTGGTTTAACAAAGCTGAGTTGCACCAATATGACTGTCCAGATGGCCGACCGTAGTCTATCACGGCCACTAGGTATAGTAGAAGACGTACCTATTCAGATCGGGAAGTTCTTTGTTCCCGTTGATTTTGTTGTCTTAGACATCCCCGAAGATGTGCACACTCCTATCATTTTAGGGAGACCATTTTTGTCTACTGCCCGTGCAGTGATAGACATCGGGGGAAAGACTTTGACCTTTCAGGTAGGGGATGAAGAGCTGATTTTTCATCAGTCCAAGTTCCGGAGAGCTCCCATGCAAGCCCAGCCTTGCAATGCTCTTTCTTCTATTAGTCCTATTATTGACACTCCAGATGAAAATTTGGAGAATATTGCTGTTATTGCTAACCCTCCGCCTCATACTGAGAGCAAAAAGGAGGAAAGTTCGTCTGTTTTCCTTGCTGCAGGTACAGATGAAAGCAAGAAAGGAGTTGTCAAAGGATGTTGTGCAACTGTTGTCAATCAAACTGGAAGCAAGGATGCCAAAGAAGATGACAGAGGAGCAAGGACGAGTAAAGTTCGAACCTACGTGGATTGGAACTACATCCCTCCTACTGTTGCAAATAGTAATTCAAGCTCATGGAAATTAAAGAGGTCGGTCAGTATTGATGAGGTGACCTCCTCCAGTCAGAAGCCCACGAAGGGGCTACTGAAATTTGATGGGAATTAAACGGGTAAATGCCCCGTGTAACACCTTGTAATAGACAATTTTTGAATTTCTTTTGAATTTGGTTTATTGCGTTTTAATTAGGACAATTAGTTTAGACAATTTTTAGCATAGACGTAAGACTATAGACTGTGCTTTTGCGTATTTGGTATTTTGGGAAACGCTTGGATGTGTTTTTATGCAGGTTTGGGGAAGTTTCACGCAATTCAAGGAAGAAAAGACGAAATTCAAGAGCCTACAAGAGGAAAGTCCTCGATCGAGTACTTTTTGTACTCGATCGAGTGAAAACATGGTCGATCGAGTAGTTTATTTACTCGATCGAGAAAAGCCAAAAGAGTACCTGGTAGATCGAGTGGATGTTTATCGATCGAGCAATAGGGACATCAAAAGTCCTCGATCGAGTGATTTAAAATCACTCGATCGAGTGAAATGAAGAGGACACGGGAGTTTTCTAAACTTAAACTCTTTATTTCCTCTTCTAATTCATTTGCATCCCTAATAACGTCTAACCCTTCCCCTAATTGCGATTTCAACTCCCCAAATCCCCATTTTTCTTGCCCAAATCACCAAATCCGTCACCTACATTTCATTGCTTGCATATTAATCTTCAAAAGCCCCTTGATTTCCCCTCTATTTGTGTCCATTTTCGCGGTTTTAAAAGGGATTTAGGGTTTGCGGGTTTTTCGACTGAAATCCGCCTTTGTTGCTTGTTTACTTGAGGATTAATTGCATTTGTAGATTCATCATCATCAAGTAAGTGTTTCATTCACCCTCTGTGCATTTTATCTTCGATTAATTCGAATTTCATGAGGTGATTTTGAACTAGGGTTTCGAAAATCCATGTCTAGTCGAATTTTTTCGATTTAATTATGTTTATATGCCCTGAATTAGCTTGCTTGATGATCATATCCCAATTCCTCGCTGTTGTTGCTTGTTTAATTCGAAATTTGCGCGAGATTTCTGCGATTAAGGCTCCTAAGTCGAATTTTTTCGACTGTCAGACGTTCTACATGCTTTCTTGCTTTGTTTAACATCAGTTCTTGCCTACTTCCTGCTGTTGTTAACTGTTTTTTTTCCGTCTCCTATCGCCCTTACTTGCTGTAAATTGTTGGGAAATCTTGTACTGTGAGTCGGAATTTTCGACTGCTAGGAGTCTTACAAGCAGTCATATACAGTTTTCGTGCTGCTTTTTAGTCTCCATCAGCAGTCATTACATTGTCACATTATCACCATTCACATGCTGCTTTTTCGAAATTTCAGAGGAATTATTGGGAATTGTTTCTTTGTAAGTCGAATTTTTTCGATTTGTTAGGGCCTTTACTTTACGTCTTTGTCACATCTTTGGTTAACGTGTTGTTTTAGCCCCGGTTAGCAGCCGTCTTTCTCATCATGCCCACTACCATGTTGCAGGATGGATACTAGTTCTTTACCTTCTACTAGCTCGTCCTCCAGCCCGTCCGTGAGCGAGTCAGTGGCCCCTGCTGTTGCCACTAGCTCCACCTTAGCCACCACGGCAGCCTCGGCTACTGTTTCTACCCCTGCCAGGCCTTTCTCTATGCTGGGTCGAGGAGCCACGCCTCGATTCCCGCCACCTGGTATGATGCCTCCTAAGCCGAGTCAGCAGGCTAGTCAGCTAGCCATTACTTCCAGCTCTTCTGGGCCTGTTGTTACGAGGGAGGCCGCTCTTACTCCTTTACCGGAGTTACCCACGGTACGTTTCACTTCCGCGGATCACCGAACTCGGTTATCCGCTTTGCTTCGTTGCCCTCTCTCCTCTACCCGTTACATTGCACGGACTGACCTAGAGACCTTAGGAATTTATGAGGAGGTCTGTAGTTTGTTGAACGGGACGGGAATGTCGGGTCTGATTACCATGCAGGAAGCTGCTATTCGTATCCCTACATACGAGTTTTTCAGCTCCTACTCTTTTGACACCGACTCTTACGCTGCCAACCACTCTAGTCCTTGCATTCACTTTCGACTCCGCAATGAGTCGCACCATTGGACTTTGGCCAGGTTTGGGGAGGTCCTTGGCCTCGTTAGTGACGGCCCCATCGACCCACCTCGGGATCTCCTTCAGCCACTTTGGGCTGCGCTTTCTCACACCCCCTTCCCCACACGGAAGGGAGCCCACGTACACTTACCTGCTCCCCGTTATTTCTTGCGACTTATAGGAGAGACCATCTTTGGGCAACCTGAGCTCAATAACGTGACCAACACTGAGCTAGCGATTCTCGCGGGGTACCTTAACATTGACTACGGTACCCCGTTTGTTCTAAACATTGCTTATTTGGTAGCTCAGCATTGGAACGGGATTGGGAAGAAGGTCAGGACCTCTGTTGTCTGCGGCGGGTTAGTGACCAGGATAGCCTGCCATCTTTACCCCTCTGAGCCTGGACTTACTGCGCCTCATAAGCAGGCGTACCTTGACTTGGCTGCCATGGTTGACTTCACCTGGTTCCCAAAGACGAAGGGCGCGAGGACGTGGAAGATTTGTGGTTCCACGTCTGTTACCTTGCCGTGCCCTACCCTTCCTCCACTCTTACCGCTCCCGACTGCTGTTGAGGGAGCGAGGCCACCTCCACCCACCTACCACCTTACCCTTACCCCTTCTTCTTCTTCTTCTTCTAGGAAGAGGAAGCGGGAGGCCGGAGGCCGGAGAGTCTTCTAGCCCTCAGGTTCAGACTCCGGCTCAGACTGGACCCACACCTTCACTTACCCCTCCTCCTTCTAGTCCGGCCTTCCCGGCCAATTTTGTGTGCCCTCCTGCTTTAGGGGCGCCCGAGGTCATGGACCAAGGGCGTCGTGATGCCTTGCTTCTGGATATGTGCAGGTACCTTACTGAGATGAGATGGGATCAGGCTCTTGCCTTATTTCCGATCTACGAGTTCCACATCCGAGCACGGCGACCGATTCCAGAGGGGTGGCCGCATCCCTCCTTCTACCGATACCCAGAGGGTGGGTACCCTCCACTCCCTTCTGACTCAGAGGACGAGGTGGAGGAGACACCGTGAGCACGAGAGTTGCGCGGCCGGGGCCGAGCAGTGGCACAATGAGCTGCCGAGAGGAGGCGAGGATCCCCGTTCACACCAGTGCGGAGGATGTGGTCGGAGATGACGATTAGAGGTTCCCCTAGTTTATTGCTGGTTTGGGGAAACCGTCTTGTTGAGTCGGAGTACCAGGGAGATGGCGGTGACGACGACGATGAGTAGCTACTGGTCTACTCACTTCCCCAGTTTTCTGGCTGGTTTGGGGAAGTTCGTGTTTTGTATGTTTTCTTACTCTTTTATTTTGTCTCCTTTAATTGTTGCTTTTATTTTATTTATAGGTTGTATATTCCCGATCCCCCATTTTTCTGCTGGTGTATGCTGGAGGACAACGAGGGCGTTGTCCGTTTTGGTTTGGGGAGGGTATTGCATCCTTTTGAGTCTGCATCTGCATTTGTTTTGCATTCACGTTTACTTTTCAGCTTGCATTGTTCTTTTTTCCATCAAAAATCCAAAAAAATTAGAAAATTTCAAAAATTCAAAACATTTTCACGTTTATTTTTGCATATAGGTTGAGTCGGAACGGTAGATTTCCGTGATGACAATGCACTATAACTTGTCAATTCACTTGAGCCTTGCACTTTATTGATAGTTTTTAGCTTTGTCATACGCATAATCTACAATTTTACATTTAAATATGTCGATTGTTTAGACTTGACCTATAAATTGGCAAACTACTTAAAAATTCTGAGTTTTTAGAGCCATAACTGGTCCTAAAATGTTTTAGGATATTTTGGTTAATTTTTCGGATTTTTATTGTTCATATTATACAATAATGGCATTTAAATATGATTTTATGAGTAAAAATGTCATTTTTGGTCTAAAATTAGCTATACTTCGAATTTTCCATTGATTTTTGGATATGTTGTCACATATATTATTTTGAGATAACCTGTAAATTTTCATAATTTTTGGACTTGTTATGCTCGAAAAATGGATTTTTCATTATTAAATTCGGATTTAGGTGAAAAATAGGTTAATATGAGTTAAATTTCGAATCTGGTCATATAAAATTAATATGTTGTCACATGCAATTTTACAAGATGTGTGTAAAATAATTGGCTATAAAGAAGTCTTTTTGCATGATTTATGGATTTTTGAAGAAAAATGGCATAAATAGTGTCATTATTAGTGAAAAATTAATAAAACATAATCTTTGACTTAGGAAAAACGTCTAATGTTGCATTTTATTATCTTTTTCAGATCTAAAATTGAAAAGTTAATGAAAATAATTTTTCCATGTTTTTATGATTATTTTATTAAAAATCGATAAACCGCAACATTGTTTTTCCGGAATAAATTTCGAAATTTTTAACCTAAGATTTTGAACATTATGAGTGTCATGGTATTTTTCCAGAATGTTCATGAATTTAAATTTTGAATTTTGAATTTATTTGAAATTTTGTGATTTATTTGAAGTTTATGGCTTATTTTTGTAATTTTTGGTCCATTTATGAACAATTTTATAAAATATGGGTTAATTATGGTCAAATTGTTAGTGAAGACTAAATTTTGATTCCTAAGAGGTTAGGGTAATTAACTTATTCATAAATATGAGTTTATGTATTTTTGTGATTATAAAATGTTGAAATCACGCAAATCCGTAAAAACCGAGTATTATACGATATTGGCTAATTAAAGGCGATTTAGCATAAAATTGAGCATGTTCATACATATTATAATGATGCATTTTTCTTTATGATTGTCATAATTTTAATTTATGTAATTTTGAATTATGTAATTTTACTTTGTATGGCCTTAGATTTTAATTGGTATTTCCCGAAATGTATGGGAATATCGATTCGGTTGTAATTTTATTGTGATCTCGTATCACCGGTTTGTAATTTAATAGATTAATTTTATTTTAGTTACAAATGTATAATAGGAAATTATGTAATTTTTATGTAATTTTATTCATTCCGGAGTTCCCAAAGACGGATTTCTTCAAGAATGGCGATACATAAAGACGGTGTTACCTCGAGATGCGTGCCACAACCGAAGTTCAAGGGACCAATGGAGTTGGTTTCCGAATATGTAATAGTTAAAGAGTTTTTCTATTTTAGGAAAGGCCATACTAGGATTTATTTACTTTTATGCTTGCATTTTTATTTTATGTCACATGCATTGCTAAATCGCCATAACTAAACATGCATTGTCATTTTATCGAGTTTATCGACCGTGTCAATTACAATTATCGTAGTTCACCGCTTTAGTTCACTTAAAACGTGATAGATAATAAATTGACATGACCTCTCGCTAAAACAATTAATTGAGACATAGCCTTACCAAATAGTAGAAACCATGAAAACCTATTTCGCGAGGGAGTGCGCTCGGCCCCACCGGGGTACAAACCTTGTTACGTAGGGGAAGTGGGTGATGAATGTCTATCCACCGAATTCATGTTGAAAAGGGATGTATCGGCCACACCGTGCCCAAGTTAATGTGGGTTTGGATCATGGACACATTTATTCGAAATTTGGATTGAACTCAACAAAAGTTTTTGATAAGGGATGTATCGGCCCCACCGTGCCCTTGTCGATGTGTTTTGGGCTAAAGATAATTGTTAATGTAATATTATCGACCAAGAGTTCTAAAAGTAGAATCGATTAAACGTTAATCCACCGAGTTATATTGATAAAGGATGTATCGGCCCCACCGTGCCTAAGTCGATATGAATTTGGGTCTTGGAATCATTTATCTAGTTGGGTAGAGGTCACTAGAAAAATGCATAAAACTTGTTTAAATCATACATTTTTACGAGTATTATTATTAAAACGACATTTGTTTTACTCCTTATATTTTGTTTTGTAGACCACTTCTTTTTTTCTCATAACAAATGGCAACACCAACACCAACTCCTAATGCTACACCTCTCGCTAGTTCATCATGGCTCCGATCTTTTATGGATCGATGTAAACTTGAAAAGAATAGGCCAAATTTCTCCGAATGGGATGCCCAACTCAAATTAGCCGCCGAAGGTGACGACAAGCTTCCTTACCTTACCGAGGCCTCTCCACCCGAACCCTCCACTAGGTCCACCGCGGCCACTAGGGAAGCATATGAGGCTTACCAAAAGGAGTCCGCCGCAATGAAAAATGTCTTAATATTTGCGATGGAGGCGGACCTCCAAAGGAGAGCCTTTAAAATGGGCAATGCTAATGAGATTTACTCCAAACTTGTGACCATGTTTTCACAAACTCCGCGGATCGTCCAATATGAGGCGGCCGCGGCATTCTTTGATCTCGACTTCAAAGAGGGCCAAAAGGTTAGCCCTCATGTGCTCAAACTCATGGAGCTTGTCGAGACCTTGAAAATTCAAAAGGTTGAAATCCCCAAAGAACTCATCGTAGATAGGATTCTACACTCCTTGTCCAAGGTCAAAGCATATGTGCAATTCCGGGTGAATTTCAACATGCAAGACAAGGATGTGTCTCTTGAGGAGTTGCACAAGTTACTTGTGCAAGCCGAGAGGGACATGGGGTTAAATGTGAACCCTCCCAAGGATGTGCTTAACATAAGCACTAAGAGTAAGGGGAAGTTCAAGAAGAATGGGAGAAAGGGCAAGAAGCTAGCTCCCACATTCACCAAAGCTAAGCCTAATGAAGCTAGCACCTCAAAAGTCAAGAAGGGTCCTCTTGATAAATGCCATTATTGTAATGGCATGGGACATTGGAAAAGAAATTGTTCCAAATACCTTGGTGATATCAAAGTCGGAAACATCACTCCAAAGAGGTAAATGACTATCCTTCTTTTATGTTTCTAATTCAACTATGGTATTATGATGCAAAGTTGTGATAATGTATCTCCCTTTTTATTGTAAATAGGGCCTCCACCAAGCAAAGACAAGGGAAAGGAAAAGCAAGCATAAGAAACCATGGAGAAGCTAAGGATAGCTTTTATGGAGCTTTGCTTTTCATTGTCTTAATTTAAGATTATGTTTTGGATTTTTAGAACTTTAAGTTTCCATGTTTGACATGGAAAGGTATTTTGGATAATGGTTTGTATTTTGGATGATGGTGACTTGGTTTGCAACCCAAGTCACCTGTTTTATCATTTATCCTTTTATGTTCTTGTTCCGGGTGTAAATCCAGAGCAGATGTTTGATACCACTCGTTGCTAGTAGAATGATGTCCTTGCTAGAATCCTTCCTGCGGTCTCCTGAAACGATGAACAAACTGAGGGCTCGGCTTTGGCCGAGCGTACTCACTCCGACGCTCAAGTCAGTGAACTTAGAGAGGTAAGTTGTGGTTACTTGGCTAAGAGTGTATTGTAGAGAGATAAGGAAGATATTACCAGATGAATAGTGTTTATTAGGTCAATTTGTGGATCCTTTCCTCAATGAAGGTTGAGGAGTATTTATAGGCATTCACCTTTTGTCACGTAGTGGCCAAGTGGCCACGTGGCTCATTAGGTGGAAAGACCGTTGTACCCTCGGCCGATGGACCTGTGGTGGGCTCGCCGAGGGTCTTGGATATGAGTACGCGGATATGTGTCCCGGCTGGCTAGTTTGTCTGGCCGAGACCCAGGTGACAGCCGATGGATTGTATCGGCTAGGCTGTCTAAGTCGTTTGACTTTGCTATGGATACCCTTGACCTTGCTCAATATGTTGACTTGGTCAGCGGTGCAGAATATGCCCCATCAGTTCTAAAATTCATCTTTAATTGCTTGCACTTTGAAACATAAGATTAGTCACTTAAAGTGATCTAATAGACAAATATAATGACGGGTTTCATTTATATGTCCACATGCTTAAGGCTTGTGTATGATCATTTATAAAGCGATTTTGAGTCTATGAACTCTCTTAAAGGTATGTCAATCACCAAGTACACATATGAAATCAATAACTATTAGTCTATCTATGAGATAGTTCTCCTTATACTTCAACATCATTAATTTGTGTCTCATATGCTATCTTTGAATCTATAGTGTATTTATTCTAAAGATAGAGTGGGAGAAAAATGAGGACACAACACACAAGGCAAGATAAAATTGTGTACTTGTGTATATGAAGATCTACGCAAGAGAGAATGATTTGAATGAAGGTATATTTATTTACATAGTATGCCGAATAGATGAGATCTATGGTCTCAAGTTAGTTCTATATGACTAAAGAGACCAAGTGTAGTAATCATAAGAGAATATTCTCAAGATAACTACACGAGGAGACCAAAAGAAAGTTTTGGAAGAAAAATGACTAATGTAAAGTCTTAACAAGTTTTTGACTAAGTTTATGAAATATTTGACCAATAGTTTCAACCTTGAGATTTACTTAAGAGCCTAAATGAATCAAAGTTACATACTAAGTTATGATCGAGTTGCATAGATCGATATACCGATATCTTCAATGGCCAAAGTTTTAACCAAGCAAATGTCACTTCTTAACCTCATTGTGAAAATGAAATGGTTAAACCGCCTTCCAAAAGGATATTTCGAAGTACGTATTCTAAATATTATTTATATTTGAATAATGACATTGCTACACATCATTATGATATGTGTGAGTTAGAGATTAAAATTTTAATAAGGTTAAGATGAGACCACTTCAAAATAGGTATTTTGAAGGGATATGATGGGAACATATATGGTTCTATCTTAATAACTTGGCAAATGCAATTTATATTTCAATTCTTTAAAAGTTCCGATTGAGAAGTCAATTTCGAAACATGTAGAATTGAGTGGGAGTTTGGCAATTATCATGTGAAGACATGGAAATTAGTGGGAGCAATCATCTTGAAAAGGGTTATAACTCATCACTCATTGAAGAATGACGAGCCAATACCTTCCTTCATAAAGGAAGATGTGAGTTTTCAATTCTGGATGAAAATGGACTATGATGAATCCAATTACATCAGGGATGTTGGATTAGTATTTAGAGATACACATCACATCAACATACACATAGGTTATTCATATGAATGAAAATGGAATTACCATTAGCAGTCATGGTCGTTCATAGAACCCACGAACGGTTGATCTCATGATTATTAGTTACTAATGTTTCCGCCATTAGAATAATCATGCACATGTCCAATTATGAATCATATGCATAAAAGCATGATGATTGATTGGTAAGCCATAATAGAAACGTCATGAATTCTCAAGTAGAATCCGATGAGCGATTTCGGTGTTTGACGGAATACTCCATTATGTGATAAGAGGTTGCGCATATTATAGAAAGTCCGAGCACATGTAAGGATTTATGAGAATCCCAGATCTTTCAAGCCTAGAAAGAGAAATGAGAAGTTTTGGAAAGATGCTTGGTTGAATAAGAGGTTATTCAAGATAATCTTTCCTAGTTAAGCTAGGACTTGTGAGAAGTGCTAAGCTAAATAATCTTGTCAATTGTTACAAGATTCTACAAAACATATACCTAGTGCATTGTGTGTGGATGGAATACTTGATCAGTACAAGTTATATTATTCATCACAAATTCGTTCGTTATGTGATAGTCGATAAGAAAGTTCTTTCAAGTTAAAGAACCAAAACCAAGGTCGGGAACCTTGATGTGTACTTGGTAAGATTCATGCTATGAGAGAGAACATGAATGTAAAGGAAATTGCAAGTGTAAGAAGTTTGAACACATGGACACATGGGATGTTAAACTTCTATTGCAATCAATAAGTGTTTTACACTGACGATATACATCACAAGGTTGTACTATGATATTGACTACCCAAGTGTGATGTCGACATTTGTCGTTTGAGTTATTATTAACTCACCTTGTACATTGTTACATCCAAACGGCTTGTAGAGACAATTGAACCCCGTTAAAGTGAACATGGATTAACATTGTATTTGCCCATAGTTACTTGTATGAGGTGATGTCTCGAAGTGACTAGAGTGTGATGCGATTGATGGCAAGTTCAAGTGCCATAGAGTCATGTGATATGACTAGTCGATCACATAGGCAGACTGTTAGGATCATTTTGTCGGGCCTAATGACCGCTTATAGAGTTCTGGCAAATTTATATAGCCTGGTCGTGGCGAGAGCTACTATAGTATTCAAATGAGTCGATTCTTTTGACTAAAGACTATTCACCTAAGATGGCACAGTTTCAGATTAACTTTGATTTGTGTTACTACGACCTTCGTAAATGGGGTCAAATGGGCATATTTTGGGTTATGATGGCTGTGGCTAGTCAAAGGGAATGAGTGCGATAGGAATTGTCCATCCATAGTCAGGGTTATAACAATATCTCGGGGCCACTCGAGGAGTAATGAACTGGAATGCGTGGCCACGCTCGGAAGGTATCTATGGTAGATAAGTCCGGTCAATCGGTTGTTCTCGGATCGAGGAAACCACTCTCGATATGATCACTTGCAAGTCCGACCTGAAAGACACCTTGCATTGAGTGGGAGATAGTAATAGGACAAGAGAATTGGTGGAGCACACTTGTCGAGGACAAGTGGGAGATTGTTGGAATATGTGTCCTCCGACAATAATGCGATCACAACTGTTGATCATGATGATCACATGTTTAAATCTCATTATAAAGAATACAATTGGGAAGTAATATTGTTATAGTCAACTGGTCAACATATATCGGTAATGATTGGCTGACTAGAGTTTGACATTCTTGTCGTCGGGACGGTGGTGATCGAGTTGACCCCTAGGTCATACCTATAGGGCAACACTCTTAATTGATTATTTAATTAATCGTATAATGTTACGAGTTAATTAAATTACTTGAAAATTGACGGACGATTTTTGGAAGTAAAATTTACGTATCAAATTGAAATGTGATTAAATGAGATACGGTCTGAGTAATTGAATTGTATCATTACTCGGATGAAATTAATGTTTAAAGAAACAATCGAAATTGAATGAATTATTATAAATACAATCTGTTGTGATTTATAAATGGTAAAATATTTTGGCACAAGTAATTATGAAATTACTAAGTCGATTTTTGTATGTGACGTATTTTTATTAATACGTTGATTTTTAATATGTTAAAAATACATAACAAATTTATGTTACATATGACATGTGACATATTGACAATTGACAAAAATAATATGGAATCTATATTAACCAATGTGCCGAAAAATTAGAGGAGTATTAAGCTAATATTGTGTTTGTTTAATTAGTGGAGAACACAATCATTTACCCTAATTATCTAGCCATGCAACCCTATGGTTCATTGTAAAGACAAACAAGGGCATACATTGGCTCATCTCACCTCCTCTTGCCCGGTTTTTCACAAGGGAAAAGCAAAGGGTTTTTGCTCTATATTTTTCCTATACACTACATGCATGAGTGTATTATTTTCATTCACTAATTCTAACTCATCTAAAACAAGAATTTTAGAAAGATAAAAACTTCCTCTCCTCTCCTCTCTCAACGGGTTTTGGGAGATCAAAATACCAAATTATTTTGGTTCAATTTTTCACAAAAATTAATATTATCTAGTATTCATAGTATTAATTTTAATTAAGAGAAAGCCTTGGGTATTAAGCTTAGGGAGAGATCCTATACTTGGATCTTGGTTCTTCCATAAGGGAAAGCTCAAGCACAAGAGATAAAGGTGATCTCTCTTGTGCCCATTAATCCGAAATCACCAATGTAAAGACATGATTTCTCCTCTATTATATTAATTGTTTGCATGCATAAAATCCGTATTTAATTTTATGACAAATTAATTTAACATATATGAGTATGTTAGTGTATATAGATCTTCATTTCCTTCATCTTCCCCAGCTCTTTAATGCGTATTTTCAGATCTTTTCGAGATTTGTTTCCAAAGTTTTAGTCATTCCATAATTCCTCCGTGTGATTAGTATAAATAGGGACCTTCGTTCCTCATATTTCTCACGCGAGTGTCCGCCCTTCTCTTCTCTCTTTGCATTCTAAGACCGTGCTCTAAGCTTATTGACGTCTACGTTCTTGATCAATCGACCACGTAAGCTCGGATCCTCCTGAGTACCAGTCACGTTGAATGACCGACCAATTTGACCAACTACACCTCAATTAATCAATCAATTTATTCTAAATCCTCTCGTGAGGGCACTTTCTTCATACATTCGAGTCGAGCAATCACTAAACGTTAACTTAGTTAATCTCGTTTCGTCAAACATGTAAGTCTGAGGGTGTAAATCTCATCTTTTATTATTGTATTTTATTTTTGTACTAACTAATGTAAGATTTACGTCAAAAGTATACTTAAAACCGATTTCTAAAACCCTTTTGTTATACTTTTTTTACGAATAAGCAGTAGGTAGACGTCGAGAAGAAACGCAGCAACTGCTGCGCCGCTTCGAAGAGTCGCAGCATCTGCTGCGCCTCTTCCACAGGCTGCCGCAGTTCCTGCTTTTCTTCTTCTTCCTCGCTTCTCTGTTAATTCGTCCTTTGTTTTCTTATTTTCTTCTCTTTTATTCATATATAATGTCTTTAACACATATTCATTATAAATATTACGCTTTAATTCCGACCTAAATCCCTTATAATCAATATTTGTGGGTTTTCGTCATTAAATCAAACCCGGATTTTGGAGATTCGATTTGTTCATATCAAGTCTCTGGAATTCGACTTTTGTATATGCTTCCGACAGTTTATCACGTTTGTCTAATTCGTTTCCGTCTCTATAGTGTAACCCTAATTAATTCGTAATTAGTTTGTAATTAGTTTTAATTTGAAATATTCGTTCTAATTCGTTTTAATTCGTTTTTTATCGCTTTTATGACACGTTCATATGTAGATAACATGCTAAATCACTTTCATCCGAGTCAAATATCCATAATCAACCATTAAACACACACAGGAACATTAACAATTCATAGATTCGACTTTCACAAAGAACTCACGAGGAACCGACGACCGACCACCATCGCGCCTCTTCCAAGAGACGCAGATTGTTTTTGCTCCGGTTGAGGTCCTCTCTCGAACTTCCGTTCTTGCTTTGACCTAATTCATTAGTTTATGTATTAATCGACTATTAATCGTAATATCACTCTTAATCTGTCTGTATTTTCTAACCTAATTTATTTTCTTCTATTTTTCTGAAATTATCCGTCTTAAATATATTTTTGACGTAAATCAATTAAGTCGTTGTAATTATTGTAATTTGTATTGTATTTATTTATTGTATCGGATGATTATTTATTTGTTTTCACATGTAATTAATCCTAACTCGCTACTTCGATATTAATGAGTGCTAATTACATATTCACCGACTTAGTACTAACTCACCTGCTAAGATTAATCTGTGGATGTTGCATTGCATGCATATAATCGACAGTATATCGAGTACCAATGATTTCCCTAATCATTAGTAGAGGCCGCAATTGAGGCGGGCGGGATTAGGTGTTCATTAAAAGGACTTCCTAATACGTACCCTCACCCCTTACTCCAGATCTCTGTGAACATCCGTGTTCATTGGCATCCACGAGAGTCATTCTAGACATAAAATGCTAAGGGTAACGAGTTATTGGTGTCTATGTCACTACTTTGTGTCTTCACATGACGCGAGGTGTTCGAACAGTTTCCAATTTTCCACAAGAAATTGGTGGCGACTCCACAAATGCAAACGCTTGTTTCCCAAGCGCCCCCGTCCCCCCCCCCCCCGTGTCCACATCCCACATCAATCAACCCCACAATAATCACCCTCACAAAAATTACCCTCACAAAAACTTCCCTCACAAAAACTACCCACCAAGGAATACCCTTCCGAGGTACCCACGAGATCCCAAAATCAATCTGGAGAGACGACGCTGAGGATGTCTATGTGGTTTCGGGAAAAGGGAAACAGGCAAAAGAGATCGATCATCTAACCCGATCCGGACGCCCCTATCAAAATCCGAACAATTCAACAGTCGTTCCAACAACGAATGACCAGATTGTCCCTGACGTGGACACTCAATCAAAGGCTCCCGAAAGTTCGATCCTCAAACAACTGCAAAAAACAAAAGCCGAAATTTCAATTTGGCAACTGATTGTTACATCCTTCGAGCATCGGCAAGCTCTACTGCAAGCCTTTGGAAAATTGACTGTTCCCTCTACCTCCTCCCCCGAAGAAGTGGTAGCACACATGACAAGGGATGTCCTCGACTTGAGCAACCCGATCATCTTCTCTGATGAGGATATCCCTCCATTCGGAGCCAACCATAACTTGGACCTGTATATCACTGTACAATACCTCAAAAAGAATGCGGCTATGGTTCTAGTGGATGACGGATCTGCCGTTAATGTCATTCCCCTCAAAACGGATCATAAACTGGGTATCAAAGAAGCTGATTTGGTCCCAACCAATGAAGGAGTACGCGCCAATGCCGACACTCGTCGTAAGGTTGCGGGGCTCATCACCCTTACCGTTACAATTGGACCTTTGGAAAGGCAGACCAGTTTTCAGGTAGTCGACATCGACGCCTCCTTCAACATGCTTCTGGGACGCCCCTGGATTCACTCCGTCAAGGCGGTTACATCAACCCTTCATCAGAAAATCAGGGTCCCCTTCGATAGGAAGACGATCACAATACCCGCTTCTCTAATTAAAGTCGTCATGAAAAAGAGAATAGCCTCCCAAGCCATCGAGGAGCACGATAGCGAAATGTAGGGATTCCAAGCTTTGAATGCCCTAACCGACGAATCAACACCTTTTGATTGTGACCCATCTGCCAACCTCAGAGTCAACCGCATTCTAATGCGCAAAGGTTATTTCCCAGGTCTACCCCTCAATCCGCTGAAGAGCACCTTACCTCCTTTGAAACAGGCTAAGGTCCCCAACATCCCCTTCGGGCTAGGCTATGAACCTACCGACGAAGACATCTAGGAGATGAACCTCCTATTACGGAAGCGTAAGAAGCACGGAGTTATTCTCCATCCCTATCATTTGACCCTCAATGGATACTTTGTCCCCGAGGGAGAGTCCGAGCTCTACCACGGCTTTCCTGAGCCGATCTATGATTATGTGGCCAAGGTCAGACACCCGAGTGTAGAAGTCTTTCAAGACTGCTATTTCATCCCCGACAACACCAAAGCTGCATCAACCATATCTGAGTCGACCCTATGCCTTGACGGACAAGCTGCCACTCTCCTCTTCGGAGAGGACAACGTCAAACACATCGACTATGAAGACATCATCAACATTGCCCTAAAGGACAACCAGTTTGACCCCACCGCCTTAATCTCTGATACTGACCCAGAGAAAGCTACACAAGGCTGGAGGAAAACTGTCAAGTGGACCGATCGTCAAGGCCACATTCTCAAGATTACAACTGGAGAAGGCCCTAGGTTCAAAGAGGGAAGTGAAGAAGAGTCTGAGTCTGAGTCGGAGTTAGAGTCTGTCTTGGCTCCTACAACTCCTGATGTCCCAGTCAGAGTCCTCTTCCCACTATTTTATCACAAACTTGTGGCTGCTTCAGAGGCCGAGTCAACTAGGGTCATCCCCACTCCCATGGAAGATGACAACCTGGAGCTTATTCCAGGGGCCACCTCCTCTACTGTGTCGCCACTGACAGCCTATGAGACGTCTGTCCTATCCAAGCATTTTGCTCAAGTCGACTTAATGAACGCTAAGTTTGCTTATGACTCATCTCAATTTAACTGCAATGCAATTCTGAACGACTATGAGGAATGTGACTTGAGTGACTACCCACCTCACCTAGCCAAAGAACTTGACAAACGGGAAACTAGGACCCTCATCATTGAAGAGACCGAACCTATTAATGTAGGGACCGACAACACACCTCAAGAACTTAGGATAGGGATAACCCTTGACCCCTCGGAAAGACAACAGTTTATCGACCTCCTACGCGAATACAAGGACGTATTCGCTTGGTCCTACAGAGACATGCCTGGGATCGACAGGGAGATTTCGGAGCACAGGATACCCATTAAACCCGAAGCTAAACCCGTAAAGCAAAAGTTGCGCTGAATGCGCCCTGAATGGGCGTTGAAAATCAAGGAAGTAGTAGATAAACAGTTCAAGGCCGGGTTCATCAAAGTGCATGTGCCTAAGAAAGACGGAAGAATTCGGGTTTACGTCGACTTCAGGGATCTGAACAAAGCAAGTCCAAAGGACGACTTCCTTTTGCCACATGTTGACATCCTGGTGGACAATACCGCCGAGCACGCCCTCCTATCATTCATGGATGGGTATGCTGGGTACAACCAGATCAAAATGGCTGAGGAAGACATGAAAAAGACTGCATTCACTACACAGTGGGGTACATACTGCTACACGGTCATGCCTTTCGGCCTCATCAACGCCGGAGCAACCAATAAAAGATCCGCTACCACCCTCCTACATAATATGATGCACAAGGAGGTAGAGGTATATGTCGATGACATGATCGTCAAATCAAAAGAACGGGACGGCCACATCAGCGCCCTTCGAAAATTCTTCGCTCGTCCGCGGAAGTACAACATGAGACTAAATCCTCAGAAATGTGCATTCGGGGTCATCTCCGGAAAGCTCGTGGGACATGTCGTAAAAAAAGAGGCATTGAGATTGATCAAACCAAAATTAAAGCCCTTCAACAAATGCCTCGGCCTAAGAACGAGAAGGAGATCTGGGGATTTCTCGGTCAAGTTCAATACATCAGCCGCTTCATATCCAAGCTCACCATGATCCGTGAACCAATCTTCAAGAAACTTCGCGCCTCCGATCACACCGATTGGGATGACGACTGTCAAAAGGCCTTCGACAGGATAAAGGAAATCCTATCCAAACCTCATGTCCTCATGCCACCTCAACAAGGAATTCCCTTATCTGTATACCTGACTGTCACCGACACAACCATGGGAGCAATGCTAGCACAAACAATCGACGGCGAAGAACGAGCCATCTACTACATCAGCAAAAAGTTCATCGAGTATGAGACAAGATACACCCAACTGGAAAAGACATGCCTTGCCCTAATATGGTCAACAAAGAAGGTGCGACACTACAGGCTCAGCTACCCGGTTCACATCTACTCCAAGATGGACCCGGTCAAATACATCTTCGAAAAACCCATACTAAACGGAAGGCTGTCTAGATGGACACTCATGCTATCCGAACTTGATCTCATGTTCGTGCCCCTCAAGGTTATCAAGGGAAGGGCAGTCGCCGATTTCCTAGCAGAAAATCCCGTCAATGAGGACCCAACGACTGACACATGGTCACTTCCTGACGAAGACATCCTTTGTGCCGACTCCGACGCATGGGACCTATATTTCGATGGTGCATCTAATCTGAGAGGCTTCAGGGTAGGAATCCTTCTAATATCACCAGAAGGAGAACATGTTCCGATCTCAGTCAAACTAGACTTCGTCGTCACCAACAATGCCGCCGAATATGAAGCATGCCTTATCGGCCTACAAGCCGCCATAACACTTGGCCTCAAGAGACTGAGGGTCCATGGCGATTCCTCGCTCATCATCAATCAGCTGTCTGGATCATGGAAAATCCGAAGCGACAGCTTAGCACCCTACCGAGCAAAAATCAATCAAGAGGCCGAGTTATTTGACCAAGTCGACTACTTCCACTTGCCACGAGAGGAAAATCAATTCGCAGATGCCCTGGCAAAACTTGTCGCGCTCGTCAACATACCCGACGACATGACATCGATGCCCCTATGTGTCGAGAGAAGGAGTAAGCCAGCTCACATTTGCGCCATCAACAACGACAAGGAAAACCATGTCGAACCTTGGTACCAATCCATCCTCAACTTCAAAACCAAAAACGAATTCCCTCTCAACTCCGATACAATAGGACAAAGAGCCATCCGTTTACTTGCATCACAATTCTTGATAAACCAAGAACAATTATACAAAAGAACACCCCAAGGGATTCTCCTCCTTTGCATTGACCATCACAAAGCCAAAAAGGTCATGGGAGAGGTCCACGACGGAGAATGTGGCCCTCACATGAGCGCAATGATGCTGACCCAAAAAATCATGCGGTTAGGCTACTACTGGACCACCATGGAAGCCGATTGCCGCAACTACGTCAAACTTTGCCACAATTGCCAAATCTTTGCCAACATAAAAACATACCACCATCCCTTTTATACACCATGACATCACCCTGGCCTTTCTCGACCTGGGGCATCGACATCATCGGGAAAGTCAACCCGATAGGCACTAAAGGACATTGCTTTTTCCACTTCGCCATCGACTACTTCACCGAATGGGTGGAAGCACATTCCTATGCAGTCTCAACCGCCAAACAAGTGGCCAAGTTCATCTAGAACAACATCATCTGCAGATATGGGGTACCCCATGAAATCATCAGCGATCAAGGCTCTCTCTTCCGGGCGGAAACACAAACCTTGCTGGGCAAATACAAGATCAAACGACATCGATCATCGCCATACCATCCCCAAACCAACGGAGCGGTGGAGGCAGCAAACAAAACTCTTGTCACCATTATCAATAAAATGCAAGATAATTACCGCGATTGGCCGAGCAAACTCCCATTCGCGCTCTGGGATACCGAACCTCCATTCGAACACCGACAAGAGCCACACCCTTTTACCTAGCATACGGTATGAAGGCGGTTCAGCCGGTAGAATTAGAGGTCCCATCTCTACGCATCCTACTTGAAAGTCAAGTTACTGAGGCGGAATGGACCCGTCGAAGGTTCGAACAACTGACGCTTCTAGACGACTGGCGGCACAACGCGTTGCACAACGTCCAGCTATACCAACGACGTATACAACGAGCATTCAACAAGAAGGTTAAACCCAGGAACATCAAGGAAGGCGACTTGGTCCTCAAGTCAGTTCGAGCACCAGTACCCGTCAATCCGAGGGACAAATTCAAACCCAATTGGGTCGGGCCATACCTAGTCAAGAAACTACTTTCGGGGGGCGCAGTGAGATTGAGTGACCTAGACGGGGAGGATTTTACAAACCCGACCAACCTAGACCAACTCAAGAAATACTACCCTTGAACCTTAGCTACCAACAACCTCGTCATAGTTTTACAACTAGCGACCACCTTGTCCCTTTCAAGTCAAATTCCTCAACACGTTCTGATTTGAAATTGCATGTTTTATCGAGTCTAAGTTGCGGCACCTTGCCCGTTTCGAATGCCCTTTGATCTGTCAAAGACAACATCCATTCGCGCTCAAACAAAAACACCTAAACTACGAGCATGGTTTGATTTCACCTTTTCAGGTGGATACGTAGGCAGTCCTTTCTTATACAACAAGGATACAACCACAAAACCCGAATAAATTTATAAAATATTTCGAACTACGAACATTGTTTTATTTCACCTTTCCAGGTGGATACGTAGGCAGTACTTTCTTACACAAGAAGGATACAACGATCCCCGTAATAAAAAAAAAACACATCCCCATAAGAAAAAAAAATCACCCATATCAACTTAAAAAAAAAAGCGCAAACAACAAAGGAAGGGGAAGACATTCCCTCTCCCACAAAAATACAAAAAAGAAACCTTTTCCCCCTTCCCACAAAATCCACTTCTCGAGTGCAATGTTTAGGACAATTCAAGCCGAATTGCCTTTATAAAATGGATGGAAGAAACAAGCGTTCACAACTGTTTTGACACAAGCAATCCTCTTATTTAGTTAATAATGAGAAGGATTACAAATTCAATAACAAATAAAGCCCGACAAGTCTACAACTTGCCAAAGCTAAGGTGTCGACTAAGACACCTCACATAGTAAAACTAGCATAAAACACACAAGACATAGCTACTACAACATAATAAAAACTCACAACACAAATACAACATAATAATAAAATAGGTAATGGAGATCTTCATTCTTCCGTTCTACCTTTGCCTATTCCCTCGGGGCACATCTTCCCCTTTTTCTTCTTGTTGGCCCGCCTAGCATGAACTTCCTCTTATGAACGGATCCTCAACGGATCTGCAATGGCGATGGCCTCCGGTCTCTTGCATGACCCCATACTCGGTCCAAGGCGAGCCCATACACGGCCCACTACCTCTTTGGGACCCGAGCTTCTCCTCTTTGGTGGCCTCATTACATCCGGGCTAGCTCTATCATCAAAATCGTCAAAGAAAGCACGGTTGGCCTTGCCAACCTCTCTATACTTCAAAGTAACAACCTCGTCCTTACGAGATTTGGACCTCTCCTCGAAGGTTTGAGATCTTGACCACTTGACATAAGTGGGAGTCACCCATGTCGTGGCAACGGGGTTTGGTACCTCCCAAAGAGACCGAGTGGCCCACCATCTTTCGACGACCTCCACAAGATCGGAGTTTCGAAAAACGCTCTCTTGGACGAGAGTATCTTGAGCGGGCAACTTTTGTTGATGCCCCATTTGCCTCATGAGCCTTTCGGGATAAATGAAGGATACAACCTTCAAAACCACCACCATCAAAGAACAATAACTAGTAACCGGAGCGGGCAACCCCGTGAAGGACCTCAAGTGCCACCATGGCACCACCCACCGGATGTGAGAACCGCCCTCCTCCACCAATCTCGAGGTCCAATAGGCCTCGGTGGATGCAAAACTATCCGAGTACAACTTCTTCCTCATAGTAAGGTGACGAAAGGAATAAGAAGAAGATTCAGCCGGAAGCTCTACATACGTTAGCCTCTCCAATAACCACACTTGGAGGATCCTTGGAGATCCAAACGAGGGAGCTTCTCCACAAGAGCCCTTCTTGTCCAAAGCTTGGGTGATCTCGCCAATCACCAACCATAATGGATCCCTACCATGCTCCATTTGCTCAACCACATGCACAAGGGTCATGCTACCATATCATTTTGGCCCCACGTTCTTCAAGGCATCAACAAAGAGGTATGCATGCACTAGGCAAAAGGCAACAGCCCTTCTTCTAGCCACCTCCGAGACATTGGCATCCAACTGGTTCGAGAAAATGTTGATAAGAGCGAACATATCCACACCATGAGGAGCAAGGATAAAGTTGACTTGACTCGTCGACAAGCCCAACATTGAACGGAATTTCTCTCTATAACACAACCGAGTCGGGGGAAGCACCGGAACACAACCCGGCCACCCACCAATGGCACCTACTTCTTCTGCAAGAGGACAAATTTCGCCTTTCCGGAAAACGAAAACATGATGTTTCGAATCCCAAAACCGAGAGCATGCTTCAATAAACGAGGATTACCTTGACTTGATGATGCACCAACAATTGGCCAACTCTTATGACAATGAGTTGATATTTCTTGGGAGGTGACAAATCCCGACACCAATGCCGCAACCTATTTTCGAAAGCATCCATGAATAATTTTGTTGAAGAAGAAGAAAGGTTTTTATTTTTCAGATGATGAAACAATGAAACACAAACGTCCCTATTTATACCAAACAATCAGCGCCTTTTTTCCGAAAAAAGGGGAAGCTCCCTTCTATCGCCGTTGTACTCGCGCCTCTTCCGGATGTTTCTCAGAATTCCCACCTTGAATTGTCCTTTTCAAGTTGTGTTTCTTCTTGACACCTCAAACCTCCCGCCACAGGATTCGCGCCTCTTCGGGCCTATCCAGGATGTTTTGTGTTTTCTCACACTAACATTTCCTTGTTTTCGCGTTTTACGAAATTCGACACGGTTTCCACGACGCAGCTTTAAATATACGGGTTTTTCTCTTCTTTTTTAAAGGGGGAAGGGCTAGTCGCCCTGATCCGTGACGGATCGTTTCCATGTCAGTCGAAATTCCGAAAATGTTTCGCTTTTTCGCATCTTCCACAAAAATCGAGAATTGAAAACACGGCGTCAATTTTCTTCAAAATTTCAAGCTCTTGCAAATCCGAGTCCTGATCTCACAAAAATAAAATACACTCGCAAAAATCTCTTTTAAAATTCACCCCTGGCGGTTTGAGTTTTAATTTTTTCGAGTTACAAATCAATTCCGACAAGCTTCGATGCAATTTAGTTAGAGACAGGAGTTAATTGCTCGAAAATTCAAATCAATTTCTTTTTGAAAAATCCAAACATGACGACCTGTCACGGAATTTTCAAAATATCAATTTAAATTTAAATTTTAACTTGAGTCATCGTGGTTAATTTGGTTTTTCCATCAAATGCTTTTACGTGTTTACATTTGTGCGTACGTGCTACATGTTGCCTGTTTTCTACACTAACGATGCAGGAACTAGTGCGAAGCAAAGGGGAACTAACAGCCGACAACGCTTCTCCGAAACACAAAAAAAAAAAGCAATCCAAAACACATATATACAAACCGCCTAACGCAAAATACATCCAGACACATTTTGATACAAACGACTGACCATACAAACATGATCCAGCACAAGTATTTATCATACAGACACTGGCCTAAGACAACAAACTGGGGGCTACCTTCCACCTACCGAACTAAGCACTCCCTATCCCTCCGATCATAAAATAAAAGGAGTAACTGCAGAAGCAGAGGTGGTTACCATGACGGTAATACCACATTCCTGCTCCACGACAAAAAGGAAAATGATGCCTGGCAGATTTTGGATGACATGACAATCAGGGATAGTAACTCAGTGCATGGTGTGGGTTCAAACTCGTCGTCAAAAGCTACCAACCAAAACAATATTTATAACTTCACAAACTACTCCTAGTAAAAAGGTAAGTAAAGGTCAGATCCCAAGGGACGGGTATTGATGTAGGATTCTAAATTTCAAATAGCTATGTCTTAGGGTGTCACAATTTGGGTTGAGGTGATATGAAATCTAAAATAATCAACAAGATGAAAGTAAAGTAATGAAATCAAAGCAAGGCCAATAAAAGGAGTTGTAAACAATTGATTAAAGGCACTAGGGTGTCATGGGTTCATAGGAGATTCATGGGAGTTGATCTTATAAACATGTTCTCAATTATATAGCAAGCACTTATTGTTGTGATGGGATCGAGTTAGTGTATATCTTACAATCCCAAAGAAGGTTTGGTTCCCGGAGCCGAATCGATTAGATTGTAAAACACCTACAAGTCGACATAATCATTCATATACAACTTTGTGCATTGTCTAATGAGGCTCGAGTTGGTTTATAAGCTTACTAGCCTCATTGAATAGATAGGTGATGGATCAAAAAATGCAAGGATTCATAGGCTCGCATTTCATCAAACATAACATGTACATAAGTTGAAATCACAACAAGCAAGCAATTTAATTATAAGAACATATTAGATTAATCATAGATCAATCCCAATGTTTGTTTCTCCTAATTCCCCGTTAACCCTAGCTAAGGAAACTACTCACTCATGATCAAGTTTAGCATGCTAATAAGGTTGTCAATCATACCAACAGAGCAAAACATGATGAATAAATGAAAGTGATTAACAATAATTAAACAAGATTAAGAAGGAATTCTACCTATGAAGATGATTCCAAATAATAAAGCAAAGAATAATAGAAGTACTTGATGATTGATGGAAGGTTGTCAATCCTCCAAATAAACCCAAATAATTTTCTAATTACTTTAAATAAAGGAAGAACAATAGAGAAATTAAGGAAAGATTAAGAGATGATTAATATTGAGAAATGTATTACAACTAAATTAAGACTAATTAAGTGAGGATTACAACTTGATTAAGAGATGGTTAAGATATGATTAAGAGAGATGATCCTAATCTAGGTAGTACAAGGGGTATTTATACTAATTATTAGGTACAAGGATTATGGTTACTAAGGGCTTAAATGACTATTAAGACCCTAAGAAAAGTTGAGGAAATCCTACTCCCGAGGGAAATGAGCGGATCCTGGTAGAGACGCCTGGATCATTGCTGCACAGGCCGCTCATCCTGGGAACAAGACTCTCGGTTCCTGGTGTTCTAAGACGCTCGGATCGTGCTTGATCCGCTCGGTTTTCTGGGCAGAGAGCTTCTCTTCTATTGCTGCTTAACAATCCGCAAGGATCATGTCGGGGATGCAAGAATCCTTTCAACATTGCCCATTTCACTTTATTATCTACTTATGCCTCTAGTGTTGGTCTTCTCTTTGATGCTTGGTCATTGGATGCGATCCATTTAGCTCCATTTCGCCTCATAAATTCAAGGTTAGCAATCCTTTCCTACCAAGGAGACAAAACCTCAAAGAATATGCAAAATGGGAAACTAAAGATAGTAAATGACCCAAATAGGTGCTATAAAGCATAGGAACGAGATTAATTCGGGGACTAAATGTGCTCAAATATAAGTCACATCAAACATCCCCAAACCAAACCTTTGCTCGTCCCGAGTAAAGAGGTGACTAAAACTAGGACCTTTATTTAAACTAACCTACTAATATAGCCGATATGAGAGAATTAGTGGGTCTCACTCCGCCCCTTCAACTCACAACAAGACAACCATGAGGTAGGATGTCTTCTTGCAAGGCAAGGTGGGGCTTGCCAAAATGGCGATACATCCAAGCATTAAGCACACAAAAGCAAGTAATGGATGCATCTACAAAAATTAATAGCAACTTTCCTCATCTAAGTGGCAGAATTTATCTAAAAGGGAAGCAATCTAAGGGTACACATTCCATTATAGATACGCTTTCTTCAAACTACTAAGCCTAGAATGATAACAATAAATCAGCTCCAAGTTGTGTCAAGCTAGGGTAACTTTGTCCTCAATCGTTAAATGCTTTCGTCAAGAGTAGTCTCCCTATGGTGTTAGAAACACTGGAGGATCGAGGATTCCCCTTCTTGCCTAGACAAGAAGAAGGGTCGTCGCTTCTCTACCATGCACAAAAGTGGATTTGATGGATAAAGGGATCAACGTGTTTTGAGTTTCATATGGGAGTTTGTTTTTGATGTTGTTGTTATTTCCCCCCAATTTCTTGTGGCATTTGACATTTTTGAGAATAATTTCTTTTTGCCATTTCTCTGATGTTTGGCATTTTGATACTTGACAATTTTCAACTTTTGCATTTTCTTTTGAACATTTCAAAGTCACCCCAATTAGTAACGAGGGTGCTTATATTTGAAGCATAAAGTTCTTGTTTTTGTACTCCTCTTTTCTTTGATGCATTTTACAATTTTCTTGACTTTTATTTCAATGCTTGAACTCAAATTGCTAATTTTTGTGCCCATTCCCTTTTTTATGACAAAATGTGATGGATGTGGAAGATGGTTGCATGGTTTCGAGGGTCACCTTGGAATAAACGGTGGCCAAGGAGTTATCACACCACAAGGTACTCTTGACTAAGCCTTAATCCATGGGTCAAAGGATACTAGCATGACACATCCTAGGGTGTTTTAGAAGCATTCTAATGAGCAAAGTCTTAAGAAAAAAAGTATCTACAAGGGCCTTATATACACTTGTCAAGCTTCCCAAATAGATGTTTTCACAAATTGTTTCCTAAAATACAACTACATGCCATGATGCAACTATCATTTATACAACCTAATGCAAATGCTTCTATCAACTACTAAGCCATATAAGCTAAATGCAACTCCTAGAATCACATTGGTGAATACCGCATCAATCAAAATAAAGTCACATAGTCATTAACATAGAGAGGAAAAAGGAGATTGTAAAGATCATATCATGCGGTCTTCATAATCCTCATGCCTCGGATGTGGCATAGTAGATCAATGTGATAGAAGGATAAAGAAACAAACAAACAAGTATATACAAAATATACAATTCTACAATATAAAGGAACGAACATGTTTTTGGGTTTTCAAAATTTTTCAATTTTTATAATTTTTGATTGAAAAGTCAAGTTAGAATTTCCCATCTCCACACTAGTATGGGCATTGTCCTCAATGGCCAATACGATAGGAAATTATGCAAGCGAAATGAGAATGCATGATTTCTACACTATTACGCAAACTATATGACATATATACAAGTGATGCATTGTAAACTACACTATATGATGCATGAATTTATTGGTTGGAGAGCTAATTTAGATTAACTCCCAATGCTTGTGTTTGAACTTCCCCAACCCAAGTAAGACACTATTTCTAGTGTAAAAATGGGGGAGTTCATGCACAAGTACGCAATGCATGAAACTAATTGTCATTTTGGATTTTCAAAAGTGGGAACAATATGAGACACCTCAATGGAACCGAGGTGGGAGTCCTCTAAGTGTTGCTAGGACTCAAAACCAATGATCAAGATAAAATTAAAATGATATAAAGACAAAGCTAAAGGAGGTGTAGGAAACTCACAATAGAATCCTCCATAAAGCTTGCCAATCCTCAATTGTCGCTCATTGCGACATCCTCATCACTATCATTGCTTTTATTATCAACTTCCTCATCATCTTCATTATCTACCTCCATTGACCCGGAGGCTTCACCACTCTCATCATCACTTGAGCTTTGTTCTTCTTCCTCTTCTTCTTCTTGGCAAGAGTCCCTACCTTCCCCGTTCTCAACAACAACAATCTCCTTCCTAGCAACTCTACTACCCATGGTGGTATCTCTAGAAGCATTTGGGAAGAATACCTCCCTATCCGCCCAACTAGGCAAAGGACATGATGGATCAAGCAGTTCTTGCCTAGCTAAGTGTAGGAGGGGCGGATATTGAGCACGGTAAGCATTGACCTGATCTTCATGAGCTTTCTTATGCATATGTTGCATTAGTTGGGTTAAGTAGTCGTTGCCTACCATGACATTTGAGCCACTTGGCTTGAATTCTTGGTAGGCAAATGGATATGGTGGAGTCACAATGGAGGAGGAGGAGGGCGTGGCATTTGATTCCCTATGTTGCTTCATAATCACCTCTGCTTCATCGGAGACGGGTAGAAGGTAGTTTGGACTACGAACGGCAATGCGGCATATTTTGTTAGGCAAGATGAAGGACCTAGCTTCCTGGATGAGCCACTCAAACTTGTTGTCAAGATTATCATTCTTGACCCAATTATACTTGTTGATCATAGTAGCCAAATCAATGAGGTTGGTCCCTTTAACCGGTTTGTATGTTTTATCCTTGTTGAAATCTCGGTTAAAATGTTTGGCTAACCTTGTCACTAAGCCTCCATTCACAATAAAAGCTGCTCCATCTTTTCCATGGTTAATTTTAAGCCACCGATCAAGTAAGAGTTGAAGGATGTTGTATTCTTTGGTGAACTTGCCATTGACATTCATAGTAGACTTAAGGTAAACAAAGTCAAGCTCGGTAAAGTGGTTGGTGCCTTTTCTTGCAATCAAAGTGTTGCCCACAAACTTGTGCCATACCCTTATACCCGGATGGTGGATATATAGAACATGGCACTCCTAGAAAGACTGAAATTTTTGCCCGGTAATCGCTTTCCAAAGGGGTGCGGCATCATATTGTGAAGGCTTTTTCTCACAATGATAATGTTCTTCAAGACTAAACACTTTGCCAAACTCACTCAAAGACATTCGTCTATCCTTGTTCTCAAGGCGGAATTCGACATTTTTCCGAGTATCTACCTTAGTCACCTTCAAAGAGCTTACAAACTTCATGGTTAATGAAGGGTAGGTTAATTCCTCCATTTCAAAGAGGAATAGCAATTTCATAGACTCGAAAAATTTCCTAGTTCTTTCAAGCACACCCAACTTTTCTAAGGCGTCATGGCATATGAATTTGGTAGGCAAAATAGTCTTCCTAGTAAGGGATACAAATGCTTTCCTATGAGAATCGTTTATGAAAGTTACCTCCGGATAATCTTGCAATTGTTCTATGACCGGAGTAGGTGTAGCTTCCACTATAGGAGTAGCAATTTCTTGAATCTCCACCCTTGGTTGATGCACTACCATAGCCTTTGAGGCTAGAAGAGCTTGTTGCCTTTTGGATAGATTTGAGGTTTTGGGTTCCTTGTTTCCACCTTTTGTTCTTGCCATGTTGTTCTCCTTATCAAAATTGTATCAACAAACCAATATTGTGCTTGAACGCTCCTTGTTTCCTCAAGCTTCAATCAATTCCCAATCGATTTTAAGATTTTCGTAATTGTGCTCAAACCCTAGAAAATCGATTCAATTTGTGAGGATTTTGATGTTTGGATGGTCTTTTGTTGATAAAGGAGTAGTTTAATCTTAATTTGAGGAAGTTTGGTTTTTATTTTGGTGAATTTGGTTGAGGAATGTGTGTTTTGTTGATGAGGGGATTGAGGGTTTTGAGGTAGAAAGGGTGTGTGTTTGTATTTGTAAAAGATAGAAATGAATTGGGGAAGGAAGGAGGATCTCGTGTTTTTTATTAAGTAGCAGCAGGGGACGAGCGGATTGGACTGGGGACGCTCGGATCCTCAGTCGGTATGTTGTGGAATTTCAAACCCGTGCTGGGACGCGCGGATCTCTGCCAAGACGAGCGAATTTTGCTGAGGACGCTTGTCTTCGCCTGGGGACGCTCAGATTTATAAACAGCGTGAACATTAAATTTTGAAGCAGCCGGGACGCGCAGATTGCTCTCAAGATGAGCGGCTCATGGCATGGGACGCTCGTCCTGTATGTGATATGCTCAGATTTTACAACAGACCCATTTCTTCAATTCCAGCACTCCCAAAACCCGCGTCCTAGAGCTAGGACGCTCAGATCATAGCCAGCTCGAGCGGATTCCCTCCTAGGACGCTCGGGTTCTCCTCTGCACCCACGAGTTCAGTTCCACCCCTGGGGGTCTTCATTTCCCGTATCATTCTTTCTTCATTTCCTTTGTCCATTGTTGCGGGTGCACCGAAGGCTTGGGTAGCCTAGGCAATTGTTGTCCCCACAATAGATCAAACATTACACATCAAAACACATTAAAATACCTCCCTCACATTCTCTCGTAATGAAAATCCTTGATCAAAGTATGAAATTGCAAATCCAAAAGTGACAAAAATGCAATAAATGAAATAAAATACTAGTTCAAGGGTTAGAATATTTACAAATGGTGGGTTAGGGAGGACTCCACCAAACTCTCATTCTTTGATGAGACGTCAAGGGGGCAAAGCCAAGGTGTTTTTGATGTTGCTCAACACCTTGTAGATGTAGTCAAAGGCTTGTTCATTCTCATAATAAAGATCTTGCATAGATATTTGCACATTGTGTTCTTCATTATGGTGATGACTTGAGTCAAGATGATGACAAGGATCACCAAAGCCTTGGTCTAAGGTCATAGCATTGCCGATGTAGGGATTGACTAATCCTTCAAATTCGTCATCCCATAGACCACAAACTTCATCAACTTGCTCCCCAATGTTATCATGAGTTGACAAGAGTACCTCCTCTTTCTTGTTGTCATGGCCAATGAGGCCTTATTCCTTTCTTGTCATGTTTGGTGGTGAGCTATTCAAGCCCTCATTGTTGTAGAAATTTTCTTGCTCTCCGGATAGAGCATCTTGAAGATTATCCACCTTCTTCTTCCATATGAGTGGTGATTCTTTACTCATAGCTTGATCTTTTCATTGAGATGCCAACATCTTCCTATCACTTTCTCGGCTATAATGGTTGATCATGAAACATGGCTCATGTAGTCGGGGAGCTCTCATTGTTTTGTCAAGGTTGAAAGTGATTATCTCATCCCCCACTTCAAGTGTAAGCTCTCCATGTTTCACATCAATTACCGCTCCCGGGGTGTGCAAGAAAGGTCTTCCTAAAATGATAGGAATGTTGGAATCCTCCTCCATGTCTACAATAACAAAGTCTACCGGAATGAAGAATTTGCCAATTCTCTCGGGTACATCTTCCCATACTCCTAAAGGTATCTTTGTTGATCGATCCGCTATTTGATGTGTAATGTTGGTGCACTTGAGTTCTCCCATTCCTAGCCTATTCCACACCGAGTATAGCATGACACTTACACTTGCTCCAAGGTCACATAATGCTTTGTTGATTGTAGTGTCGCCAATGGTGCATGGAATAGAGAAACTTCCCGGATCTTTGAGTTTTGGAGGGGAACTCCCTTGTAGAATAGCCGTACTCATTTTGGTAAAGGCAATAGTCTCTAGCTTCCGGATGGATTTCATCTTGGTAAGTATGTCTTTCATGTTCTTCACAATCTCCATGAACTTTACAAGTTGTTCATCAAAATTAGGCTTAGCTTGACGACTTGGGAATGGAAGTCTAATCACAATAGGCTCTTTTTCCTTAGCCTTATCTTCATTCTCCACAACTCTTTGCTTGTCACTAGCATTCTCAACATCTTCATCAATTGGCTTCTTCGGCCCCTCATATCTTGTACCACTCCTCAAATGGATGGCATTCACCGTCTCATGTCTTGGGGGATTACTTTGAGGTGGTAATTGCCCCTTTTGTCTTTGAGAGCTAGAAGATACTAATTGAGACATTTGAGTTTCTAGCATCTTGGTGTGGGCTAGTATGTTGTTGATGGTGATGTCTTTTGCTTGGCTATCTTTTTGCATTTGGGTGAAAAATTCTTGTTGGTTCTTTTGCATTTGGGGGACCGCTTTTTGACCATCAAAGCTTTGGTCATTGGATTGATTGTAAGAAGGTTGACTTTGATAACCTTGGCTTTGGTTGTAAAAGGCTCTTTGACCTTGATTTCTCATTGGACGTGGGGTGTATGTTGGTTGAGGGTTTTGAACATTTTGGCTCTTGTATGAAAGATTTGGATGGAATTTGGTATTCTCATTGTAATAGTTGGAATAGGGGGTGCCACTTTTGTATGCTTGGAAAGCATTCACTTGTTCCCCTACATTAACTTTGGTCATGTCCCAAGGTTCCACAACTCTCACATACTCCACTTGGAATTGAGGATGATACCACCATAGCATTAACATGTTGTTTGGGTGATTTGGAAGCTTCATCAAGCTTAGCCATGGCCTTCTAAAACTTCAAATTGATGGTGTCAATATGAGCACTTAGTTGAGCACCCAATTGTGTGATGGAATCTACCTCATGCTTTCCTCCTCTAGTAGCCTTTCGAGGCCTACTATATTATGAATTATGACCCGCCATCTCTTCGATTTTGGCCCATGTTTGATTGTCATCAACTTCGGTGAACATTTCATTGGATCCCATATTGAGAATGTTGCGAGAGTCTTCATATAGACCATTCCAAAATTGTTGCACAAGGAGCCACTCGCTAAGTCCATGGTGTGGACAAGAACGACAAGTGTCCTGAAATCTCTCTCATGCTTCATACAATGATTCCTCATCTCTTTGCTTAAACCCGTTGATTTGGGCTCTCAACATGTTAGTCTTCTCCGGAGGATAGATTTTCTTGTAGAAAGCATGTGCTAACTTCTTCCATGAGTCAATACCAAGGGTAGCCTTGTCTAGGCTCTTCAACCATTGCTTTGCGGTACCAATCATAGAAAAAGGAAATAATGCCCATCGGATTTGGTCTTGAGTAACTCCGGTTTGAGAAATCGCATCACAATAGTCACAAAAACTCTCCATATGTGAATGAGGATCTTCACTAGGCATTCCTCTAAATTGACTTCTCTCAACTAGTTGTATGAATGCGGATTTGGCAATGAAATTACCGGTTAAATCTGGTGGTGTAGGAGTACCATTTGGTAGGTTCTCCTCGGTTGGTACGTAATGTGATGAAAATTTAGGCATTGTGGGTTGATTTTGTGGTGGGTTTTGTATTGGGTTATCCACTCCTTCTCTTGCAAGAGGTTTGGTGAACTAAATGTTATTTGGTTGAATGTCCACAATCTCAAAATCAATAGGTAATAAATTACCTTGTGATCTCCTAGTCATGCAAAATATCAAACAACTTGAAAACAATTAGAACAACCTTGAGGAGATTGACTTCACCAAGGTAAAGAAAGACACAACTAAAAATAGTTAATGAAAATCAAATCAATTTAACGCCGTCCCCGGCAACGGCGCTATTTTTGGTGTGGGTTCAAACTCGTCGTCAAAAGCTACCAACCAAAACAATATTTATAACTTCACAAACTACTCTTAGTAAAGAGGTAAGTAAAGGTCGGATCCCAAGGGACGGGTATTGATGTAGGATTCTCAATTGCAAATAGCTATGTCTTAGGGTGTCACAATTTCGGTTGAGGTGATGTGAAATCTAAACCAATCAACAAGATGAAAGTAAAGTAATGAAAGCAAAGCAAGGCAATTAAAAGGAGTTGTAAACATTTGATTAAAGGCACGAGGGTGTCATGGGTTCATAGGGGATTCATGGGAGTTGATCATACAAACATGTTCTCAATTATATAGCAAGCACTTATTGTTGTGATGGGATCGAGTTAGTGTATATCTTACAATCCCTAAGAAGGTTTGGGTCCCGGAGCCGAATCTATTAGATTGTACAACACCTACAAGTCGACTTAATCCTTCCTATTCAACATTATGCATGGTCTAATGAGGCTCGAGTTGGTTTATAAGCTTACAAGCCTCATTGAATAGATAGATGATGGATCAAAAAAATGCAAGGATTCATAGGCTCGTATTTCACAAACATAACATGTGCATAAGTTGAAATCACAACAAGCAAGCAATTTAATTATGAGAACATATTAGATTAAGCATCGATCAATCCCCATGTTTGTTTCCCCTAATTCTCCATTAACCCAAGCGAAGGAAACTACTCACTCATAATCAAGTTTAGCATGCTAATAAGGTTGTCAATCATACTAACAAAGCAAAACATGATGAATAAATGAAAGTGATTAACAATAATTAAACAAGATTAAGAAGGAATTATACCTATGAAGATGATTCCAAATAATAAAGCAAAAAATTATAGAAGTACTTGATGATTGATGGAAGGTTGTCACTCCTCCAAATAAACCCAAATAATCTTCTAATTACCCAAAATAAAGGAAGAACAATAGAGAAATTAAGGAAAGATTAATATATGATTAATATTGAGAAATGTATTACAACTAAATTAAAACTAATTAAGAGAGGATTACAACTTGATTAAGAATTGGTTAAGATATGATTAAGAGAGATGATCCTAATCAAGGTAGTACAAAGGGTATTTATACTAAAGATTAGGTACAAGGATTAGGGTTACTAAGGGCTTAAATGACTATTAAGACCCTAAGAAAAGTTGAGAAAATACTACTCCCGAGGGAAATGAGCGGATCTTCCTTGCTAGTCCTGCCTCGGTCCGCTCGTCCCGTGGTATGGCACCGGCTGTTCTGCCTTGTGATCCGCTCGGATCCTGATGGAGACGCCCGGATCATTGCTGCACAGGCCGCTCGTCCTGGGAAGAAGACGCTCGGTTCCTGGTGTTCTGAGACGCTCGGATCGTGCTTGATCCGCTCGGTTTCCTGGGCAGAGAGCTTCTCTTCTTTTGCTCCGTAACAATCCGCAAGGATCATATCGGGGATGCAAGGATCCTTTCATCATTGCCCATTTCACTTTATTATCTACTTAGGCCTCTAGTGTTGGTCTTCTGTTTGATGCTTGGTCATTGGATGCGATCCCTTTAGCACAATTTCGCCTCATAAATGCAAGGTTAGCAATCCTTTCTTACAAAGGAGATAAAACCTCAAAGAATATGCAAAATGGGAAACTAAAGGTAGTAAATGACCCAAATAGGTGCTATAAAGCATAGGAACGGGGTTAATTCGGGAACTAAATGTGCTCAAATATGAGTCACATCAGCGCGTCATCCCGACGTTTACCTCCAATCGTCAGAATTCGGTGACAAAAAGGAGCTATGACATCGGACGCCACCCCGATGTTGAACCGCAATCATCAGAACTCAACAACGATCGAAGACGGCAACGTGGAATAACGCACCCGTCTTTAACCCCACTCATCACACATCCGCCCTCTGCAGACAACAGCCTGTAATACCCGCCCTTTTAGGGACCCTTTGACCATCGTTGACTGCCCTTGGGAGCAGGAGTAATCTAGAATGTTATGACAAGTCCATCCTGGGTGCGTGTCAAGAGTAGTACTCGATAGAGTAGAGGCTACTCGATCGAGTATCTAGGGTACTCGATCGAGTAGGGGGCTACTCGATCGAGTATGTTGGGTACTCGATCGAGTGCCTGGTTTTCAGCGGGGGTTTTATATCGCGTTTTGTTAAATCCGCAAATCACTTTCGCCACTTTCCTCCTATCCTTCAGCCGCCTCTTTCCCTTCCCTTCACCTCAAAACCTCCATGGGTGCCTTTTGAAGATCCTTGAGCCTTAGGAGAGCGTCTCTTGAGTCGGGTAGCGGTCTCTTACTGAGTTTCCCCTATTAGGTATGTCATATTCATCATCCGTGTCTTTGCTTCTATAGTTAGGGTTTTGCTTGTAGTAATAGATATTTGCATGATGATAATAGGCTTTGCTTGGTTGCTGGATGTGTTATCTGTCGGCATGGATTGGTTGCGGTCGCTTAAAGGTAGGTTCGCCTACTCAGTTTCTGTAGACGGTCTAGTGTGTCGGTCGTTGTGGTAATATTGCGGTTGTTTGATATGGTGTTTTGTATGTGTTGTGATTGTGGTTGCGGTTGCTGTTGATGGTTCTCGAGATGCGTTCTCGGCTGAGTGGGGTCACTTGCGGGAGTGATCTCACGCCCTAGTTTCGCCCTTCGTGGAACCCGCCACGGGAGGGGATGTGCACATTAATGGGACAGGGTTATCGCTCGTTTGATGAGCGGGGCTTAGGTGGGAACGGCTGCGGTCCCCCACTGGCAGGACTGGTCCAGTGGACAGTCAGTGACAGGTTTGGTTGGATTGTTGTGGTTGCAGTTGGGACTGGTGTCATTGTTTGTATTGTTGTTTGTAGTTGTCTCGTCTTGTCCCAGTACTGACCTTGTGTGTTGTTTGTTTGTTATGTGTCTGCCGTGATCCCTTATGGTGAGCAGTCGGTCTTAGCAGGTGTTGATGATGTTGATAGCTGGTTTCCGGGCAGGGATGAGTCTTCACGAGTTATGATGGTCATAGCGAGTAGTCCTTGAGTTGTACCTTTGTATTGTATTTTGGTTTAAATCACTTGTAACACAACTTAATAGTTCTTTTATTGACGTTTGATAGTTACTTTCCTCGGGCAACCGAGATGGTAACACCCTTATATGCTAAGGAAGGCCTGGTTAAGGCTCCTCTGAATATGGGGGTGTTACAAAGTGGTATCAGAGCGACGATTTTGGAACCTGTAACAAATGAACATAACGAATGTAGAGAGTCTAATAAAATGAACCTGGTGTATGTGTAATGGGAGCCCCGGCTGATGCTAGATTTTGGGTGAGTAGGCGCCCTCATTTCAAAATTTTGGCCCCATGACACTTAAGCTAGTCACATGGGATGGGAATGTGGAGTCCGTGTGTCTGTGTGTGCTATGTGTGTTAATTGTGCCGGAGCTACCTCCGGTTAAGTTTTGTTAGAATTAATAGGGGTGGGGTAGTAATGTTTGGGCCGAGTATGGTGATTATTGATAAGATTATTGAAGCTCGTTGGATGAGCAGTGAGCTTATAAGATGGTCATGAGATATATGACGAAAACTTATGTAGCTGATATGATGATAATTATAGTATAGATGAGTAATAATTCGAATCACGGCATGTGGTAATGTGTATATGCTTTGTTAGTTAGTTGAAATTTTTCCGCTGCGTAATATTTGATCTATGCAAAATAGATTGCTTATGATAGAATGTGAAACATGGTAGATTAATTTGTTTTGAAAAGTATGCATAATGTTAATCATCCGCTTCAACTGGAAGTAAGCATGAGTTTAGTAGTAACAGGTAAAACAAGTTTAAGTGCAATAAAATGACACGACTAGATTATAAATAACTCGGTGACAGGTAGACCGAGTTAGGTAATTTGTATAACGTCACGTGATGTGTCTCTTAGTTGTTGAAGGGTTATACTTGACGCGATAATGGTTATAAAACGTGATTGAAGGTGATGATTAGTGTCGAATCCCGAACTTGGTTTGGACTCGACACGTTATGTTGTTTTGCAGGTATTCTCGGTTTACTTCGTACTTCAGACCGAGTACTTAACTAAACTTGACCGAGTGCGAGTGCTTAATTGACCGAGTAGACTCACTCGATTTAGCTAGGAGGCGATAACGTCGGGATTTGGAAAATTTCCTGCGGATACTCGACGATTTAGCCCATACTCGATCGAGTAGGGTGGTACTCGATCGAGTACCCCAGGCACTCGATCGAGTAGGTTACTGTGCAGCATTCCTACGGGTTTTCTTAAAACCCTTCATCTTTCTATTTCTTCTTCTATTTCCTTTATATCTCGACACTCTTACACCTAAATCACTCTCAATTCCTTATTTCCTCTCAAATCCTCTCTTTCTCTTGGGTTAGTAGTGAATCTTGGGGTTGATTTTCTTGTTTAATTCGTTTCTTTACCTTACTAATCAATCAAGGTATGTGATTCTTCTTAATTTATGTGATTTGTTACTTTGAATGTGTTAAAATAGTGTAATAATCTGAAATTTTCGATTATAATGATCAATTTGGTGCTCTTAATTGTTGAAACATGATTCACATGCCTTCTTGCTAGGTTTGTTGGTGGTTAATTGCTGTAAATTAGATTAGAAATTGCAAAATTGAACCCGAAATTTCTAGGGTTTCCAAAATTGAAATCGATTTTTGGTTGTTTTACAATGATTAGATGGAAAAATTGAGCCTTAAGTATTGTTTATAACATGTTGAGGGATAGATTTTTGGTGATTTTACCTTAGAAAGTTGCCTTAAAACTCCGTCTTAAAAGTGCCCCAAATGGAAATTCGTGATCTATAATTGAAAATTTATGTTGCAATTGATATTATAAGTATGAGTCAAACCTCAGTATGATAGTAGGAACGATTGTTGATGAGATTATGCCAAAATTGTCTCAGCTGTTAAGACCGTCTGAAAAATTTAGTTGGGTTATTGAACATAATATGGAAGTGATGATGTTATGCTATAAAATTTCTTACTCTTTCTCTTGATTTAGTAACATGTGATTGGAAGTGTGTCGGGAATAACCTTAGAATCATGCTAGGAAATTCAAATTTGTCGAACATATGTAACCACCATGATAATTTCCTTCTCCACCGTGGCTTGTGAGTAGTAATAAATTGAACTTGTATGTTAAAATTTTAGAAACTGTTGATAAACATGTGTACTTATCTTAATATTCAAGGTTAATAGCATGAATTATGTGCTTCACATGTCAAAAATTTGTTGGAAAATTGTGTGCTTTAGTGGGTATGTGAATTTAAATTACATGAAACAAGTGCTTGAATGTTTATACAAGTTGTTTGGACTTATGCCTAAAACAGATGCCGAGATCGAACCTTGGGCTTCGCCAAAGTAAGCGGGGAGGGGTAACCCACTTGAGACAGGGGAGGGAGCGGGCCCGTGGTACCCGCGGTCCCCGAATACCCTACGGTTGTGTTTGTTGACTTCAAGCAAAGGGAGCGTTTTGTAGCTTTACAAAAACGCAAGATGAGACCTACAAAGTGTATTGACACCGCTGTGTTAGAGGAGTTGGAAATAGAGACGGATGTCCGTCACATATTCGAGACCTTGGGGTTTACGGGTTGGTACCGGCTGAGGAAGCACACTTACCCCTTCCTTACCCTAGAATTCATGAGTTCCTTTAACTATGACCCGGTGGGTCGATCGTTGAGTTTAGATTGATGAATACCAGTTTCTCGTTGACCATGGATTTGTTTGCCTCTCACCTTGGGTTGGCCAAGCCTCCCAAGGACTCCATCACCGACATTCCACCTGAGTGCGCGCGTCGCCGCCTAATGCCTTGCTTGACCGGGAAGCAAGCTCCCACCTCGAGCAATATGTCGATTAATGACGTTCAAAGACATCACCTTGAGAATCTTCCTTCGTTCTCTTTCAAACCTCCTCTATGATAGAAAGGATATCGATAAGTTGAACAACCATGAGGTCTTACTTCGATGTCGTACACTGAACCCGGAGCGGACCAAGAAAGTGGTCTTCAATGCTCCTTCCATAGTTTTGTCGCTCTTGCCTTGATGGCTTCTTCTCCTTCTCGATACTTGAGCCGTGGTGCTATTGCCACTCGGTTAGCTGAAAAGCTAACCTCTTTTGAGGCATCTTCGGCATACGTGCCTCTAGTTACCCCTGTGCCTACCATGGATCGTGAATACTATCTCGATCTGAAATGGTTGAGGACCTTGGCCGATGGTAGCCTAGCATGGAGGGTGTATGGGATGAGCTGGAGGAAGATTCCAGCTCCTGAGCACCTCCCAGCCACGGAGCCCTTGGAGCCGACAGTGGTGACTGTGGACTCAGATGACGAGGAGGAGGAGGATGATGACGGACCCCGCCAGCTGCAGACCTATCTCATTGATGGCACCATCCTCCAGGAGATGCCGGAGCCGACGAAGGGCGAGAATGCGGAAGTCCAGAGGGTGGAGAGACCCAGAGTGGTGAGGGGACCCCGTCGAGTGAGGGAGAGGGCCTCGGGGACTAGACCACAGCCGGAGGCGCAGCAGCAGCAGCAGCAGCCTTTCCCGTACTACCCCTATCTTGACACCCCGGAGACGCGGTCCAGCTACTTGTCGGAGAGAGTGTCATCTACTTTGACACTCCGGAACATGCACGAGATGGCATACACTCAGGGGATAGGGACCGAGGGACCGCATCCAGTTTGGTGGAGTGGAGTTGGGGACTACTCAGGGGTTTTCCATTCCTACGCGGTGGATCAGTCGACGTGGGGAGCACCTCAGTCCTTCCCTTACGGTGGCTTGACCCCATGGTACGTGGGCCCGGGAGCAGGAGCAGGAGGTGATGCGGGAGTGGGTTCATCAGGTGCGGGCATGGCCGGAGGTGGTGGTGGTGGTGATGAGGTGATGTTCGAGCAGCAGCAGCAGCAGGAGGAGTGATACTCCTCGTCCTTATCTTTGTTGATAGTAGTTGATGTTAGATGGTGATGTTGTTGTTAGACTTTGGTAGTTATTTCCTTTTATTTTTCAGACTTAGTCGGATTTGTATGATTGGCCATAAGGCCGGAATCGCTACTCTAACCTTTTGCAGGATTATTGAGAGTCAGGGCATCATCCCGACTCAATTTATGTGACAATCATGTGTTATATGTTGGCTTACGACGGGTTATGAAAAGTACTTGACTGCGGTACTCGACGTAGTACCCCACACTCTATCGAGTAGTGCAGGAAAGGGAGAAAGGAGACATTGATCTCGGGCTACTCGATCGAGTAGCCAAGACACTCGATCGAGTAGCATGGCACTCGATCGAGTACCGCTAGTTACTCGATCGAGTAGCACTGTTACAGGGGGTTTTTGGAAATTAAAAATGTTCAATTGTTTTATAATTGCGAGTTCAATGTTTAAAGTTGTTGCGAGTGCATAGTAACGCCTTTGAGCCGTTAAATTCATACGTTACAAGTCATGATTGGAATTTTATAAGCATAATTGTTACAATTGGTGAAGCGGTAATAATTTCTTGCTACGATTAGTGAAGCGGTAATCATTTTCTTGTTACTTTAATATGGCATACGCCTCATTACGATCTACTTATCGGAGTTGTAACTCCGCCTATAATTGTGCATATCATTTTAACGTGTGTTGTCAACGGTAACTAGTTATTCCGGTGACTCGTGTAGGATTTCTAAGTTAATGAGTATGTAGTTAGCGAGTAATGTCCACAACAAATAATATGGTTTCCTTTAATGTTAAGATACAATATGCGTTGACATTTAGGTGAGGTGAACTTCGGGGACGAAGTTCTTTTTAAGGGGGGAAGACTGTAATACCCGCCCTTTTAGGGACCCTTTGACCATCGTTGACTGCCCTTGGGAGCAGGAGTAATCTAGAATGTTATGACAAGTCTATCCTGGGTGCGTGTCAAGAGTAGTACTCAATAGAGTAGAGGCTACTCGATCGAGTATCTAGGGTACTCGATCGAGTAGGGGGTTACTCGATCGAGTATGTTGGGTACTCGATCGAGTGCCTGGTTTTCAGCAGGGGTTTTATATCGCGTTTTGTTAAATCCGCAAATCACTTTCGCCACTTTCCTCCTATCCTTCAGCCGCCTCTTTCCCTTCCCTTCACCTCAAAACCTCCATGGGTGCCTTTTGAAGATCCTTGAGCCTTAGGAGAGCGTCTCTTGAGTCGGGTAGCGGTCTCTTACTGAGTTTCCCCTATTAGGTATGTCATATTCATCATCCGTGCCTTTGCTTCTATAGTTAGGGTTTTGCTTGTAGTAATAGATATTTGCATGATGATAATAGGCTTTGCTTGGTTGCTGGATGTGTTATCTGTCGGCATGGATTGGTTGCGGTCGCTTAAAGGTAGGTTCGCCTACTCAGTTTCTGTAGACGGTCTAGTGTGTCGGTCGTTGTGGTAATATTGCGGTTGTTTGATATGGTGTTTTGTATGTGTTGTGATTGTGGTTGCGGTTGCTGTTGATGGTTCTCGAGATGCGTTCTCGGCTGAGTGGGGTCACTTGCGGGAGTGATCTCACGCCCTAGTTTCGCCCTTCGTGGAACCCGCCACGGGAGGGGATGTGCACATTAATGGGACAGGGTTATCGCTCGTTTGATGAGCGGGGCTTAGGTGGGAACGGCTGCGGTCCCCCATCGGCAGGATCGGTCCAGTGGACAGATCGATGATGAGTTTGGTTGGATTGTTGTGGTTGCAGTTGGGAATGGTGTCATTGTTTGTATTGTTGTTTGTAGTTGTCTCGTCTTGTCTCAGTACTGACCTTGTGTGTTGTTTGTTTGTTATGTGTCTGCCGTGATCCCTTATGGTGAGCAGTCGGTCTTAGCAGGTGTTGATGATGTTGATAGCTGGTTTCCGGGCAGGGATGAGTCTTCACGAGTTATGATGGTCATAGCGAGTAGTCCTTGAGTTGTACCTTTGTATTGTATTTTGGTTTAAATCACTTGTAACACAACTTAATAGTTCTTTTATTGACGTTTGATAGTTATTTTCCTCGGGCAACCGAGATGGTAACACCCTTATATGCTAAGGAAGGCCTGGTTAAGGCTCCTCTGAATATGGGGGTGTTACACAGCCAATGACCGGTGCACGGTCAAAGGCAGGGCAAAGGCCACCAGGGAGAAACACAACCAAGCTTGTAACAAAAAACAGTCGCCTCTCTCCCTCCAGGATCATCCTCGTCCTCTGAAGTCTCAGCAATGGACCCGGTAGGCCCGGAACACTCCCCTCCAATCAAAGGCAAGACAAAAAACGTCAACCGAAATTTCGGCGTTACGACGGCACAAAATGGGCAAATCCAAAAAAAACCTGCAAAACAAAACAAGGGCAATCCCGCCCAAACCCAACCAAACAAAACAATCCACAAAAACCACACAAAAAATGACTCGCTTTTCTTTTCAAGCAAAAGACGAGTAAAAACAACAACAACAACAACAACAACAACAACAACAACAACAACAACAACAACAACAACAACAACAACAACAACAACAACAACAAAAACAACAACAACAACAACAACAACAAAACGGCACCTCAAGACCCACACAAGGTCCGCCAACAACCAAAAAAATATTCCCGACACAATGGGGTATTTTCCCGGGCTCGAAAAAGGCGGTTTTGCCTCAATTCGAGCACGAACAGGTCAAAATTTCAAAATACGACCACAACAAAACAACGTGATTTTATCACACCTCAAAGCGACCTAAACTACCAATAAGGTCCGTTTCAAAACAAATTAACTGAGTTTGAGCTCAAAACGACGCTCAATTTGGCAGACATAAGGCCGCTTCAAAAGGCAAAAATTCTCGTTTTGCCCACAATACTCCAACGAAGGTTCAATATGGCAAACACGGTCTTCCCCGACTACAATACAACCTAGTTGGGCACACAACTCAAGCAAACAAACTTGACTTTGCGAAATAAGACGGTTTTACCGCCTCATTCTCGTTTTTCAAGCATAGGGAGCGGGAACGGGGACCAAAATGCAAACTTAAAGCACCCCTATACTCCTAAAAAGGTTTCTAACCTAATGCAATCATCAATTTCACCCAAAAATGGCTTAATCAAAAACGCCCAATTCGATTTTTGAGGGTTTAGGGTTCCGCCCTAATTCAATCAACAAAAGACAAACAAATTCAAATGGATTCAAGAAGATTTACATACCTTGAGATGACATGATGATAAGGACACAAAAACAAGCAGGAAATGAGATCGAAAATGGCGTCTTTCTTTTTCGGGTTTTTGTGTTTATGAGGAAGACGCAGTGAGAATGGAAAGCTTCCCATTCTCGCGTATTTTCTACAAAAATAGGGAGGCTCCCTTCCTTCGCAGATATGCTCGCGCCTCAATGGGGTGTTCCCCTGCTTTGTTCAGCGAAATTCTGGGCTTTGGCCCAATTTCCCACATAAACTTTCAAATTTCAACGACGGCAATAAAAACCATTTCACAAGCAATAATAGTGAAATTCAAAATTCACTATTTCTTCAAATTTCAAACGACGGCAATAAAAATCGTCATTTCAAAAATAATAATAGTAAAATTCAAAATTCACTATTTCTTTAAATTTCAACGACGGCAATAAAAACCGTCATTTCACAAACAATAATAGTGAAATTCAAAATCCCCTATTTCTTCAAATTTCGACGGCAATAAAAACCGTCATTTCAAAAACAATAATAGTGAAATTCAAAATTCACTGTTTTTCAAATTTTAACGACGATAATAAAAACCGTCGGTTCAAACACGAAATAGTGAAACTCAAATTCGCTGTTTTCAAAATTTTGATGGCGGCATTAAAGGCCCCCATCAGTCAAAAATATAGCAGGACTCAAACCCGCTATTCTCACAAATTTTTCAACAAATTTTCATCAATCTCAAATTATGGGAAGACGAAATTAAAGTCATACTCCCCAAACACACATCGAACGACAGAGTACGCATCTGTCCTTTTCCTACAAAACCAACGGTAATAAAAACCGCTATCTCTCTTCGAGATTCAAAAATCACCGCCGACCACGGGGGCCAGGCTCACAAACCTGTCCCTTTCCGGCACCACAAACATTCAATACAAACACCGAGATTCCCCAACAAGATATCGGAGGCTTCCTCACGAAGCCCACTGATTCGAACGACCTCTCGAAGTAGACCCATCGAACGCGGCTATTTCCACGATCGATCAATTGACCATTCAATATGGCTGGCGAGCCTTACAACGCACATGGCTGGCGAGTCTTACAACGACATGGCTGGTGAGCCTTACAACGCACATGGCTAGCGAGCCTTACAATGCACATGGCTAGCGAGCCTTACAACGTATATGGCTGGCGAGCCTTACAACGCACATGGCTGGCGAGCCTTACAACGCACATGGCTGGCGAGCCTTATAACGCACATGGCTGGCGAGACTTAAAAACGCTCATGGCTGGCGAGGCTTACAACGCACTGCGGCTAGCGAGCCCCTTTCATATACACATCACGGCTGGCGAGCCCCTTTCATATACGCACCGCGGCTGGCGAACCCCTTTCATATACGCACCGCGGCTGGCGAGCCCCTTTCATATACGCACCGCGGCTCGCGAAACCCTTTTATATACGCACCGTGGCTAGCGACCCCCTTTCATATACGCACCGCGGCTGGCAAAGCCCTTCATATCCGCAACACAGCTGGCGAGCCTTTGTTCGCAAACAAGAAACGACTCAAGGACATATCCCGAAGATGCCTCAGGTGTGACTCCTTCTTATGGCTGGCGAGCATTTGTACGTAGTCTAACGGACTTTAAAGAACCCGCACAGATAGTCGACAGACTCTAAACTGTTCCCGACGACAGGTCCTTGGCTCGTACCCTCGAGTCGCCTTGGCGTCACCCTTCCCGATGGCAGGTCCTTGGCCCGAATCCTTTCGAGCCGCCTCGACGTCGCTGCGGTCTCCAGGTTGTAATCTTCGATTCACATGGGGGCTCTACTTTGACTTTCGCCCTCTCCAAGCGTCAGTCAAAGTGGGGGCTCTTTAGATACCCAGTATTTGTTGACTCTCCAACAAACACCCGATGATTATCGGACTACAACGTGCTTAGGAATCGCAGCATTTGATCGACGGTTTGTGTACAAAAATACGTCGGAAAACATAAAACGATTTCGAAAATAAAACATTTTAAAACTTTTCAAAAGTACCGGGAGTGTTTAATACATGACAAAGGGGTCGCAATGACACTAATTAGAGTCAAAACAGACACCGGACGAAAAACCGACTCAAAATTCAAATCCCGACTCCAACAACAAGTCAAACCGAGTCAAACACAAAAAACAAACTTTTCAAATACTTCCATGTTAAGGTTTCCCGGAATCCTAAATGGTCAAGTACAAATCAAGTTCTTCCAAATCCTAGGATAGAACAAATCATGATTAAACTTGTGTGATTGTGACAAGACAACCGAAGACGCGCGAAATGGCTCGCGCCTCTTTGAGCAGCCCATGCGGCCACATCGCTCAAAACACACACAACCACCCATTTTTCTATAAATACCCCTCAAATGCCACCATTTAAGAGTTAAGCGAGTGTCCGCCCCCTCATTTATCCCTTAAAATTCTAGACTCGACTTCTCAAGTCACCAACCGACACGTGTTTATGACCTACCGATCGTAAACACAAGCCTTACACATTGTTTGGTACTGTCATCGTGCAATAAATCACTTGACCGACTATCTCGACCACTACACCATCAATAAACTTAAAAAACACTCTTTTACTAGCTAAAACGGTTTTCAAACCGAGTTTTCCGGCCAAATAAGTTGATACACTTTCGTCGTTTTCTCGTCTCAAGCCTAGCATGTAAGTATGAGGGTGTAAAAATCTTCTTTTATCATGTTTTTCATTTGTTTCATGACTATAACATGCTAAATCATGCATAACATGGTCCAAACATGGGATGAATGAGCCAAAACAGGATTTTTGGTTGAGGCAGGGGCTGCTTATGTAGCATGTAGGCTCGCGCCGAAAGCCCCCCCTCACCCTAAATCCAAACCGTGTTTGGTCTCTTCCTCTCTTTTATTTTCAATTCATATTTGTAATTGGTTTTTACCATTTTAAAATTTCAAACCATTTTTATGACAAGTTTTTAACCATGAAACATTAATCATCATTGGTTCCTAATACCATGACGGTTTAATCCGTGTCTCAGTGATAATATTTGGTTAATTACATAATAAAAGGCATTTTAAAACCTTTTATTTCATTTCTTTACATTTTGAAGGGTATTTTAAAGCCTTTCTCATTTCTTTACATTTTCAAAACAAATGTATTAGTCACCAACACAAAATCATCCTTGGTTCTACATAACATGTCGGATTTTAACCCGAGTACGATGATGAACGTTGACTAATCACAAACAAATGAACTTAAAACAATTAGTTCATAATCATTTTCAAAACTATTCATGTCAAGCTTGCAAAACCGAACCCGACATCGAATATTGTCAAAACAATGACGATTAATCAAGTCTCGTTCTACAAATTAGCACAAAAGCGGCCTAAACGGCCTTTTCAAATCAAGACGGGTTTAAACAACAATTTTTCAATACATTTTATAAACCTTTTAATGGTCAGAAGACGTCTTTCATCGTCTCTTGACCCGCGCCTAAACAGGCCACTTATTTTTCCATTTTCAAACCAGGCAGACCCATTTGCATCGCCAACAGGCTCGCGCCTCTTCTGGCTGCCTGACGCAGGATCTGTTCCCATTCCAACATTTGTCCAAGATAGTTGTGCATGTTTCCGTTTTTGTCATGGTATAGTGATATTCTGTTGATGGGACACAGTTGTGAGAAGTTGTTACAATAATTTTGATCTTGTTTTATGATGAGGTATCGGTAGACATAGTCATGGCAAGTGATTTGTGGAACCGGTGTTGTACTGATATGGAAGCTGTAAGTGGTTCATAATCTCTTATTCGGACAGTGAGTATAGGGTGTTGGAAATTAGTATCATGTTAATTGATGAATGAGTTTTGTGGTAATAAAAGAAAAGAAATTGAAGATATATTGTGAGTGTGCGTAGCAAGTGTGGACCGTGAGTTATGTTTTTGGCGATAGGTGTTTTATCTAGATAGGTATGTTGTGTTGTGGTAATGTGGAAGAGTTGGAATGTTGGTTATGCTAAGGATTTTGTGGTATTGGTTAGATGGAGTGCAGAATGAGTTGAGGTATGAGAAATGTTTAAGTAAGAGGGCCTTGAATATAGGAATAGTAAGTGTTTAGATTATAGGTGGTTATCTTTGACATGCGGTGGTGATGGGGATAATGAGAAGATATAGCTAGGATTTAGTATTAGTGAGTTACGAGGACGTAACATTTATCTTAAGAGCAGTAGGATGCGGTAAAGAGAGTTTGATGGTTGTAGATGTTCTAGTATATTTGGAAGTTTGAGTCTTAATGGAGAATAAAGGATGGTTTTCTGTGGTGGTTGATTTTGTTAAAGGGCATGGCCGTGCTTGTAGTAGTTCGGTGTTTAGGAATGGAAGAATACTTCGATAGTGTTAATAGTTGGATGATGATGTTTAGGAGTTCGAGAGTGTTGACAATGGCATGATGATGTTTACGAGTGTGAGTAAACTTCGAGGACGAAGTTCCTTTTAAGGGTGGTAGAATGTAACATTCCGTTTGCTGTTATGACTATTTTGATATTGGATTTTCTAGTGGATGATATGTTACGGAGCTAGCAGTAGTGTATGGAGTTAGTGTCGAGAGAGATATAATGGAGTTGATATGATATCGTGAGCCATGTTGTGGAGGTAGGAATAGTTGGTGGAGTTGGTGTTACGAGTTAATGTTTGGTAGGTTGGAGTTTTGTTTCGGAGTTCTTAGTTGCGTTGTTGTGTCTTGATCGAGTTAGTATGTGGTCGGGACAAAATATTTTCCGTAACTAGGCGTTAGGAGCACCTAGACCAAAACACAATTTATAGCTTCACAAACAACTCTACAATTAGTAAAGAGGCAAGTAAAGGTCGGATCCCAAGGGACGGGAATTGAGATGAGATTTCTATTGTAACTAGTGGTGTCTTAGGGATGTCACAATTTGGGTTGATGTAGAAGGTCACTAAACTAAATAGCAATGAAAGTAAACAAGCAAGATGGATTAAAAGGGTTGTAAACAATTGATAAAAAGCACTAGGGTGTCATGGGGTCGTAGGGGAATCATGGGAATTGATCATACAAACATGTTCTCAAATTATAAGCAAGCAATTATTGTTGTGATGGATTGAGTTGGGTTATATCTTACAATCCTAGGAAAGTTTGGGTCCCGGAGCCGAATCGATTAGATTGTACAACACCTACAAGTCGACTTAATCTTCCCTACTCAACAACATGCATGGTCTAATGAGGCTCGAGTTGGTTTATGTCTTACAAGTCTCATTGAAAAGATAGGTGATGGGTAAAAAATGCAAGGATTCATAGGCTCGCATTTCATCAAACATGAGATGTGCATGAGTTGAGATCAAAACAAGCAAGCAAATAAACCATGAAAGCATATTAATTTAAGCCTGAATCATTCCCCATGTTGGTTTCCCCTAATTACCCATTAACCCTAGCTAGGTGACTACTCACTCATTATCATGTTGATCATGCTAGCAAGGTTGTCAATCATACCAGCAAAGTAAAACATGATGAGTAAATGAAAGTAATTAACAATAATTAAAAAGGGATTAAGAGAATTATACCTACTAATGATCCAATAATAAAGAAAGAATAAAAGAAGTACTTGATGCTTGATTGAGAGGTTGTCAATCTCCCAATAATAACCCAAATAATCTTCAATTACCCAAAATAAAGGATGAACAAAAGAGAGATTAAGGAAATAAAACTTGTATTAGAACTTGATTAATTGTTGATTACAAAACTAAAGAGAGATTTGATTGATATTAACTACAGTAAAGATTGCTAAGAAGAACATCCTCTTCTAATTAGACTAATGGGGTATTTATAGTGGAAATTAGGTGGATGCATTAGGGTTAACTAAGGCTAATTTAGTAATTACACTTTTTAGATTTGAGCAAGGAAACGCCGGTATTTTTCGAAGGAAGGGCATCTTTCACTGAGGCTTGAAGAAGACGAAATTGTGCTGGACTGGAATCCGTGCATCTTAGGCTCGGGACAGCCGGATTCTGTGGTCTGGGCCCGGGCGTCTTGAGGTGAAGACGGGCGTCTTCTGAAGCTGCTGCCCGGGCGTCTTTGAAGGAAGACGCACGGATTGTGGTGCTGAGGACAGGCGGATTCAGGGCAATCCGCACGGATTGCTGCTCAGCTTTGTTTCTTCTTCTTTTCTTCCCTTTTCTTCATAAAATCCTTGGGGATTTCCTTGGGGATGCAAGGATCTTTCCTCAACGTTGCCCATTCTACTATAATATGTACAAAGGCCTTCTAATCTTGTCTCTCCTTGATGCTTGGTCATTGAATTCAATCAATTTAGTCTTGTTTTGCCATGAAAATGCAAGATTCTTACTCCTTTCCTACCAAGGGATCAAAATCTCAAAGAATATGCAAAACAAAGAACTAAAGACAATAAATGACCCAAATATGCACTAAAAAGCATGGGAACAAGGCTAATTCGGGGGCTAAATATGCGCTAATTATGGTCACATCAAATATCCTCAAACCGAACCTTTGCTCGTCCCGAGTAAAGAGGTGACAAAGACTAGGACCATTATTTAAACTAACCTAATAACATAGCCGATATGAGACAATTAGCGGGTCTCACTCCGCCCCTTCAACTCACAACAAGACAACCATGAGGTAGGATGCCTTCTTGCAAGGCAAGGTGGGTCTTGCCAAAATGGCGACACATCCAAACATTAAGCACACAAAATCAAATAATGGATGCATCTACAAAAACAATAGCCACTTCCTCATCAAGTGGCGGAGTCAACTAAAAAGGAACAAATTTAAGAGCATATAATCCTTCACAAATACTAGTTCAACAAATTACTAAGGCTAAGAGGATGGCACTAAATCACCTCCAAATGGTGTTAAACTAGACTACTTTCGTCCTCAATTTCCAAATGCTTTCGTCAAGAGCGATCGGATGTTAATGGACTGATGATCCCTATGATGCTAGTAGCATATGACATGACAAGTCTCGAATTCTCTAAAAAAGTAAAGGTCATGGATCGTCCCAAGCTCGACAAAGTGGCTTGACAAAAGGCTTTTTGGGAATGAAATGCTCAAATCGTTGTAAACAAGGGTGGATATGACTAGTATTCAAAAATTGACCTCATTTAACTTTCACATTTCAAAAATTTAAGATGGGGTTTGTTCCTTCCGGGCTAATGTCCTTTGCTTTCGCCAATCGCTTATTAGGCAACCGGTTAACCTCTAGACAATAGCTTTTCGGGGTGATAGTCACTCTGTCTCTGGGCGGTCGAATTCACAACCGTGTGGGGGCCCAATTCAATGGATCCTTCTCCAAAGCACATCGAAGTGGTACGCCTCCATCAAAACGATTAAAATTTTCTCAACATTTCAACATTTCATAACATTTGAGGTTTCATTAGCAATAAATTGTTTCCACAAAACAAAATCTTCGAAATGAGCACTTCAAACTTATTGGTAGAAAGTATTTTTGGGTTGCCTTACCACAAGGTCAATCAAGGTCACCTAGACAAGTTAACCAAGTCCACATCGCATCACGGGGTTGGATAGGTGACTCACATGCAAACCCTTGACTAGGCTTTGGGTCATGGGTCAAAAGACACTAGTATGACACAATCTAGGGTGTTTTACAACCATTCTAGTAGGCAAAGTTTTAAGTTGAAAAAGTATTTGTAATGGCTTAGTTGCTCTTGTCAAAGTTCCCAATTAGGCACTTTTCAAAACATTTCATCTAAATGCAACTATATGCCATGATGCAACTATTATATACATCTAATGCAAGTGATTCTACCAACTATTATGACATATAAACTAAATGCAAGTCCTAAGTTCACATTGTTATACCGCATCAATCAAAATAGAGCCACATAGTCATTAACATAAAGAGGAAAAAGGAGATTGGAAAGATCATACCATGCGGTCTTCAATATCCTCATGTCTCGGATGTGGCGTAGTCGATAAATGTGAACAAGGATAGAACAAACACAATATATACAACAATATATACAAGACTACACTACAAAAGAAATAAACATATTTTTGGTTTTTCAATTTTTTCAAATTTTTATGAGTTTTCGAAATTTTTCAATTTTTTTGGATTTTTGAATAAAAGTTATGTTAGAATTCCCCATCCCCACACTAATATGGGCATTGTCCTCAATGCCCAAAATGATGGGAAATTATGCAAATATGATGCATGATTTCTACACTAAATGCGAGCTACACTAATCTACACTACATGATGCATGGTTTTTTTTTTATGACGGAGAGGATAATTTAGATTACCTCCCGTTGTGTATGCATTGACTTCCCCAAACCGAGCTAGACACTATTTCTAATGTCCTAAGGTTGGGTGTAGTTCATGAACACACTATGCAATGCATGAAACTAATTTGTCATTTTGGATTTTGAAAGATGGGAACCATAAAATGAGAACATCTCAATGGGGCCGAGGTGTTAGTCCTCTATGGTGCTAGAACTACTCCAACAATGATCAAGAAAAATAATTAAAACAAAGAAAGAAGTAGAACAAACCTCGAGAGGGTAGGAGCCTCCAAAGCTTGCTAATCTTCCATCATATCATCACTATCATCACCTTCCTCATTAGAAGTGGACTCATCGCCACTTCCCTCTTCACTTTCTTCTTCACCTTGCTCATCATCCACTTCTCCTTCTTCACTAGCTTCTTCATCAATGTTATCATCGACATCTTCATCACCAACAACCTCATTGTCACCCGGAAGCTCACTCCTAGATGCACTCGGAAAGAAGACTTCTCTATCCGCCCAACTAGGCAAAGGACATGAAGGGTCAAGTAGTCCTTGCCTAGCTAAGTGTAGTAGGGGTGGATATTGAGCTAAGTAAGCATCCCGGTCTTTGAAGGCTTGCATGTGCATCTCTTGCATAAGAAGAGTCACATAATCCTTGCTTGCTTCGACTCCTTCGGGTTTGAACTCTTGGTACTTGAAAGGATAGGGTGGTGTGACAATGGAAGAGGAGGGCATTTCAACTTCACCCTTTTGTTGTCGGATGATATACTCGGCCTCTTTTGAAAGGGGAAGGAGATAATTGGTCCGGTGGATACTTAAACGACAAATCTTCGAAGGTAAAGTAAAAGATCTAGCCTCACTTGTGAGCCGTCCATACTTGGTGTCAAGAGGGTTATGAGAGACCCACTTGTATTTGTTTATCATGGTATCAATATCAATGAGATGACCACCCTTCTTCGCCTCATACTTGTTATCCTTGTTGAAGTTCCGATCAAAGTATTTAGCTAGAATAGTGACTAGACCGCCATTCACAATAACGGTAGTGCCTTGATTCCCACAATCAATGTTTAGCCATCTATCCACCAAAAGCCTTAGAGAGTTGAAAGGCTTGGTGTGTTCCCTTCCAATGTTCAAAGCCGACTCAAGAAGAACAAAATCGAGTTTGGTGAAATGGTTGGTGTCTTTTCTTGCAATGATGGTGTTTCCTATGACTTTGTGCCATACCCTAATGCCCGGATGGTGGACTAAAAGAGCACGACTAGCATTAAGGCTCTCAAATTTCCTTCCGGAAATCGCCTCCCAAAGAGGAGCGGGGTCATACTTGCCAACATTCTTGAAATAACTCGGTGAATCACTAAGACCCAAAGCTTTACCCATTTCCTTAAAAGAGATGCGCCTACTAACATTAGCTAGGCGGAACTCGATGTTTTCCATGGTCTCAACCTTGTTAACGTTCAAAGAACTCAAAAATTCTAAGGTAAGGGAGGGGTATCTCAATTATTTTGACTCAAACAATTTTTCCAACCCCATGGCTTTAAAGAAGGCTCTAGTTTGCTCAAGGACACCCAAATTATCTAAGGCATCTTCACAAATAAACTTGGTGGATAAAAATGCTTTTCTAGCATACTTGGCGAAAGTGTCCCTATGGGATTTGGAAATGAAAATTACCTCCGGATAGTTCGAAAGTTGATCAATTTCCGGAGTAGTAGATGTTGTTGCTTCCATGGGAGGTTGTTGTTGTTGCACTTCCAAGTTTGGGCTAGTTACCACCATAGCCAATGCTTTCTTTGCTTGAAGACTCTTTTGCCTTGATGAGAGTGTCTTTGCCTTTGGTGCCTTTGCCTTTGTTGCTTTTGTTGCTCCCTTTGTCATTGCCATTGATGATTAAACCAAGAAAAGAGTGAAAAACCTTCAATTTCTAGTGTACCCAAATCGATTTAAAGGTGAAAGGCTTTGCCTTTATGATTTCAAAAATCGACTCAAAGGTTGAAGATTTTGTGCTTGGTTTTGATTTTTATTGAAAGAGGAGTGATTGATTTGTTGTTAAAAGGATGTTTTGATTTGATTTTGGTGAATGTTGTTGAGGAATCTTGTTTTTGTGATGGAGAGGATGAGGGTTTTGAGGGTTTTGGTAGTGTTTTGAGTGAATGAATGAAGAAATGAATGTGGGAGGGGTTTATAAAGACCCCGAAGAATTCGAAATGCAGGGGGAAGACGGGCGGCTTTCCTTTGGGACGGGCGGATTTGAACAAAGACGGGCGGATTTAAAAGTGCGGGACGGGCGTCTTTCAGAGAAGACGGGCGGATTCCTTTACAGGGATTTTTCTTGTTTTCCTCAGCCAAAAAGACGGGCGTCATTCAGTGAAGACGGGCGACTTTCTGAAGACGGGCGGATTCTATATCAGGACGCCCGGATTTGCTGTCAGTCAAAAATTTCAAAAATTCAGCTTATGAAGGACGGGCGTCTTCTACCCAATATGCCCGGATTGTCTGAAGACGGGCGGATTCTCTTGAATCCGCTCGGATTCTATCCCTTTTACCCGGATTCAGTTCCATCCGTGTACTTTGCATATCCCTTGTCATTCTTCCATTCTTTAAAATCTCGTGTTCTTCATTATGGGGGCACTACTAAGGCATGAATAGCCTAGGCAATTGCTATCCCCACACTAAGCTAAAGCACTACACATTAATTGAAATCATTAGTCCCTCCCTCACTTCTCTCAAACATGACAATTATCTTGATCAAAGTAAAAAAAATCCAAAAATAACAAAAATGCAATACAAGAATTGAAATGCGAGTTAGGGAGTTAGAAATTTTTACAAATGGTGGTTTAGGGAGGACTCCACCAAACTCTCTTCCTTAGAGAGATTGTCATGGGGGCATATCCAAGGTGTTGTTGATGTTGCTCAACACCTTGAAAAAGTAATCAAAAGCTTGTTCATTATCGTGATAAAGATCTTCAATACATCTTTGCCCTTGTTGTCGGTCTTGATCAATAGCATTGCCAATGTAGGAATTAAAAATCCCTTCAAACTCATCGTCCCAAAGACCACAAACTTCATCCACTTGATCACTAAAGAACTCTTGAGTTGATATAGATAACTCTCCCAATTTCTTGTCTTGGCCAATGAGGCCATCCTCTTCTTCTTTGCTTGACTTTGATGAGCTTTGCAAGCTCTCCTTGTTACAATTCACTTGCTCTTTGAATGGAGCATCTTCAATTTTCTTCTTCCATTAGAGTTCCGACTTCTTCCTATCATCCTTCCGGCCATATCCCTAATGGTGTATTCGTCGATCTATCGGCCATTTTGAGTGTGATATTGGTGCATTTAAGCTCTCCCATCCCCAAACTTTTACTCACCGAGTACGGCATAACACTCACACTAGCCCCTAGATCACATAAGGCTTTGTTGATCGTGGTGTCGCCAATGGTACACGGTATTGAGAAGCTTCCCGGATCCTTGAGTTTTGGAGGTGAACTCCCTTGAAGTATTGCACTACTCACCTTAGTGAAGGCGATAGTCTCAAGTTTCCGGATTGACTTCTTCTTTGTGAGAAAGTCTTTCATGTATTTTGCATAGGCCGGCACGTGATTGATTAATTCCGTGAAAGGAATCGAGACTTCCAAATTCTTCAAAATTTCCATAAATTTTCCAAGTTGGTCATCATATTTGGGCTTGGCTTGACGACTTGGAAAAGGAAGTCTAATCACAATGGGCTCCTTCTCCTTGACCTTGTCTTCATTTTTCTTTGAAATTTCTTCTTTTGATGATTCTCCAACCTTGGATTTTTGCACAATTTCTTCCTTGTCACTAGCTTCCACAACTTCATCCTCAACTTGCTTCCTCGGTGCTTCATACCTTGTACCACTTCTCAAGTGAATGGCACTAACTGTTTCATGTCTTGGGGGATTACTTTGAGGTGGTAATTGCCCCTTTTGTCTTTGTGAGCTTGAAGATGCTAGTTGAGTCAATTGGGTTTCCAACATTTTGGTGTGAGCTAGGATGTTGTTGATGGTGGTTTCCTTTGCTTGACTATCTTTTTGCATTTGAGTGAAAAACTCATGTTGATTCTTTTGCATTTGAAGGACCTCTTTTTGAACATCAAAACCTTGGTCATTTTGTTGATTGTATAGAGATTGATTTTGGTAACCTTTGTTTGGATTGTAAAAGGGTCTTTGATTTTGGTTTCTTATGGGTGGTGGGGTGTATGTTGTTTGAGGATTTTGAACATTTTGGCTTTTGTATGAGAGATTTGGATGGAATTTGGTGTTTTCATTGTAATAGTTGGAATAGGGGGTACCACTCTTGTATGCTTGGAAAGCATTCACTTGTTCAATTGTTCCCCTATATTCACTTTGGTCATGTCCCAAAGTTCCACAATTCTCACATATCCCACTTGGGATTAATGAAGATGCCGTCATGGCATTAACATGATGCTTTGGTGATTTTGAGAGTATCGATATGGGAGCTAAGTTGAGCACCTAATTGAGTAACGGCGTCCACTTCGTGCTTTCCTCCCCTAGTAGCCTTGCGAGGCCTACTATACTGTGAGTTATGGATTGCCATCTCTTCAATTTTGCTCCAAGTTTGGTTGTCATCAACCTCGGTGAACATCCCATTCGATCCCATATTAAGGATATTTCTTGAATCTTCATAAAGACCGTTCCAAAATTGTTGTACCAAGAACCATTCGCTAAGTCCATTGTGAGGACATGAGCGACAAATTCCCTTGAACCGCTCCCAAGCTTCATACAAAGATTCTTCATCCCTTTGCTTAAAACCCGTAATTTGAGCTCTTAGCATGTTAGTCTTTTCCGGTGGATAGAACTTTTTGTAGAAAGCTAGAGCCAACTTCTTCCAAGAATCAATTCCGAGAGTAGCCTTATCAAGGCCTTTTAACCATTGTTTGGCGGTGCCAATTAGAGAAAAAGGAAATAAGACCCATCGACTTTGGTCTTTAGTTACACCGGTTTGTGAGATCGCATCACAATAATCGCAAAAAGCCTCCATATGAGAATGAGGGTCTTCACTAGGCATCCCCCCAAACTGGCTTCTTTCAACTAATTGGATAAATGCGGATTTGGCAATAAAATTTACGGTCAAATGTTGTGGTGTGGGAGTACCATTGGGTAGGTTCTCTTCGGTGGGTACGGAATGTGATGAAAACTTAGGCATTGTGGGTTGATTTTGTGGTTGATTTTGTGTTGGGTTCTCCTCACCTTCTCTTGCAAAAGGGTTGATGAACTCAATAGTTGGTTGAATATCTACAACCTCACTAATACCTCTCAAATTTCTCCTAGCAAGTCTTCTATTGGTTGTCAAAGTTCTTTCAATTTCACGATCAAAAGGTAACAAATCACCTTGTGACCTTCTAGACATGCAAAATATCAAACAACTCGAAAATAATTAGAACAAACCTTGAGGAGTTTTACTTCCCCAAGGCAAAGAAAGACACAACTAATAACAATATAAGGAAATCTAAATCAAGTTAACACCGTCCCCGGCAACGGCGCCATTTTTGGTCGGGACAAAATCTTTTCGGTAACTTGTCGTTAGGAGCACCTAGACCAAAACACAATTTATAGCTTCACAAACAACTCTACAATTAGTAAAGAGGCAAGTAAAGGTCGGATCCCAAGGGACGGGAATTGAGATGAGATTTCTATTGTAACTAGTGGTGTCTTAGGGGTGTCACAATTTGGGTTGATGTAGAAGGCCACTAAACTAAATAGCAATGAAAGTAAACAAACAAGATGGATTAAAAGGGTTGTAAACAATTGATAAAAAGCACCAGGGTGTCATGGGGTCATAGGGGAATCATGGGAATTGATCATACAAACATGTTCTCAAATTATAAGCAAGCAATTATTGTTGTGATGGATTGAGTTGGGTTATATCTTACAATCCTAGGAAAGTTTGGGTCCCGGAGCCGAATCGATTAGATTGTACAACACCTATAGGTCGACTTAATCTTCCCTACTCAACAACATGCATGGTCTAATGAGACTCGAGTTGGTTTATGTCTTACAAGTCTCATTGAAAAGATAGGTGATGGGTAAAAAATGCAAGGATTCATAGGCTCGCATTTCATCAAACATAACATGTGCATGAGTTGAGATCAAAACAAGCAAGCAAATAAACCATGAAAGCATATTAATTTAAGCCTGAATCATTCCCCATGTTGGTTTCCCCTAATTACCCATTAACCCTAGCTAGGTGACTACTCACTCATTATCATGTTGATCATGCTAGCAAGGTTGTCAATCATACCAACAAAGTAAAACATGATGAGTAAATGAAAGTAATTAACAATAATTAAAAAGGGATTAAGAGAATTATACCTACTAATGATCCAATAATAAAGCAAGAATAAAAGAAGTACTTGATGCTTGATTGAGAGGTTGTCAATCTCCCAATAATAACCCAAATAATCTTCAATTACCCAAAATAAAGGATGAACAAAAGAGAGATTAAGGAAATAAAACTTGTATTAGAACTTGATTAATTGTTGATTACAAAACTAAAGAGAGATTTGATTGATATTAACTACACTAAAGATTGCTAAGAAGAACATGCTCTTCTAATTAGACTAATGGGGTATTTATAGTGGAAATTAGGTGGATGCATTAGGGTTAACTAAGGCTAATTTAGTAATTACACTTTTTAGATTTGAGCAAGGAAACGCCGGTATTTTTCGAAGGAAGGGCATCTTTCACGGAGGCTTGAAGAAGACGAAATTGTGCTGGACTGGAATCCGTGCGTCTTAGGCTCGGGACGGCCGGATTCTGTGGTCTGGGCCCGGGCGTCTTGGGGTGAAGACGGGCGTCTTCTGAAGCTGCTGCCCGAGCGTCTTTGAAGGAAGACGCACGGATTGTGGTGCTGAGTACGGGCGGATTCAGGGCAATCCGCACGGATTGCTGCTCAGCTTTGTTTCTTCTTCTTTTCTTCCCTTTTCTTCATAAAATCCTTGGGTATTTCCTTGGGGATGCAAGGATCTTTCCTCAACATTGCCCATTCTACTATAATATGTACAAAGGCCTTCTAATCTTGTCTCTCCTTGATGCTTGGTCATTGAATTCAATCAATTTAGTCTTGTTTTGCCATGAAAATGCAAGATTCTTACTCCTTTCCTACCAAGGGATCAAAATCTCAAAGAATATGCAAAACAAAGAACTAAAGACAATAAATGACCCAAATATACATTAAAAAGCATGGGAACAAGGCTAATTCGGGGGCTAAATATGCGCTAATTATGGTCACATCAGTATGTTTGTTTGTTTTTGAGTGTGGGTTGAACTTCGGGGACTAAGTTCCTTTTAAGGGAGGAAGACTGTAATACCACGATTTTATGAGCCTCTGGGTACTCTATCGAGTGGGCCTTACTCTGTCGAGTAAGGGTGTTTTGCATTTTAAAATAGGTTCTGACCTGTAGGGTACTCGATCGAGTAGCCTTGGTACTCGATCGAGTAGGCGACACTCGATCGAGTACGTCAGTTACTCGATCGAGTAGCCCGGTTTACGGGTAATGGTTTGTCGGGTTTTGTTAATAATGCGAATTAGTATTTAAACCTTTCCGTCACTTTCATAAAACGCTTTTATAAACCTAATTACATTGAAAAGAGATTGCAACTTACGTACTTCGCATCCTTCGTATTATTGACAAATCCCGGAGTTAGAGAGGTCGGATTTCATTGTTCTTTGCATCCTTGTGATCCTTGCGTCAAGGGTAAGTCTTACGTACCTCTTTTATAGCGTTTGGGTAGTTTTGGTTAAACCCTAATTTTGGGAATTGGGGATTTTATGGTTGTATTGTTGTGATAGTGATTGTATGATTATGTGTATAGGAGGAGGGTTCATAGAAGAAAGGTTTTGAGACAGCTGTTAGATCGTCTGAGTTATGATTGCTTTTCAGGTAGGGTTTCCCTACTCAGTATTAGTTACATGATGTGTGTGGTGATTGTGTTGTAGTTAGTGATTGTTGATTGATTCAGACGGTTGTGATTTCATATTGTTGATTGATTCAGACGGTTGTGATTTCATATTGTTGATTGATTCAGACGGTTTTTGATGTTGTATTGTGGTTGCTGTTTATCTGTCTGTGTTCTTCGGGGTGCGTCCCTGGCTGAGTGGAGTCACTTACGGGAGTTGCTTTACGCCCTTGATTCGCCTTCTATGGAACCCGCCATAGAAGGGATGTGCACATTAATGAACATGGGTTTATCGCTCGACGGAGATGAGCGGGGCTTAGGTGGGAACGGCTGCGGTCCCCCACTGGCGGCGAGGAGTATCTGTTGCGATGGGTACTCTGGCAGGGCTACACACTTTAGTGTGTAGTCAGTTATGAGGTGATTGGAGATGGAGACTGGGATTGTGTGTGAGCTGTTTGTATGATTGTTTCAGTGTGGCTTTGATTGTGTAATTAGTCATGACCCTGTTTAAATGTTTTAAAAACTCTGGTGATCCATTCGGGGATGGTGAGCAGTTATTGAGCAGGTATGATATGACGCGAATGGGATAGCTGGGATGAGTCACCACGTGGCGTTTAGAAGTCTTCCGCTGTGTCAGACGATGTTTTATAGCTTTGATAGTTTTATCAGTAGACCGTCTGAGAACCTTGTATTTCAGTTTAACAGTTTTGGTGTTGAACATGTAATCACTTTAAACTATATTGTTATTTAAATTATGTTTCTTCATTGTCATTTGATTATCATTGCCTCGGGCAACCGAGATGGTGACGTTCTCATACCTTAAAGTGGTCCTGGTAAGGCACTTGGAGTATGAGGGGTGTTACAGGCATGGTATGTTAAATTTGGAGACTGGAATGGTAAGAATTGATGACCCAAGTGGAGGTTTGGACGAGGCTACGTCGCATAAGAATAAAGCGCGAGAGAAAGCCAAAGGTGGAGGCAATGACGCTGCAAAAAGTTGATGTTCTTCGGTTGATGCGATGGTGTGGAGGCCTAAAGTCAAGATCATGGATGACGAGGGGACTTCATTTAGTCAGAAGCCTTGTTGTGGGCCATTGATTTGCGTGGGTGGGTGAAGACAAGAAAGTCGAGTTGGGACCTATCTGAAACTAGCGCTGACCGGGTGGCAACCCGGAGTTCAAAACTTTTCAGTTGATTTTCAAACAATTCAGTTTTTGTTGGAAGTGTAATAATTGGTTTTCATTCGATAGACTGGAACATTTAGACTTGTTTTATTAATTTTATGGGTCGTTTGTTGCGTGTTTGCAGGTGCTTCAAAGGACTCCTAGGAGTTCAGGCTTAAAGAGCTCGATCGAGCACTTTATTTCCTCGATCGAGTACTTTACTCACTCGATCGGGTACTTTGTGCTCTCGATCAAGCACCCTCAGAAGCTGACATGCCATGTGTCCATGTGTTCAAACTCGGGTAGTCAATATCATATTACAACCTTGTGATGTATATCGTAAGTGTAAACACTCATTGATTGCAATAGAAGTTTAACATGCCATGTGTCCATGTGTTCAAACTTCTTATACTTGCATTTTCCTTTACATTCATGTTCTCTCTCATAGCATGAATCTTACCAAGTACGCATCAAGGTTCCCGACCTTGGTTTCGGTTCTTTAACTTAAAAGAACTTCCTTATCGATTATCACATAACGAACGAATTTGTGATGAATGATATAACTTGTACTGATCAAGTACCCCATCCACACACAATGCACTAGGTATATGTTTTGTAGAGTCTTACAACAATTTGACAAGATGATTAGCCTAGCACTTCTCACAAGTCCTAGCATAGTGAGGAAAGATTAGTTTTGAGTAACTTATTCTCTAACTAAGTATCTTTCCTAAACTTCGTATTTCTCTTTCTAGCTTGAATGGTTAAGGATTCTCATAAATTCTTGCATGTGAACGGATTTTCTATAATATGTGCAACCTCTTGACACACAATAGAGCATTCCGTCAAACACCGAAATCGCTCATCGGATTCTACTCGAGAATTCATGACGTTTCTATTGTGGCTTACCAATGAATCATCATGCTCTTATGCATATGATTCATTATTTGGACATGTGCATGATTATTCTAATGGCGGAAATATTAGTAACTTTTAATCATGACATCAACTATATTTAGGTTCAAGGAACGACCATGACTGCTAATGGCAATTCCATTTCATTTAGATGAATAACCTATGTTTCTGTTGATTCGATGTGTATCTCCCAATACTTATCCAACATCCCTTGATGTAATTGGATTCATCATAGTCCATTCTCATCCAGAATTGAAAACTCAAATGCTTCTTTATGAAAGAAGGTATTAGCTCGTCATTCTTCAATGAGTGATGAGTTGCAAACATTCAAAGGATGATAGCTCCCACTAAATTCCATGTCTTCACATGACAATTTCCTAACTCCCACTCAATTCCACATATTTCAAAATTGACTTCTCAATCGAAATTTTTCAAGAATTGAAATATAAATTGCATTGCCAAGTTATTAAGATAAAACCATATATGTTCCCATCATATCCTTTCAAAATACCTATTTTGAAGTGGTCTCATCTTAACCTTACGGAAAGAGATTTTAAATCTCTAACACACTCATTTTATAATGATGTGTAGCAATGTCATTATTCAAATATAAATAATATCTAGAACACGTCCTTCGAAATACCCTTTCGGAAGGAGGTTTAACCATTTCATAATGAGGTTAAGCAATGACATTTGCGTGGTTAAAACTTGGCCATTGAAGATATCGGTATATCAATCTTTGCAACTCGATCATAACTAGTATGTTACTATGATTCATTTAGGCTCTTAAGTAAATCTCAAGGTTGAAACTATTTGTCAAAATTTATCATATAGAACTTAGTCAAAAACTTGTTAAGACTTTACATTAGTCATTTTTCTTCCAAAACTTTCTTTTGGTCTCCTCGTGTAGTTATCTTGAGAATATACTCTTATGATTACTTCACTTGGTCTCTTTAGTCATATAGAACTAACTTGAGACCATAGATCTCATCTATTTGGTATACTATGTAAATAGATATACCTTCATTCAAATCATTCTTTCTTGCGTAGATCTTCATTTACAGAAGTACACAATTTTATCTTGTCTCGTATGTTGTGTCCTCATTTTTCTCCCACTCTATCTTTAGAATAAATACACTATAGATTCAAAGATAGCATATGAGACACAAATAATGATGTTGAAGTTATAAGGAGAACTATCTCATAGATTGACTAATAGTTATAGATATCGTAAGTGTACTTGGTGATTGACATTCCTTTAAGAGAGTTCATAGACTCAAAATCGCTTTATAAATGATCATACACAAGCCTTAAGCATGTGGACATATAATGAAACCCGTCATTATATTTGTCTATTAGATCACTTTAAGTTATATGTTTCTAAGAACAAGCATTTAAACATGAATTTTAGAACAAAAGGATAAAATGATAAAACGGGTGACTTGGGTTGCAAACCAAGTCACCATTATCCAAATACAACCCATTATCCAAAATACTTTTCCATGTCGAACACGGAAACTTAAGGTTCTAAAATCCAAAACATAATTTAAAATAAGACAATGAAAAGCAAAGCTCCATAAAAGCTATCCCTAGCTTCTTGATGGTTTCTCATGCTTGCTTTTCCTTTCCCTTGTCTTTGCTTGGTGGAGGCCCTATTTACAATAAAAAGGGAGATACATTATCACAACTTTGCATCATAATACCATAGTTGAATTAGAAACATAAAAGAAGGATAGTCATTTACCTCTTTGGAGTGATCTTTCCAGCCTTAATATCACCAAGGTATTTGGAACAATTTCTTTTCCAATGTCCCATACCATTACAATAATGGCATTTATCAAGAGGACCCTTCTTGATTTTTGAAGTGCTAGCTTCACAAGTCTTAGCTTTGGTGAATGTGGGAGCTTGCTTTTTACCCTTTCTCCCATTCTTCTTGAACTTCCCCTTACTCTTAGTGCTTATGTTAAGCACATCTTTTGGAGGGTTCACATTTTACCCCATGTCTCTCTCGGCTTGCACAAGTAACTTGTGCAATTCTTCAAGAGACACATCCATGTCTTGCATGTTAAAATTCACCCGGAATTGAACATATGCTTTGACTTTGGACAAGGAGTGTAGAATCCTATCTACAATGAGTTCTTTGGGGATTTCAACCTTTTGAATTTTCAAGGTCTCGACAAGCTCCATGAGTTTGAGCACATGAGGGCTAACCTTTTGGCCCTCTTTGAAGTCGAGATCAAAGAATGCTGCGGCCGCCTCATATTGGACGATCCGCGGAGTTTGTGAAAACATTGTCACAAGCTTGGAGTAAATCTCATTAGCATTGCCCATTTTAAAGGCTCTCATTTGGAGGTCCGCCTCCATCGCAAATATCAAGACATTTTTCATTGCGGCGGACTCCTTTTGGTAAGCCTCATATGCTTCCCTAGTGGCGGCGGTCGACCTAGTAGTAGGTTCGGGTGGAGAGGCCTCGGTAAGGTAACGAAGCTTGTCGTCACCTTGGGCGGCTAATTTGAGTTGGGCATCCCAATCGGAGAAATTTGACCCATTCTTTTCAAGTTTACATCGATCCATGAAGGATCGGAGCCATGATGAACTAGCGTGAGGCGTGGCGTTAGGGGTTGGTGTTGCCATTTGTTATGAGAAAAAGAAGTGGTCTACAAAACAAAATAGAAGGAGTAAAACAAATGTCGTTTTAATAATAATACTCGTAAAAATGTATGATTTAAACAAGTTTTATGCATTTTTCTAGTGACCTCTACCCAACTAGATAAATGATTCCAAGACCCAAATTCATATCAACTTAGGCACGGGGTAGCCGATGAAACCTTTATCAATATAACTCGGTGGATTAACCTTTTAATCGATTCTACTTTTAGAACTCTTGGTCGATAAAATTACTCTAATTTTTATCTATAGCCCAAAACACATCAACAAGGGCACGGGGTAGCCGATGAAACCCTTATCAATAACTTTTGTTGAGTTCAATCCAAATTTCGAACAAATGTGTCCATTATCCAAACCCACATTAACTTAGGCACGGGGTAGCCGATGAAACCCTTATCAACATGAATTCGGTGGATAGACATTTGTCACCCAGTTCCCCTACGTAACAAGGTTTGTACCCCGGGGTAGCCGAGTGCACTCCCTCGCGAAATAGGTTTTCATGTTTTCTACTATTTGGTAAGGCTATGTCTCAATTGATTGTTTTAGCGAGAGGTCATGTCAATTCATTATCTATCACGTTTTAAGTGAACTAAAGCGGTGAACTACGATAATTTTAATTGACACGGTCGATAAACTCGATGAAGATGATGATGCATGTTTTAGTTATGGCGATTTAGCGATGCATGCGACATAAAACAAAAATGCAAGCATAAAAATAAATAAATCCTAGTATGGCCTTTCCTAAAATAGAAAAACTATTTAACTATTACATATTCGGAAACCAACTCCATTGGTCCCTCGAACTTCGGTTGTGACACGCATCTCGAGGTAACACCGTCTTTATGTATCGCCATCTTGAAGAAATCCGTCTTTGGGAACTCCGAGATAAATTAAATTACATAGCAAATTACATAATTTCCTATTATACATTTGTAACTAAAATAAAATAAATCTATTAAATTACAAAACGGTGATACGAGATCACAATAAAATTACAACCGAATCGATATTCCCATACATTTCGAGAAATACCATATAAAATCTAAGGCCATACTAAGTAAAATTACATAATTCAAAAATTACATAAATTAAAATTATGACAATCATAAAGAAAATGCAGCATTATAATATGTATGAACATGCCCAATTTTATGCTAAATCGCCTTTAATTAGCCAATATCATATATTACTCGGTTTTTACGGATTTGCGTGATTTCAACATTTTATAATCACAAAAATTACATAAATTCATATTTATTCATAAGTTAATTACCCTAACCTCTTAGGACTCAAAATTTAGTCTTCACTAATAATTTGACCATAATTAACTCATATTTATAAAATTGTTCACTAATGGACTAAAAATTACAAAAATAAGCTATAAACTTCAAATAAATCACAAAATTTCAAATAAATTCAAAATTTGAAATTTAAACTCATGAACATTATGGAAAAATACCATGACACTCATAATGTTCAAAAACTTAGGTTAAAAATTTCGTAATTTTTCCGGAAAAACAATGTTGCGGTTTATTGGTTTTAACTAAAATAATGATAAAAACATGGAAAAATTATATTCATTAACTTTTCAATTTTAGATCTGAGAAAGATAATAAAATGCAACATTTGACGTTTTTCCTTAGTCATAGATTATGTTTTATTAATTTTTCACTAATAATGTCACTATTTATGCTATTTTTCTTCAAAAATCCATAAATCATGCAAAAAAACTTCACTATAGCCCATTATTTTACACACATCTTGTAAAATTTCATGTGACAACATACTAAATTTCTATGACCAGATTCGAAATTTATCTCATATTAACCTATTTTTCACCTAAATCCGAATTTAATAATGAAAAATCCATTTTTCGAGCATAAAAGTCCAAAAATTATGAAAATTTACAGGTTATCTCAAAATAATATATGTGACAACGTATCCAAAAATCACTGGAAAATTCGAAGTATAGCTAATTTTAGACCGAAAATGACATTTTTACTCGTAAATCATATTTAAATGCCATTATTGTATAATATGAACAATAAAAATCCGTAAATTTAACCAAAATATCCTAAAACATTTTAGGACTAGAAATTTTAACATGCATGAATTAATTTCGTGATATATCATAATAACACAAATTTTACAAGTTTTATATGTTAATCTTTATAACTCGGAAAAACTTTTAACCGATTTGCATGCAAACAACCATGGCTCTGATACCAATTGAAGGAAAAGTAGATCTATATACTTACATATTCATATATGTTTTTATTTTAATTGGTCATAAAATTAATGATTGATCTTATGCATGCAAACATTAAAACAAAATAAGGAAGAAACATTGTTCTTACATTGTGATTTTCGGTTTAATGGGCACAAGAGAGATCACCTTTCTCTCTTGTTCTTGAGCTTTCCCTTTTGGATGAACTAAGACCCAAGTGTAGGATCTCTCCCAAGGATTTATACCCAAAGCTTACTCTTAATTTGAATTAATATTATGAGTACTAGATAATATTAATTCTTGTAGAAAAATGACCCAAAGAAATTTTGGTCTTAGCTCCTAAAACCGGGTAGGAGAAAGGGGAGGAAGGAGAAAAATAATTTTTATCTCTCTAAAATTATTTGATAAGATGAATGAATGAATTAATCACACAAAACATTTTGTGTATATTAGATAAAATAAGAGGAAAAACCAAATGGTTTTTCCTCTCTCAAAAACCGGGTGGAGTAGGGGTGGAGGGAGCCAATACATGCACTTGTTTATCTTCACAAGGTAAACTAGGGTTGCATGGCTACTAAAGCAAACAATCATTATGTTTACCACTAATTTAAACAAACACAATATTTGCTTAAACCACCCCTTAATTTCGGTACATATAGTTAATATGGAATCCATATTATTTTTGTCAATTTGTCAATATATCACATGTCACATGTCACATAAAATTGCTATGTATTTTTAACATATTAAAAATCAACGTATTAATAAAAATACGTCATATACAAAAATCGACTTTAGTAATTCATAATTACTTGTACCAAAATATTTCTCCAATTATAAATCACAATAAATTGTATTTATAATAATTCATTCAATTTAATTGTTTCCTTAAACAATAATTTCATCTGAGTAATGATACAATTCAATCACTCAGACCGCATCTCATTTAATCAAATTTCAATGTGATACGTAAATTTTACTTCCAAAATCGTTCGTCAATTTTCAAGTAATTTAATTAACTCGTAACATTATACGATTAATTAAATGATCAATTAAGAGTGTTGCCCTATAGGTATGACCTAGGGGGTCAACTGATCACCACCGTCGCACGACAAGTAATGTAAAACTCTAGTCACCAATCATTACCGATATATGTTGACCAGTTGACAGTAAAAATTACTTCCCAATTGTATTCTTTATAATGAGATTTAAACATGTGATCATCATGATCAACAGTCGTGATCGCATTATTGTCGGAGGACACATATTCCAACACAAAGGCCCCATAACTCAATACCAGTAACAAATATCCATCTCAATTTCGATATCAATATTGTCAAAGGTTCAAAGAATCGTGCTCAATACTTAGAGTATAAACTCAAAGCTACTCACCCACGAGTCAAGGTCAAAGGAAACGATAACTAACAATACAATACGTAAGTTTAGCTCACCATATAGCCCAACCTCAAAACCTCAAATAATAAATCTCAAAAACAAGAAATTCGGCTCCATTGAGCTACCCACTACTATGTGTATACCAAAGTAATGACGTCTGATTCTTTTTTGTTTGATTACCACCAAACCATCTTATCAACTAAATAATGGTCTCTATCAACCCAATATTATCGCTTAATCCTTTGATTTCCAGCCCGTATAATTCCAATACGAATTTCAATATCCCTTAGCATACACCACAACCTCTTAACATACAATATCCCTTCGACTGAATTTATAGATAACTAACCCCATCTTGTAAGTAATTACCTAACAAAGAAGATATAAAGACTACTAATATGTAAATATTAACGTGCGTCACAATTATTTTCACATAATAAAGTTCAACAATTCAACAACGGAAACAATTAGCAGTTAAACACACAACCTCGAACAATAATAATAATAATAGGATCGGTAGAATCATGTTACCTTACGTAGCATAAACGGATTGAAATCCAAGCTCAACAAAATAAGCCGGATCGATGATTGTATTTGCGGAAACAGAAGGTTTAACAATAACAAGGTGTGAACCCAAAAACGAATTAAACGGACGGAATCTTTATGCACACTTGATCTTATGAACCAAGAAGAATTAACGATTGATGATAATAGACTAATTGACAAATGAGTTTTAAGAGGTAAGGAAAAGCAAACTTACAGGAAGCCTGAGAGGAGCCAAGGATTAGTAAAGAGGTTGATATAATTTTGGGATTGTGATAATAATGGAATAACTTAGGGTTAAATATTGAAAGATCGAAAATATAATTCCATAAAATAAGATGGGTCTAAACCGTTAATAAGCCAGGCAAAGAATTAAAAGACTCTTACCTTAAATTGATCTTTCTCTTTTATAAGAAACAAAATAATAACACACGTTTTAATAAAATTTAAGACGCAACTTTTAAGTTTAATAAATATCAAAAATAAATACACATATATAAGATAAGATATCGAAAATATCGGATATTACAATCTTCCCCTCTTAAAATGAACTTCGTCCCCGAAGTTCGAATTTATAAAATAAAACAAAGTTAGAAATTTGGCTAGTATTACATTCCACCCTCCTTAAAAACAAAGTTCGTCCCCGAACTTAAAAATTCAAAACATTTTGTGTCACAAAAGTTCAAGAAAGGTTTTAAAGGACAAATGGGCGGTGTTAAGAGGTGACGATCTTAAAACCTAACCAAGAAAAAACCCGCTCTGATACCAATTGTAACACCCCATATTTTTGGCTAAATTTAAAACTTACATTTACATACAAAACTGGCCAAAATACGAGATATTATAATTAATATACAAAGTCTCTTACTACAAATCCTTTTAAAAATGAAATAATACAAACTGGAAGCAAAACTTTACAAAGTCCTTAATAAATATCTTCTCTTGAAATAAAAATCCTTTTGAATAGCAACGGAAATCACATGAAAATAAAAACAGAGGACAGAAAGGAACTACCCCCATGAGGAGTAGCCCCGTAGAGAGAAAGCACGTCAGCCGGAAAGCTGAGTAACAGATAATACCTCAATAGAAGCATAATAGTTTTTGGTCATGACGTGGAAACAAGCACACGTAAAAATAAAAATAAATAGAGAGAATAATAAAAACACTCCCCATAAACTAATCTGAACCTCTAACTTATTCCATACTATTCCTTTAATACAACTCTTATCTCATTCCTCCACAATTAACCAAGTCTCAGCTCATTAGTCCGTCTCACTCACTACTCCATCTCCTAATATAATAATTCAAAGTTACCATGTACTGTATTCTCATCATCGGCCCTAAGCCAAGGACAAGGGGTGAGTGAACTGGCGGGATAAACCGCGAAACAATACTACCATCTCAATATCGATTTCAAACTCAAATAACTCAAATAACTCAATAACTCAATAACCATGGTCACTCAGACCGTAAACACAAGATGGCACAAAGGCCCCATAACTCAATACCAGTAACAAATATTCATCTCAATTTCGATATCAATATTGTCAAAGGTTCAAAGAATCGTGCTCAATACTTAGAGTATAAACTCCAAGCTACTCACCCACGAGTCCAGGTCAAAGGAAACGATAACTAACAATACAATACGTAAGCTTAGCTCACCATATAGCCCAACCTCAAAACCTCAAATAATAAATCTCAAAAACAAGAAATTCGGCTCCATTGAGCTACCCACTACTATGTGTATACCAAAGTAATGACGTCTGATTCTTTTTGGTTTGATTACCACCAAACCATCTTATCAACTAAATAATGGTCTCTATTAACCCAATATTATCGCTTAATCCTTTGATTTCCATCCCGTATAATTCCAATACGAATTTCAATATCCCTTAGCATACACCACAACCTCTTAACATACAATATCCCTTCGATCAATTTATAGATAACTAACCCCATCTTGTAAGTAATTACCTAACAAAGAAGATATAAAGACTACTAATATGTAAATATTAACGTGCGTCACAATTATTTTCACATAATAAAGTTCAACAATTCAACAACGAAAACAATTAGCAGTTAAACACACAACCTCGAACAATAATAATAATAATAGGATCGGTAGAATCATGTTACCTTACGTAGCATAAACGGATTGAAATCCAAGCTCAACAAAATAAGCCGGATCGATGATTGTATTTGCGGAAACACAAGGTTTAACAATAGCAAGGTGTGAACCCAAAAAGGAATTAAACGGACGGAATCTTTATGCACACTTGATCTTATGAACCAAGAGGAATTAACGATTGATTATAATAGACTAATTGACAAATGAGTTTTAAGAGGTAAGGAAAAGCAAACTTACAGGAAGCCTGAGAGGAGCCAAGGATTAGTAAAGAGGTTGATATAATTTTGGGATTGTGATAATAATGGAATAACTTAGGGTTAAATATTGATAGATCGAAAATATAATTCCATAAATTAAGATGGGTCTAAACTGTTAATAAGCCAGGCAAAGAATTAAAAGACTCTTACCTTAAATTGATCATTCTCTTTTATAAGAAAAAAAATAATCAAACACGTTTTAATAAAATTTAAGACGCTACTTTTAAGTTTAATAAATCTCAAAAATAAATACACATATATAAGATAAGATATCGAAAATATCGGATATTACAATCTTCCCCTCTTAAATGAACTTCGTCCCCGAAGTTCGAATTTATAAAATAAAACAAAGTTAGAAATTTGACTAGTATTACATTCCACCCTCCTTAAAAACAAAGTTCGTCCCCGAACTTAAAAATTCAAAACATTTTGTGTCACAAAAGTTCAAGAAAGGTTTTAAAGGACAAATGGGCGGTGTTAAGAGGTGACGATCTTAAAACCTAACCAAGAAAAAACCCGCTCTGATACCAATTGTAACACCCCATATTTTTGGCTAAATTTAAAACTTACATTTACATACAAAACTGGCCAAAATACGAGATATTATAATTAATATACAAAGTCTCTTACTACAAATCCTTTTAAAAATGAAATAATACAAACTGGAAGCAAAACTTTACAAAGTCCTTAATAAATATCTTCTCTTGAAATAAAAATCCTTTTGAATAGCAACGGAAATCACATGAAAATAAAAACAGAGGACAGAAAGGAACTACCCCCATGAGGAGTAGCCCCGTAGAGAGAAAGCACGTCAGCCGGAAAGCTGAGTAACAGATAATACCTCAATAGAAGCATAATAGTTTTTGGTCATGACGTGGAAACAAGCACACGTAAAAATAAAAATAAATAGAGAGAATAATAAAAACACTCCCCATAAACTAATCTGAACCTCTAACTTATTCCATACTATTCCTTTAATACAACTCTTATCTCATTCCTCCACAATTAACCAAGTCTCAGCTCATTAGTCCGTCTCACTCACTACTCCATCTCCTAATATAATAATTCAAAGTTACCATGTACTGTATTCTCATCATCGGCCCTAAGCCAAGGACAAGGGGTGAGTGAACTGGCGGGATAAACCGCGAAACAATACTACCATCTCAATATCGATTTCAAACTCAAATAACTCAAATAACTCAATAACTCAATAACCATGGTCACTCAGACCGTAAACACAAGATGGCAGAAAGGCCCCATAACTCAATACCAGTAACAAATATTCATCTCAATTTCGATATCAATATTGTCAAAGGTTCAAAGAATCGTGCTCAATACTTAGAGTATAAACTCCAAGCTACTCACCCACGAGTCCAGGTCAAAGGAAACGATAACTAACAATACAATACGTAAGCTTAGCTCACCATATAGCCCAACCTCAAAACCTCAAATAATAAATCTCAAAAACAAGAAATTCGGCTCCATTGAGCTACCCACTACTATGTGTATACCAAAGTAATGACGTCTGATTCTTTTTGGTTTGATTACCACCAAACCATCTTATCAACTAAATAATGGTCTCTATCAACCCAATATTATCGCTTAATCCTTTGATTTCCATCCCGTATAATTCCAATACGAATTTCAATATCCCTTAGCATACACCACAACCTCTTAACATACAATATCCCTTCGACTGAATTTATAGATAACTAACCCCATCTTGTAAGTAATTACCTAACAAAGAAGATATAAAGACTACTAATATGTAAATATTAACGTGCGTCACAATTATTTTCACATAATAAAGTTCAACAATTCAACAACGAAAACAATTAGCAGTTAAACACACAACCTCGAACAATAATAATAATAATAGGATCGGTAGAATCATGTTACCTTACATAGCATAAACGGATTGAAATCCAAGCTCAACAAAATAAGCCGGATCGATGATTGTATTTGCGGAAACACAAGGTTTAACAATAGCAAGGTGTGAACCCAAAAAGGAATTAAACGGACGGAATCTTTATGCACACTTGATCTTATGAACCAAGAGGAATTAACGATTGATGATAATAGACTAATTGACAAATGAGTTTTAAGAGGTAAGGAAAAGCAAACTTACAGGAAGCCTGAGAGGAGCCAAGGATTAGTAAAGAGGTTGATATAATTTTGGGATTGTGATAATAATGGAATAACTTAGGGTTAAATATTGATAGATCGAAAATATAATTCCATAAATTAAGATGGGTCTAAACTGTTAATAAGCCAGGCAAAGAATTAAAAGACTCTTACCTTAAATTGATCATTCTCTTTTATAAGAAACAAAATAATCAAACACGTTTTAATAAAATTTAAGACGCTACTTTTAAGTTTAATAAATCTCAAAAATAAATACACATATATAAGATAAGATAGCGAAAATATCGGATATTACAATCTTCCCCTCTTAAATGAACTTCGTCCCCGAAGTTCGAATTTATAAAATAAAACAAAGTTAGAAATTTGACTAGTATTTCATTCCACCCTCCTTAAAAACAAAGTTCGTCCCCGAACTTAAAAATTCAAAACATTTTGTGTCACAAAAGTTCAAGAAAGGTTTTAAAGGACAAATGGGCGGTGTTAAGAGGTGACGATCTTAAAACCTAACCAAGAAAAAACCCGCTCTGATACCAATTGTAACACCCCATATTTTTGGCTAAATTTAAAACTTACATTTACATACAAATGCGCCAAAATACGAGATATTATAATTAATATACAAAGTCTCTTACTACAAATCCTTTTAAAAATGAAATAATACAAACTGGAAGCAAAACTTTACAAAGTCCTTAATAAATATCTTCTCTTGAAATAAAAATCCTTTTGAATAGCAACGGAAATCACATGAAAATAAAAACAGAGGACAGAAAGGAACTACCCCCATGAGGAGTAGCCCCGTAGAGAGAAAGCACGTCAGCCGGAAAGCTGAGTAACAGATAATACCTCAATAGAAGCATAATAGTTTTTGGTCATGACGTGGAAACAAGCACACGTAAAAATAAAAATAAATAGAGAGAATAATAAAAACACTCCCCATAAACTAATCTGAACCTCTAACTTATTCCATACTATTCCTTTAATACAACTCTTATCTCATTCCTCCACAATTAACCAAGTCTCAGCTCATTAGTCCGTCTCACTCACTACTCCATCTCCTAATATAATAATTCAAAGTTACCATGTCTTTGTATTCTCATCATCGGCCCTAAGCCAAGGACAAGGGGTGAGTGGTAGCGGGATAAACCGCGAAACAATACTACCATCTCAATATCGATTTCAAACTCAAATAACTCAAATAACTCAATAACTCAATAACCATGGTCACTCAGACCGTAAACACAAGATGGCACAAAGGCCCCATAACTCAATACCAGTAACAAATATTCATCTCAATTTCGATATCAATATTGTCAAAGGTTCAAAGAATCGTGCTCAATACTTAGAGTATAAACTCCAAGCTACTCACCCACGAGTCCAGGTCAAAGGAAACGATAACTAACAATACAATACGTAAGCTTAGCTCACCATATAGCCCAACCTCAAAACCTCAAATAATAAATCTCAAAAACAAGAAATTCGGCTCCATTGAGCTACCCACTACTATGTGTATACCAAAGTAATGACGTCGATTCTTTTGGTTTGATTACCACCAAACCATCTTGTCAACTAAATAATGGTCTCTATCAACCCAATATTATCGCTTAATCCTTTGATTTCCATCCCGTATAATTCCAATACGAATTTCAATATCCCTTAGCATACACCACAACCTCTTAACATACAATATCCCTTCGATTTGAATTTATAGATAACTAACCCCATCTTGTAAGTAATTACCTAACAAAGAAGATATAAAGACTACTAATATGTAAATATTAACGTGCGTCACAATTATTTTCACATAATAAAGTTCAACAATTCAACAACGAAAACAATTAGCAGTTAAACACACAACCTCGAACAATAATAATAATAATAGGATCGGTAGAATCATGTTACCTTACGTAGCATAAACGGATTGAAATCCAAGCTCAACAAAATAAGCCGGATCGATGATTGTATTTGCGGAAACACAAGGTTTAACAATAGCAAGGTGTGAACCCAAAAAGGAATTAAACGGACGGAATCTTTATGCACACTTGATCTTATGAACCAAGAGGAATTAACGATTGATGATAATAGACTAATTGACAAATGAGTTTTAAGAGGTAAGGAAAAGCAAACTTACAGGAAGCCTGAGAGGAGCCAAGGATTAGTAAAGAGGTTGATATAATTTTGGGATTGTGATAATAATGGAATAACTTAGGGTTAAATATTGATAGATCGAAAATATAATTCCATAAATTAAGATGGGTCTAAACTGTTAATAAGCCAGGCAAAGAATTAAAAGACTCTTACCTTTAATTGATCATTCTCTTTTATAAGAAACAAAATAATCAAACACGTTTTAATAAAATTTAAGACGCTACTTTTAAGTTTAATAAATCTCAAAAATAAATACACATATATAAGATAAGATATCGAAAATATCGGATATTACAATCTTCCCCTCTTAAATGAACTTCGTCCCCGAAGTTCGAATTTATAAAATAAAACAAAGTTAGAAATTTGACTAGTATTACATTCCACCCTCCTTAAAAACAAAGTTCGTCCCCGAACTTAAAAATTCAAAACATTTTGTGTCACAAAAGTTCAAGAAAGGTTTTAAAGGACAAATGGGCGGTGTTAAGATGTGACGATCTTAAAACCTAACCAAGAAAAAACCCGCTCTGATACCAATTGTAACACCCCATATTTTTGGCTAAATTTAAAACTTACATTTACATACAAAACTGGCCAAAATACGGGATATTATAATTAATATACAAAGTCTCTTACTACAAATCCTTTTAAAAATGAAATAATACAAATTGGAACCAAAACTTTATAAAGTCCTTAATAAAAATCTTCTCTTGAAATAAAAATTCTTTTGAATAGCAACGGAAATCACCTAAAAATAAAAACAGAAGACAGAAAAGAACTACCCCCATGACGAGTAGCCCCGTAGAGAGAAAACACGTCAGCCGGAAAGTTGAGTAACAGATAATACCTCAATAGAAGCATAATAGTTTTTGGTCATGACGTGGAAACAAGCACACGTAAAAATAAAAATAAATAGAGAGAATAATAAAAACACTCCCCATAAACTAATCTGAACCTCTAACTTATTCCATACTATTCCTTTAATACAACTCTTATCTCATTCCTCCACAATTAACCAAGTCTCAGCTCATTAGTCCGTCTCACTCACTACTCCATCTCCTAATATAATAATTCAAAGTTACCATGTACTGTATTCTCATCATCGGCCCTAAGCCAAGGACAAGGGGTGAGTGAACTGGCGGGATAAACCGCGAAACAATACTACCATCTCAATATCGATTTCAAACTCAAATAACTCAAATAACTCAATAACTCAATAACCATGGTCACTCGGATCAGTAAACACAAGATGGCACAAAGGCCCCATAACTCAATACCAAAGAACAAATATTCATCTCAATTTCGATATCAATATTGTCAAAGGTTCAAAGAATCGTGCTCAATACTTAGAGTATAAACTCCAAGCTACTCACCCACGAGTCCAGGTCAAAGGAAACGATAACTAACAATACAATACGTAAGCTTAGCTCACCATATAGCCCAACCTCAAAACCTCAAATAATAAATCTCAAAAACAAGAAATTCGGCTCCATTGAGCTACCCACTACTATGTGTATACCAAAGTAATGACGTCTGATTCTTTTTGGTTTGATTACCAGCAAACCATCTTATCAACTAAATAATGGTCTCTATCAACCCAATATTATCTCTTAATCCTTTGATTTCCATCCCGTATAATTCCAATACGAATTTCAATATCCCTTAGCATACACCACAACCTCTTAACATACAATATCCCTTCGACTGAATTTATAGATAACTAACCCCATCTTGTAAGTAATTACCTAACAAAGAAGATATAAAGACTACTAATATGTAAATATTAACGTGCGTCACAATTATTTTCACATAATAAAGTTCAACAATTCAACAACGAAAACAATTAGCAGTTAAACACACAACCTCGAACAATAATAATAATAATAGGATCGGTAGAATCATGTTACCTTACGTAGCATAAACGGATTGAAATCCAAGCTCAACAAAATAAGCCGGATCGATGATTGTATTTGCGGAAACACAAGGTTTAACAATAGCAAGGTGTGAACCCAAAAAGGAATTAAACGGACGGAATCTTTATGCACACTTGATCTTATGAACCAAGAGGAATTAACGATTGATTATAATAGACTAATTGACAAATGAGTTTTAAGAGGTAAGGAAACGCAAACTTACAGGAAGCCTGAGAGGAGCCAAGGATTAGTAAAGAGGTTGATATAATTTTGGGATTGTAATAATAATGGAATAACTTAGGGTTAAATATTGATAGATCGAAAATATAATTCCATAAATTAAGATGGGTCTAAACTGTTAATAAGCCAGGCAAAGAATTAAAAGACTCTTACCTTAAATTGATCATTCTCTTTTATAAGAAACAAAATAATCAAACACGTTTTAATAAAATTTAAGACGCTACTTTTAAGTTTAATAAATCTCAAAAATAAATACACATATATAAGATAAGATAGCGAAAATATCGGATATTACAATCTTCCCCTCTTAAATGAACTTCGTCCCCGAAGTTCGAATTTATAAAATAAAACAAAGTTAGAAATTTGACTAGTATTACATTCCACCCTCCTTAAAAACAAAGTTCGTCCCCGAACTTAAAAATTCAAAACATTTTGTGTCACAAAAGTTCAAGAAAGGTTTTAAAGGACAAATGGGCGGTGTTAAGATGTGACGATCTTAAAACCTAACCAAGAAAAAACCCGCTCTGATACCAATTGTAACACCCCATATTTTTGGCTAAATTTAAAACTTACATTTACATACAAAACTGGCCAAAATACGGGATATTATAATTAATATACAAAGTCTGTTACTACAAATCCTTTTAAAAATGAAATAATACAAATTGGAACCAAAACTTTATAAAGTCCTTAATAAAAATCTTCTCTTTAAATAAAAATTCTTTTGAATAGCAACGGAAATCACCTAAAAATAAAAACAGAAGACAGAAAAGAACTACCCCCATAACGAGTAGCCCCGTAGAGAGAAAACACGTCAGCCGGAAAGTTGAGTAACAGATAATACCTCAATAGAAGCAGAATAGTTTTTGGACATGACGTGGAAACAAGCACACGTAAAAATAAAAATAAATAGAGAGAATAATAAAAACACTCCCCATAAACTAATATGAACCTCTAACTTATTCCATACTATTCCTTTAATACAACTCTTATCTCATTCCTCCACAATTAACCAAGTCTCAGCTCATTACTCCGTCTTACTCACTACTCCATCTCCTAATATAATAATTCAAAGTAACCATGTACTGTATTTTCATCATCGACCCTAAGCCAAGGACAAGGGGTGAGTGAACTGGCGGGATAAACCGCGAAACAATACTTCCATCTCAATATCGATTTCAAACTCAAATATCTCAATAACTCAATAACCATGGTCACTCAGGCCGTAAACACAAGATGGCACAAAGGCCCCATAACTCAATACCAGTAACAAATATCTATCTCAATTTCGATATCGATATTGTTAAAGGTTCAAATAACCGTGCTCAATACTTAGAGTATAAACTCAAAGCTACTCACCCACGAGTCAAGGTCAAAGGAAATGTTAACTAACAATACAATACGTAAGCTTAACTCACCATATAGCCCAACCTCAAAACCTCAAATAATAAATCTCAAAAACAAGAAATTCGGCTCCATTGAGCTACCCACTACTATGTGTATACCAATGTAATGACGTCTGATTCTTTTTGGTTTGATTACCACCAAACCATCTTATCAACTAAATAATGGTCTCTATTAACCCAATATTATCGCTTAATCCTTTGATTTCCAGCCCGTATAATACCAATACGAATTTCAATATCCCTTAGCATACACCACAACCTCTTAATATACAATATCCCTTCGACTGAATTTATAGATAACTAACCCCATCTTGTAAGTAATTACCTAACAAAGAAGATATAAAGACTACTAATATGTAAATATTAATGTGCGTTACAATTATTTTCACATAATAAAGTTCAACAATTCAACAACATAAATAATTAGCAGTTAAACACACAACCTCGAACAATAATAATAATAATAAGATCGGTAGAATCGTGTTACGTTACGTAGCATAAACGGATTGAAATCCAAGCTCAACAAAATAAGCCGGATCGATGATTGTATTTGCGGAAACACAAGGTTTTACAATAGCAAGGTGTGAACCCAAAAAGGAATTAAACGGACGGAATCTTTATGCACACTTAATCTTATGAACCAAGAGGAATTAACGATTGATGATAATAGACTAATTGACAAATGAGTTTTAAGAGGTAAGGAAAAGCAAACATACAGGAAGCCTGAGAGGAGCCAAAGATTAGTAAAGCAGTTGATATAATTTTGGGATTGTGATAATAATGGAATAACTTAGGGTTAAATATTGATATATCGAAAATATAATTCCATAAAATAAGATGGGTCTAAACCGTTAATAAGCCAGGCAAAGAATTAAAAGACTCTTACCTTAAATTGATCTTTCTCTTTTATAAGAAACAAAATAATCAAACACGTTTTAATAAAATTTAAGACGCTATAACAATAATAACAACTTTAGATACCTTCTTTTTTAGTCATGGAAAGAGAAGCTATTTCTTCTCCAAGTAAACCCTGAAAAAACCAAAAACACGTTAATCTTCATCTTTTTTCTTGTTTTTTCAGCTTGACCATGGCTAAAACAAGAGCGCGCAATAAACAAATTGTGAATACTGGAACTGTTGAGAGTGTAGTCTCGACTTCGGTGAACTCTACGGAACCGATTGTGGAAGATATGACAGAGGAAGAAGCACTTTTGGAGGATCCTGAGGGTATTTCTGCTGCGGCTGAGAATTCAGGTACTCCTTCATCTGAAATAGTGGGTCAATTGCTTAATCTTACGGGGTTCTTAGAGAAACAACCAGTAGTTGAGACTCAGACTGAGGAGCCTGTTCTTCCTAACCCTGCTACTGATCTAGGCATTGGTATCACTCGACCTTGGAATGTGGTTGCTAAACCCTCCCCTGGTATGAGTCTTAATTACTGTGATAAAAGTAGGGATGCAGGAATTGTTAAGATTGTTGAGGATGATGTAGCTGATAAGATTAGGTTTTGGAACAATACTCTTATGGGTAATTTTTTGGGTTCTAAACCAAAGCTTCCACAAGTGGATGATTTTGTTTTGAAAAATTGGAAGAATGTAACTCGTCCTGTAGTTCAATACTATAAGAAAGGTTGGTTCAGCTTTCGCTTCCTTTCCGCTGAGGACATGAATGAGGTTCTTAAGGGTGGGCCATGGACTATGGGGTCTAGTAATTTGATTCTGAAGCAGTGGTCTCCGTCCTACTCTCAGGAGATGGATTCTGTTTTAACAGTTCCTGCTTGGGTCCTATTCCCAGACCTAGATCCTTTCACGTGGTCTGAGAATGTCTTAAGTAAGATGGCAAGCACAATTGGGAAACCTCTATTTGCAGATTTACCAACAACTTTTAAGTTCAAACTGCTATTTGCTAGGGTTTTGGTGGAAGTTAATGTGGCTGAGGAACTGCCCAAAACTGTTACAGTCACATCTCCATATCATGGAACAACCACACAAAGAATCATATATGAGTGGTTGCCTTATTCCTGTCACTGTTGTAGGAAGTTGGGACATACTAAGGAGCATTGCAAATTCACTAAAATTAACAAACAATTAGAGGAAAAAAGGAAGGCTAGTAAGGTGGTTCAGGAATATAGACCAGTGCAGACAGCTAAGTCTCCTCCCTGAAACTCAGAGGCACTGGACTCAGAATGCAATGGGCTAGGCCATAATCCTCCTGTAACTGGGGGTGAACAATCTACTGAACAGAAGGAAAAGAGCTCAGAATGCGTTAAGCTAGGCTTCATTCCTTCATCCTCAGAGATTAGTTCATCTCCTGTTGTCAGTGAGGTGGGTTCAGGATCCCATGTGCTAGGTCCTAATTGTTCTGATGCTGTAGGAAGGGAAGAAGGAAAGAACACTGGAATGGATATATCACAGGTTGACTCTTATGCTGTTACTACTGCAAATACTTATTCTGTGCTGCAGCATGAGGGGCAATCATTGGATACTGATGTGGAGGTGGTCACTCTGGAGGGGGAGCCACCAGACTCTGCTCAATGATACTTTCTTCTTGGAACATTAGAGGTTTCAATGACCCAATAAAGCAGCATGAGGTTAGGGGTTATTTGAGTAGAAATAAAGTAGAAGTGTTTGGTTTGTTGGAGACTAGGGTGAAGGAGAATAATTTTGCTGCTATAAGTAGGACTTTTTCTTCTTATTTAGTATTAAATAATTATCCGTATCATTATAATGGTAGGATTTGGGTTTTCCTGGACACTAGAAAGGTCACTTTGATCTCTTCTTATGGCCATGATCAACTAGTTAATTTGGAAGTGCTTCATCATATTTCTAATAAGGTGATCCATGTCACTTTCATCTATGGAAGCAATGATGCTGGTCATAGGGAAAGATTATGGAATGAACTTACTGGATTAAAGGCTAAGGTTACTAACTGGATTTTGATGGGTGACTGGAATATTGTAAGGGACATGGAAGAGAGAATTGGGCCTAACCCTCCCTCTGTTACTGAAGTGTTGGCTTTTAATCAATCTTTACTAGACTGCCAATTAGAGGATCTACATAGCTTTGGATGTGAATATACTTGGACAAACAAACAAGAGAATACCACTAGAATTTGGTCTAGACTGGATAGAGTGGTTGCTAATTCTCTATGGTTGATCCAGTTTCCTAATACTCAGGTGAATGTTCTGGCATCTGGGATTTCTGATCATTCACCTTTGCTGGTCACTCTTCAGGATCATTATCAGCATAAACGAAGATTCAGTTACCTTAATTGCTGGGAGGAGCATCAGGATTATGGTCAGGTTGTACAACAGGCTTGGGATACTCCTGTTAAAGGAAATGCAATTTACAGGCTATTTTCTAAATTAAGAAATGTGAAGCTGAAACTTATCAACATACACAAATGCTCCTTTTCTGGGATTTCTGAGAAAGTAAAAGTTGCCTATCAACAGTTACAAGACTGTCAGCTTAGCCTCCAAACTAAGCCTCTGGACCCTTCTCTATTGGCACTTGAAAAAACTCTCCTGCAGAATTATCTAGCTCTTAAAAAAGCTGAAAAAAGTTCTCTCCTTCAGGGAGCTAAGATCCAGGATATAAAATATAATGATGCTTCCACCAGTCATTATTTTGCCCGCATTGCAGCTAGGAAGCATCATTGTTTTATTGGAAGAATCAGAGATAGAAATGGAGTTGATAAAGAGGGTCTGCCTGATGTTAACCAAGCCTTCATTGACTATTACCAGTGGCTTTTGGGTCAGCAAACCCCTGTTGACACTACTCTTATGGCATCTTTGGATGTACCAAAAGTTCCAGATTCTAGTTGGGTGGAGCTTTGCAGGGAGGTTGAGGATAAAGAAATACAGACTGCTCTCTTCTCTATTGCTTCTAACAAAAGTCCAGGGCAAGATGGTTTTTCTGCCCAATTCTTCAAAACTTCTTGGAATATTGTTAAACATGAGTTTTGTGATGCTGTCAAAGGGTTTTTCAAAACTGGGAAAACGTCTAAGCAAGCGAATAATACCTTACTTGCCCTGATTCCAAAAAAGCCTGTTGTCTCTATTTTTCTGGACTATAGGCCAATTGCATGTTGCACTGTCTTCTATAAGACAGTCAGCAAGATTTTATGTTCTAGACTCAAGCCACTCTTACCTGTCATTGTTGGACAAGAACAAGGAGCGTTTGTTGCTGGGAGGAGCATCTTTGAAAACATAATGTTAACTCAATCTTTGGTGAAGGGTTATGGACAGCAAGGGCTTTCTCCTCGATGTTTAATTAAAGTTGACATCAGGAAGGCCTTTGACTCCCTTCAATGGGACTTTATAGGTAATTTGCTGCAGTATTTCAATTTCCCTGAGAAATTTCAGAGGTGGATTATGGGGAGCATCACATCAACATGGTTTAGCTTGAAAATAAATGGTGATCACATTGGTTTTTTCAAGGGAGCTAGTGGCTTAAGACAGGGAGACCCTTTTTCCCCCTTCCTTTTTGTTATGAGTATGGAAATCCTATCTAGGATTTTAAGAGGCATTCATCAACAGTATCAGGTTTCCTACCACCCTAAATGTGGGAAATTGGGGCTCAATCATTTAATTTTCGCTGATGACCTGATGCTATTTGTTAGGGGAGACACTCCATTTGTTCAAGCTATCACCTCCTCACTGGATTCTTTTGCTTTGCTATCTGGTCTGCATGCTAATCCAGAAAAAACTAACATTTACATGGCTGGCATAAGAGATAATATCAAGCAGGAAATCTTAAGATCATTGGTTTATCTTGAAGGTTTCTTCCCCTTCAGATATTTGGGTGTACCCTTGAATCTTTGGTAAGCTTAATAAGACCATGTTTGCAGACCTAATTGCAAAAGTTCAGAAAGTTTTGAATCACTGGTCTACCTATAAGCTTTCATATCTTTGGGAAAATTAGCCGATAAATTCTGTCATCTTTGGATTCAAACAATTTTGGTGCTCTACCTTATTGATTCCTAAAGGCGTGCTCAAACTCATTACAAAATTCTCGGGAGATTTCTTTGGGATTTCAAGAGAGTCATAGGAAATTGATTATGAAGAGCTGGGATTCTTGTTGTGCCCCTTATACTGAAGGAGGTTTTAATATTAAGGAAATTTTAGTCTGGAATAAATGCATCATATGTAAGTGGATTTGGGGGATTATTCAACACTCTGATAGCATATGGACCAACTGGAATTATGCTTACAACATTAAGTCTGGTGATTTTTGGACTCTTCAGAAGAAAAATACTCACTCTGAGAGTTGGAGGAGTATTTTGCTGGTTAGGGATGAGCTGCTGAATATGGTGGGCAATGGACCAACTGCTGAAAGCTTACTGTCTGGCTGTGTCAAGAAGGGATGCATTCAGTTATCCTTACTTTATGATAAGTTTCGCAGGAAAGGTAATCCAATCAGTTGGGGAGCAACAGTCTGGCATCGAGCTGTTCTGCCTAAACACAGTGTGTTTCTTATGCTAGCTATGAAACAGAAACTGGCTACTATTGATAAATTGAACCACAGGGGAATCTCACTGGTTAACAGATGTGTTCTATGCAAAGCTGACAATGAAACGCATAAACACTTGGTCTTTCAGTGCATTTTTTCTGCTGCTATTTGGCATCAAGTTTTGCATTGGCTAAGAGTGCAGCACAGGACGTCTAAACTGAGCAAAGAGGTCCACTAGATAGCGGGTAAGAGGGTCAGGAAGCATTGGAAGGCTCAATGGTTTTCTAGCTGCTTGGGGGCTACAGTTTATAGTCTATGGGAGGAAAGAAATATCAGAATTTTTCAGGGGTTAGAACATGATGAAGATTATGTTGTCAAACGCATAAAATATTTTGTTAGTATACGATTATTGTCTGTAAATTCTCCCTCAAAAGAAGGGGAGATTATAGGGTCCTTTAATGCTTGATTAGGTTCTCTATTGGCTCTCTTTTGTAAGATTGGCCTCCTTTTTTTTCCCTATATGGTAGAATACATGGCTTGCTATTCTTGCAAAAAAAAAATTTAAGACGCTACTTTTATGTTTAATAAATCTCAAAAATAAATACACATATATAAGATAAGATATCGAAAATATCGGATATTACAATCTTCCCCTCTTAAAATGAACTTCGTCCCCGAAGTTCGAATTTATAAAATAAAACAAAGTTAGAAATTTGACTAGTATTACATTCCACCCTCCTTAAAAACAAAGTTCGTCCCCGAACTTAAAAATTCAAAACATTTTGTGTCACAAAAGTTCAAGAAAGGTTTTAAAGGACAAATGGGCGGTGTTAAGATGTGACGATCATAAAACCTAACCAAGAAAAAACCCGCTCTGATACCAATTGTAACACCCCATATTTTTGGCTAAATTTAAAACTTACATTTACATACAAAACTGGCCAAAATACGGGATATTATAATTAATATACAAAGTCTCTTACTACAAATCCTTTTAAAAATGAAATAATACAAATTGGAACCAAAACTTTATAAAGTCCTTAATAAAAATCTTCTCTTGAAATAAAAATTCTTTTGAATAGCAACGAAAATCACCGAAAATAAAAAAGAAAGATTTAAAAGAACTACCCATGACGAGTACCCCGTAGAGAGAGAGAAAACACGTCGGTAGGAAAGCCGAGTAATGAGATAATACCTCAATAGAAGCAGAATAGTTTTTGGTCATGACGTGGAAACAAGCACACGTAAAACTAAAAATAAATAGAGAGAATAATAAAAACACTCCCCATAAACTAATCTGAACCTCTAACTGATTCCATACTATTCCTTTAATACAACTCTTATCTCATTCCTCCACAATTAACCAAGTCTCAGCTCATTACTCCGTCTCACTCACTACTCCATCTCCTAATATAATAATTCAAAGTAACCATGTACTGTATTCTCATCATCGACCCTAAGCCAAGGACAAGGGGTGAGTGAACTGGCGGGATAAACCGCGAAACAATACTTCCATCTCAATATCGATTTCAAACTCAAATAACTCAATAACCATGGTCACTCAGACAGTAAACACAAGATGGCACAAAGGCCCCATAACTCAATACCAGTAACAAATATCCATCTCAATTTCGATATCGATATTGTTAAAGGTTCAAAGAACCGTGCTCAATACTTAGAGTATAAACTCAAAGCTACTCACCCACAAGTCAAGGACAAAGGAAATGATAACTAACAATACAATACGTAAGCTTAGCTCACCATATAGCCCAACCTCAAAACCTCAAATAATAAATCTCAAAAACAAGAAATTCGGCTCCATTGAGCTACCCACTACTATGTGTATACCAATGTAATGACGTCTGATTCTTTTTGGTTTGATTACCACCAAACCATCTTATCAACTAAATAATGGTCTCTATTAACCCAATATTATCGCTTAATCCTTTGATTTCCAGCCCGTATAATACCAATACGAATTTCAATATCCCTTAGCATACACCACAACCTCTTAACATACAATATCCCTTCGACTGAATTTATAGATAACTAACCCCATCTTGTAAGTAATTACCTAAAAAAGAAGATATAAAGACTACTAATATGTAAATATTAACGTGCGTTACAATTTTTTTCACATAATAAGGTTCAACAATTCAACAACGGAAATAATTAGCAGTTAAACACACAACATCGAACAATAATAATAATAATAGGATCAGTAGAATCGTATTACCTTACGTAGCATAAACGGATTGAAATCCAAGCTCAACAAAATAAGCCGGATCGATGATTGTATTTGCGGAAACACAAGGTTTTACAATAGCAAGGTGTGAACCCAAAAAGGAATTAAACGGACGGAATCTTTATGCACACTTGATCTTATGAACCAAGAGGAATTAACGATTGTTGATAATAGACTAATTGACAAATGAGTTTTAAGAGGTAAGGAAAAGCAAACATACAGGAAGCCTGAGAGGAGCCAAGGATTAGTAAAGCAGTTGATATAATTTTGGGATTGTGATAATAATGGAATAACGTAGGGTTAAATATTGATAGATCTAAAATATAATTCCATAAAATAAGATGGATCTAAACCGTTAATAAGCCAGGCAAAGAATTAAAAGACTCTTACCTTAAATTGATCTTTCTCTTTTATAAGAAACAAAATAATCAAACACGTTTTAATAAAATTTAAGACGCTACTTTTAAGTTTAATAAAACTCAAAAATAAATACACATATATAAGATAAGATATCGAAAATATCGGGTATTACAATCTTCCCCTCTTAAAATGAACTTCGTCCCTGAAGTTCGAATTTATAAAATAAAAAAAAGTTAGAAATTTGACTAGTATTACATTCCACTCTCCTTAAAAACAAAGTTCGTCCCCAAACTTAAAAATTCAAAACATTTTGTGTCACAAAAGTTCAAGAAAGGTTATAAAGGACAAATGGGTGGTGTTAAGATGTGACGATCTTAAAACCTAACCAAGAAAAAACCGCTCTGATACCAATTGTAACGCCCCATATTTTTGGCTAAATTTAAAACTTACATTTACATACAAAACTGGCCAAAATACGGGATATTATAATTAATATACAAAGTCTCTTACTATAAATCCTTTTAAAAATGAAATAATCTAAATTGGAACCAAAACATTACAAAGTCCTTAATAAATATCTTCTCTTGAAATAAAAATCCTTTTGAATAGCAACGGAAATCACCTGAAAATAAAAACAGAGGACAGAAAGGAACTACCCCCATGACGAGTAGCCCCGTAGAGAGAAAGCACGACAGCCGGAAAGCTGAGTAACAGATAATGCCTCAATAGAAGCAGAATAGTTTTTGGTCATGACGTGGAAACAAGCACAAGTAAAAATAAAAATACATAGGGAAAATAATAAAAACACTCCCCATAAACTAATCTGAACCTCTAACTTATTCCATACTATTACTTTAATACAACTCTTATCTCATTCCTCCACAATTAACCAAGTCTCAGTCCATTACTCCGTCTCACTCACTACTCCATCTCCTAATATAATAATTTAAAGTAACCATGTACTGTATTCTCATCATCGACCCTAAGCCAAGGACAAGGGGTGAGTGAACTGGCGGGAGAAACCGTGAAACAATACTTCCATCTCAATATCGATTTCAAACTCAAATAACTCAATAACTCAATAACCATGGTCACTCAGACCGTAAACACATGATGGCACAAAGGCCCCATAACTCAATACCAGTAACAAATATCCATCTGAATTTCGATATCGATATTGTCAAAGGTTCAAAGAACCGTGCTCAATACTTAGCGTATAAATTCAAAACTACTCACCCACGAGTCAAGGTCAAAGGAAACGATAACTAACAATACAATACGTAAGCTTAGCTCACCATATAGCCCAACCTCAAAACCTCAAATAATAAATTTCAAAAACAAGAAATTCGGCTCCATTGAGCTACCCACTACCATGTGTATACCAATGTAATGACGTTTGATTCTTTTTGGTTTGATTACCACCAAACCATCTTATCAACTAAATAATGGTCTCTATTAACCCAATATTATCGCTTAATCCTTTGATTTCCAGTTGTATAATACCAATACGAATTTCAATATCCCTTAGCATACACCACAACCTCTTAACATACAATATCCCTTCGACTGAATTTATAGATAACTAACACCATCTTGTCAGTAATTACCTAACAAAGAAGATATAAAGACTATTAATATGTAAATATTAACGTGCGTCACAATTATTTTCACATAATAAAGTACAACAATTCAACAACGGAAACAATTAGAAGTTAAACACACAACCTCAAACAATAATAATAATAATAATAATAATAGGATCGGTAGAATCGTGTTACCTTACGTAGCATAAACGGATTGAAATCCAAGCTCAACAAAATAAGCCGGATCGATGATAGTATTCGCGGAAACGCAAGGTTTAACAATAGCAAGGTGTGAACCCAAAAAGGAATTAAATGGACGGAAACTTTATGCACACTTAATCTTATGAACCAGGAGGAATTGACGATTGATGATAATAGACAAATTGACAAATGAGTTTTAAGAGGTAAGGAAAAGCAAACTTACAGGAAGCCTGAGAGGAGCCAAGGTGGTGTGTATTTAAAACTCGTCGTCAAAAATTACCAACCAAAACAATATTTATAACTTTAAAACTTACTCTTAGTAAAGAGGCAAGTAAAGGTCAGATCCCAAGGGACGGGTATTGATGTAGGATTCTCAATTGCAAATGGTTGTGTCTTAGGGTGTCACAATTTGGGTTGAGCTAGGAGATACATTAAACTAATCAACATGATGAAAGTAAATTAATGAAAAACAAATCAAGGTAAATAAAGAGGTTGTAAACAATTGAATAAAACCACTAGGGTGTCATGGGTTCATAGGGGATTCATGGGAGTTGATCATACAAACATGTTCTCAATTATATGCAAGCACTTATTGTTGTGATGGGATCGAGTTGGTGTATAAGCTTACAATCCCTAAGAAGGTTTGGGTCCCGGAGCTGAATCGATTAGATTGTACAACACCTACAAGTCGACTTAATCCTTCCTATTCAACTATATGCATGGTCTAATGAGGCTCGAGTTGGTGGATAAGCTTACAAGCCTCATTGAAAAGATAGGTGATGGATCAAAAAATGCAAGGATTCATAGGCTCGCATTTCATCAAACATAACATTGTTGGGATTCTACAATCTCATATGTTTACATATTCATAGTATGATAATTTAATTTAGTCATAAAATTAAAACGGATCTTATGCATGCAAAACGATTACAAGTATAAGGAGAAAAATCAATTGTTACATTGATAATTTCGGATAAATGGGCACTAGCAAGTTCACCTTCTTACTAGTTCTTGAGCTTTCCAAAATGGAAGAATAAGATTCAAGTTGAGAATCTCTCCTAAGGAATTATACCCAAGGTAATACCCTTAATAATTATAATTAATATGAACTAGTATTAATTAAAATCTTACATAAAATTGACACAAAATATTAATTTTGTTCTCTCTTATTTCGGTTAAGAGGAGAGGATTTTTATGAGTTTTCTTTCTCTAAAATATTTCACAAAAATGTAGAGAGTAGTTGAATGAATAATACACTACAAGAATATCAATGTATGTAATGTAAAATAAGAGAAAACCCTTTTGTTTTCTCTTCAAAAAACCGGGTGGTAGGGGGTGGTTTTTTAGGCCAATACATGGTCTTGTTCTTCTCAATAATAGACTAGATATGCAAGGCTAGGTATTAGGTTTAATAATTATGTTCTTATTTAAAATAAAACACAATATAAACCATAAACCCCTCCAATATTTCGGTACACTTGGATAAAATGGGTAGTCCATTTTATTTTGTCATTTGTTAATTTTTGTCACATGTTACATGTTACATGACATGTTACAATGCAATGTATTTTTAACATAATAAAAATCAACATATTAATAAAATATGTCACACACAAAATTAACTAGTAATTCTTAATTACATGTACCAAAATGGTTTATCAAATTATAAATTTACAACAACTTGTATTTATAATAAATTATTCATTCTGTTTCAATTGTTTCGTAACAATAATTCAATCTAAGTAATAAAATAATTTGATTACTTAGACTGTATCTCATCTAATCGAATTAGAATGAGACACGTTAATTTTACTCATAAAATCATCCGTTAATTTTAAGCAATTTAATTAACTCGTATTGGCATACGATTAATTAAATGATCAATTAAGAGTATTACCCTATATATATGACCTGAGGGTATCAACTGATCACCACCGTCGCACGACAGTAATGTCAAACTCTAGTCAGCCAATCATTACCGATATGTGTGGACCAGTTGACTGTAAAATATTACTTTCCCTCATGCATTCTTAAATATGAGATTTAAACATGTGATCATCATGATCGGCAATTGTGATCGCATTATTGTCGGGGACACTAACTCCAACAATCTCCCACTTGTCCTCGACAAGTGTGCGTCACTAATTCTCTTGTCCTATTACTATCTCCCACTCAATGCAAGGTGTCTTTCGGGTCGTACTTGCAAGTGATCATATCGAGAGTGGTTTCCTCGATCCGGGGAATAACCGATTGACCGGAAGTATCTACCATAGATACCTTCCGAGCGTGGCCATGCATTTCCAGTTCATTACTCCTCGAGTGGCCCTGAGATATTGTTTTAACAATGACAAAGGGGTAGACAATTCTTATCGCACTATTCCCTTCGACTAGCCACAGCTCATTGTAACCCAAAATAAGCCCTTTAACCCCATTTACGAAGGTCGTAGGAACATAAATCAAAGTTACTCTGAAACTGTGCCACCTTGGGCGAACAATCTTTTTTCAAAAGAATCCACTCATTAGAATACTATAGTAGATCTTGCCACGACCAGGCTATATAAATTTTCCAGAACTCTATAAGCGGTCATTAGGCCCGACAAAGTGTTCCTAACAGTCTCCCTATGTGATCGACTAGTCATCTCATATGACTCTATGGCACTTGAACTTGCCATCAATCGCATCACACTCTAGTCACTTCGAGACGTCACATCATACAAGTGACTATGGGCGATTACTATGTCAATTTAGTTCACTTTAATGGGGTTCAATCTTGTCTCCACAACCCATTTGAATATGACAAAGTAATGGGAAAAATAAAAGACAACTGTGATTATGCATAGGAACAAATAAAACAACTCCTTTTATTTCATATCAAAATCTAACATAAAACTGGCATACGTTTAACTCCCATGGACGCAACATGTCCATAATGCTTAGCCTGCCATAAAGGCTTGGTGAGCGGATCAGCAATGTTATCATCCGTCCCTACCTTAACAATCGCAATTTCCTTCCTTTCAATGAAATCTCTAATTACATGGAATTTTCTAAGTACATGTCTAGATTTATTACTAGATTTGGGCTCTTTAGCTTGGAAGATAGTCCCATTGTTGTCACAATAGAAAGTAATGGTATCATTGGCGGTAGGCACTATTTTTAGCCCTTCCAAGATTTGCTTGATCCACATAGCTTCCTTTGCAGCTTCTGATGCTGCTATGTACTCAGCCTCCGTTGTAGAATCCGCAGTCACATCTTCCTTGAAACTTCTCCAGCTAACGGCGCCACCATTGAGCATGAAAACAAATCCAGCTTGTGATTTCATGTCATCTCTGTCTGTTTGAAAACTGGAGTCCGTGTAACCCTTAACACAGAGCTCGGAGTCACCTCCAAACATTAAGACAGAATCCTTAATCCTTCGCAATTATTTAAGGATGTTCTTGACGGCAATCCAGTGACTCTCACTAGGATTTCCTTGATATCTACTCGTCATGCTCAAAGCATACGAGACATCTGGACGAGTTCATATCATGGCATACATGATTGATCCAATGGCTGAAGCATAAGGGATCAACTTCATGCGTTCAACATCTTTGGGTTCGGTGGGTGATTGAGACTTGCTCAATATGGTCCCACTAACCATAGGAAGCAAGCCTCTTTTGGATTGGTCCATGCTGAAGCATCGAAGAATCTTATCAACATAAGATTCTTGACTTAATGCCAATATCCTTTTGGGTCTATCTCTATAGATCCGGATACCTAATATGCGTTGTGCTTCTCCTAAATCCTTTATTTTGAAGTGGTTACCTAACCACTCCTTAACAGAAGACAACATCGGAATGTCATTTCCAATTAGTAGTTGATGTCACCATAATTAGCGCATATTTAGCCCTCGAATTAGCCTTGTTCCCATGCTTTTTAGTGCATATTTGGGTCATTTATTGTCTTTAGTTCTTTGTTTTGCATATTCTTTGAGATTTTGATCCCTTGGTAGGAAAGGAGTAGGAATCTTGCATTTTCATGGCAAAACGAGACTAAATTGATTGAATTCAATGACCAAGCATCAAGGAGAGACAAGATTAGAAGGCCTTTGTACATATTATAGTAGATGGGCAATGTTGAGGAAGATCCTTGCATCCCCGAGGAAATCCCCAAGGATTTTATGAAGAAAAGGGAAGAAAAGAAGAAGAAACTAAGCTGAGCAGCAATCCGTGCGGATTGCCTTGAATCCGTCCGTCCTCCACAGCACAATCCGTGCGTCTTCCATCAAAGACGCCCGGGCAGTAGCTACCAGAAGACGTGCGTCTTCTCCCAAAGACGCCCGTGCCCATACCACAAATCCGCCCGTCCCGAGCCTAAGACGCACGGATTCCAGTCCAGCGCAAAATCCGTTTCTTCAAGCCTCCGAGAAAGATGCCCTTCCTTCGAAAAATACCGGCGTTTCCCTGCTCAAATCTAAAAAGTGTAATTACTAAATTAGCCTTAGTTAACCCTAATGCATCCACCTAATTTCCACTATAAATACCCCATTAGTCTAATTAGAAGAGCATGTTCTTCTTAGCAATCTTTAGTGTAGTTAATATCAATCAAATCTCTCTTTAGTTTTGTAATCAACAATTAATCAAGTTATAATACAAGTTTTATTTCCTTAATCTCTCTTTTGTTCATCCTTTATTTTGGGTAATTGAAGATTATTTGGGTTATTATTGGGAGATTGACAACCTCTCAATCAAGCATCAAGTACTTCTTTTATCTTTGCTTTATTATTGGATCATTAGTAGGTATAATTCTCTTAATCCCTTTTTAATTATTGTTAATTACTTTCATTTATTCATCTTGTTTTACTTTGTTGGTATGATTGACAACCTTGCTAGCATGATCAACATGATAATGAGTGAGTAGTCACCTAGCTAGGGTTAATGGGTAATTAGGGGAAACCAACATGGGGGATGATTCATGCTTAAATTAATATGCTTTCATGGTTTATTTGCTTGCTTTTTTTGATCTCGACTCATGCACATGTTATGTTTGATGAAATGCGAACCTATGAATCCTTGCATTTTTTACCCATCACCTATCTTTTCAATGAGACTTGTAAGACATAAACCAACTCGAGTCTCATTAGACCATGCATGTTGTTGAGTAGGGAAGACTAAGTCGACTTGTAGGTGTTGTACAATCTAATCGATTCGGCTCCGGGACCCAAACTTTCCTAGGATTGTAAGAAATAACCCAACTCAATCCATCACAACAATAATTGCTTGCTTATAATTTGAGAACATGTTTGTATGATCAATTCCCATGATTCCCCTATGATCCCATGACACCCTAGTGCTTTTTATCAATTGTTTACAACTGTTGGACCATATAGCTTATATGTTTATGTTTTGATGATGTCAAGGTGTTTTACATTCTATATACTTGTTGTGTGTAATTGTTTGTTGAGTATCTTAGAACTAACCTATTACGAGCAACAAAGAGGATTGTGACAATTGCATGAGAAGTTCAAACCTTCGTTCAAGATCAAACAATTCAAGATTCATTCAAGTATTATGTGAAGACGAAGTTCGTCTAAAGATTAATCAAGCTTGGATGATGACGTAGCCTATACTCGAAGATCTCCTTGATGATTAGAATAGTATAGGTGATTATCTCGTAATGGTAATCAAGAGTGAGTTTCTTGATTTAGTAAAGTTATAGCTTTGCAGCTATAACATTACTAGTAAAAGAGCTCAATGTTATAGCTCTTCTACTATAACATTGAAATGCTGAGTTTTTATACACGACTTATAAATGTTTCGAAAATTGTTTTATAATTGTTTAAAGTTTATTTTAAATGTTTTAATGAAAGTATTTATTTAATAAAGCCCGGTTTAGTGAGGAGTCCGGTTTTATTGTAAACGTTAATTGGTAGTTATGATGGATCAACTTATGAGTTGGACTTTACTACTAATTAGGGTTTCTATAATAGCCTCTCCTAAAACCTAAATTCTAATTGTATATTAAGACTAGGGTTTGCACGCACGAGCTTATGGGCCGTGATATCTCGTGTTGCCTAGGAGATATTAGGTAAAGATTTTATTCTATAATAATATCTTTACATATCTTATATATCTTACTTAATATATTTATTTATGATTAAAGATATTCTTGTTTTAGGAAATCTTATCATAATCTTAGAATTTATAGTAAAGATAATATTTGGAAAGATTATATTCTATCTTTTAGAATATTCTTTATTATCTTTCAAGACTTTTAGGAAAGAGATAATAAGAAGATATAATTTGTAATTATATCTTATTATTTCGGCTATTAGGGTTTGTGCAAAAACCGTGTAGCCTACTTCTCCTCCTATAAATACTTTGCTATTTACAACATCTAAAATAGAGACCTTAAGCGTAAAAATTATTTTCATCTTTAAAAAGCAAACCGTGTGTTTTAAGCAGAAAAACCGATTTGCAATTTTGAAAGGTCGTGTGTCATAAAAACTCGCATACTTGTTCTTCATTTATCGTTATAAGATAATAGTGCTTAGTTGAATTCTTAACTTGTTCATTAACGTGAACCTTTGTTAGAATCGTTAGTGCTTTCTTATTAGCGTAAGTTAGTCACTCGAGTATTTAACGGTACTCATTGAGTTACAGCTAGAGTTAGTTGTACGAGTTGGGTTAGTAAATTTGTAATCCTTAGAAAGGTACTAAATTTATTAATCGAGAATAGTGGACGTAGGTTTCGACTTGTGAAACTGAACCACTTCAAAAATCCGTGTGTCTCTTCTTCTTTCGTTTGTTTCGTTCATCACGTTCATCTTCATTAGTTGATTAGTTAAAGTTTAATCAATAAACTTTAAATAATCAATAACATTAGCATAATCGAAAAAGCTTTTAAAAAGTTTTAAATCCTCAATTCACCCCCCCTCTTGAGTATTTTGGATCAATTGACTCTTCAATTGGTATCAGAGCCTCGTGCTCTTGATTGCCTAACCGCAAAGAGGATGATCTATCTTGTTTTTCATTTATCTTATCGTTTTATATTCCGCTGCCTATCACGTGATAAATGGATTCCAAATATCTCAAGTGTCCCGTCTTTGATGGGAAGAATTATGGATTGTGGAAAACATGATGACTCACTATGTGAAAGGACACGATTGGGAGTGCTGGAGGATTATTCAAATTGGACCACACAAAATTCTTGTGGCATCCGAGCAAGGCACTACCTATGAGAAGAAAGAAGAGGACTATATCGAGGCCGACTACAAAAAGGCCGAAAAGAACTCCAAAGCAATAAGGCTTCTGCAAAACGGAATGACTTCTACCGAGTTTGATCGGTTCTCTTCATGTTCCACGGCCAAGGAGATATGGGATGGGCTCGAATTAGCTTATGAAGGGACTTCCATCGTTAGGAAGCACCGAATTGATTTGCTTATGCAAAAATATGAGCTATTCATCATGGAGCCTAATGAGTCTCTAGATAGTATGTCCGCAAGGTTTTCAAGCATCATAAATTAACTGAAAAACCTAGGTAGGAAATTCTGTACTGAGGACATTGCTAAAAAGGTTCTTAGGAGCCTTACTAAGAAGTGGCGTGCTAAGGTCAATGCAATGGAGGAATCACGAGATCTTGAAACCCTATCCTATCAAGAACTCATTGGTGATCTCATGGCCCATGAAATTACTCTTAACAAAGACGACGCTGAACCAAGTCGCAATAAGAGTATGGCCTTAAAGAGCGAAGAAGTGGACTCTGACCTAGAGGATGAAACTGTCTTGTTTGCACGACGTTTTAAAAATAAGATTTTTCGAAATAAACAAACAAAATCGTCCTATAACAATAATAACAACAAGTCATTCAACAAAAAGGTTAATGACTCAAAGTCGTCTTTCGCAAATAGAGGTTGCTTCAAGTGTGGAGAATCTGGTCATATGATCAAAGATTGTCCAACATGGGAGAAGATAAAGGACAAGACGAAACGTGAGAAGACAAAGAGAGAATTCAAGCAAGTTATGATGGCTTCGTGTTGGGGAGACCTTGACTCAGAAGATGACGAGGAATCTGAAGACGACGAAGTTGCAAACCTTTGTCTCAGCAGTGTGAGTCTTGACCTAATCTCCGACAGTGACGATGAAAGCACAAATTCTCATTCAAACTATTGCCTTCTTGGAGAATCAGACGAAGACCACGATGAAGAGGTAAGTTATCTTGAGCTTAAGAAACGTGTTAGGAAATTGTCTAAAAATGCTTTAATTGAATTCTTTGAACAATCTCTTGATAAGTGTCACGAACAGGATTTGGAATTGAAAGATCTAAAGGAACAGATTCTCGAAATCGCGGAAGAGAATCATACTCTCAAGACTAAAGCTAAGAAGTTGAAATCTAAAGTTATAGCTGAGAAAGCTACAACATTAGATTCTACTATGGCTGAAAAGAAGGAATTAGAGTCCAAAGTTATAGCTAATGAAGCTATAACTTCCGACCTAAAGCTTAACATCAAGCACCTTCAAGCCAAAGTTATAGCTAATGAAGTTATAACCTTAGAACTTAGAAAAGTCAAAGAACTCTTGGAAACTATGGTCACATCTAATGAAGAATTAATCTTGGATCAAAAGAAAGAGATAGATTCTCTTTCAAAGCAATTGAAAGAATCTAAGACTGATATGATCAATGTTAAGAAACAACACACAGTTGTTGTGTTCATTCTTAACAAACGATTCCAAGACTTTCGTGACAACTTTAAAAAGGACAATGATGTAGATCACACGAAATGTCAAGAGGAAATTAAAACCCTAAAAGACCTACTTCTACACGCTAGAAAAGTCCATGACAAGTGGGAAGGTAGCACAAAAGTCCTAAACTTCCTAACCGAACAATCTGACAATAATATGAAGATGGGGTTAGGACATGAGTGCTACAGCCCTAGAGATCACTCTAAATACAAATCAACAGCTTCAGAATTTGATTTTAAAAAAAGGAAGTATGCTGATCTTCCTGAATATTTGATTTGCAATTACTGTGGTCATACGGGTCATATCCAAATCAATTGTGTCAAGAAGGCTCATGATTTACGAAAAAATGCCGAACATGCCAAAACTGTTGACACAGTTGTCGAGGATAATGAAATCCCCACTAACGAACCTAACGAAGAAAGGAACAATAAATTTCGTTGGTTCTATGACATGGCCTTTGACTACTCTAAGAAACCTAGCACTTCACAAAGCCCTTGTAGATCTCAACCCAGTAAACCTATTCACAAGGCAAATAGTCAAGAGAGACCAAGAGAAATTCCTAGACCTAGAGAAAACCCTAACCCTAGAACTCCTCCCAAGCCAAACAAACCTAAAGTTAGAAAAATGGTCATTAGACGTGTTTGGGTTCGAAAGGATTTAGTATTTAGAGTAACTAATCATAAGGGACCCATCTTAGCTTGGGTAGCTAAAACTGTATCTAATCCTTTTTGCAGGAAGTAGTGAAAGAAAACAATCAATGGTATCTTGATAGTGGATGTTCAAGACACATGACCGGAGATAAGAATCTATTTCTTTCACTCAAGCCCTTCAACGGAGGAAAAGTGACGTTCGGGGACAACAAAAAGAGAAAAGACATTGGCGTTGGCAAAATCGGAATCTCTAAATCTCACGCGATAAGTGATGTTTATCTCGTGGATGGCCTAAAACACAACTTGCTAAGCATATCTCAATTATGCGACAAAGGTAACAAAGTAGTTTTTCATACTGATAGTTGTCGCATCATTATTGAAGGAACTAGCAATGTTATTCTTGAAGGCCACGGAAAAAGGAACGTGTATATGGTGGATTTAAATGCTGTGCCTACTAACTCTTTTTCGTGCATGAAAGTTACACCAGATGATCCTTGTTGGCATAAACGTTTTGGTCACATTAGCTCACTAACCCTGAACAAGCTCAAGAAGTGGGACTTGGTTGAGGGGTTACCTAAGATCAAGTTCGACCAAGAAAAGATGTGTGACACGTGTGCAAGGTGCAAACAAGTAAGATCATCGTTCAAACCTAAAAGAGTAGTAAGCACAAATCAAGCCTTGGAACTGGTACACATGGATTTATGTGGACCTATGAAGGTAAGGAGTAGAGGAGGATCCAGGTACGTCTTTGTTCTTGTAGACGACTACTCAAGGTATGTATGGCCTATCTTCCTTCATTCAAAAGACGAAACGTTTGATGAATTTGATTGTCTTATGAAACGTGTTCAAAATAAATATAAGACTAATCTAGTATCTATTAAATGCGGATCATGGCACCGAATTTGATAATCAAACTTTTATAGAATTCTCAGAGAGTTAATGGTGTAGGGCACAACTTTTTTGCACCAAGAACTCCTCAACAAAACGGTGTCGTTGAACGTATGAATAGAACTTTAGAAGATATGGCACGTACAATGCTCTTGTGTAGTGGTTTACCTCGTAACTTTTGGGCTGAAGCCATTAGTACTTCTTGCTACATCCGTAATCGTGCTATGATCCAACCTATTCTCAAGAAAACCCCCTACGAACTCCTTAGAGGTCGAAAACCTAATATCTCCCATCTTCGCTGTTTTGGGAGTAAATGTTTTGTACACAACAACGGTAAAAACCGGTTAAGTAAATTTGACCCTAGGAGTGATGAGGCGATTTTCATAGGATATTCAGATCATAGCAAGGCTTATAAAGTCTTCAATAAAAGAACTCTTTGTATTGAAGAGAGTATCCACGTTATTTTTGATGAAGATAACGTGTTTGATAAGCCCTTACAGGATGAGGAAGAAGACTTGGATGAACCCGACTTTCGTGTCTCAAGAGACGATCCCCCGGATTTGGAGTTAGAGGATAATTAGATTGAGGGAATAAACGATGAACTTGATCGTTCCTCAAAAGATAAAAAGGAGAAAAACAAAGTTATAGTTGATGATACTATAACATTGACTCAAGACAAGAACTCCCAAACCAATGTTATAGATGATGTTACTATAACATTGAATCCAAATCAAGGTGTAGAGTCCGAGGTTATAATCGGCTCTAATACAACACCCGGATTGGATTCAGGGGGAACTTCCTCTAATTCCGAACCAAATGAAGTCGGATCAAGCTTAAATAACGATGAAGAACCAAGTACTTCAACTAAATGGAAATACAAGAATTCACACCCCATGGATAATATTCTTGGAAATATTAAGAAGGGTCTTCAAACAAGACGTTCCTTAAACAACTTCTGTTCCTTCTACTCTTTCCTATCCATGATTGAACCAAAGAACATCAATGAAGCTCTTGCTGAATCAGATTGGATTATAGCTATGCAAGAAGAGCTACAACAGTTCGAAAGAAACAAGGTTTGGCATTTAGTTCCTAGACCAAAAGATCGTACGGTCATTGGAACTCGGTGGGTCTTCAGGAACAAATTAGATGATGCCGGATTCATTGTCAGAAACAAAGCAAGATTGGTGGTCCAAGGATATAATCAACAAGAAGGAATAGATTATGACGAGACTTTCGCACCTGTTGCTCGTCTTGAAGCTATTAGACTTCTGATAGCATTCGCCGCACACAAGGGAATGAAGCTCTTCCAGATGGACGTCAAGACGGCATTCTTGAATGGTTATTTACAAGAGGAAGTCTTCGTTGAACAACCCCCTTGTTTTAAGAATATCAAATTTTAGGATCACGTGTTCAAATTGGATAAAGCGCTATATGGATTAAAGCAAGCACCTAGGGCTTGGTACGATCGATTATCTAAGTTTCTACGTGACAGTGGATTTAGTAGAGGATCCGTCGACAAAACCCTATTTCTAAAAACTGAGGATTCTGACCTTTTGGTTGTTCAAATATACGTCGATGATATCATCTTTGGATCAACCAACCGAAGCCTATGCAAATATTTTTCTGAGTTGATGACTTCCGAGTTCGAGATGAGTATGATGGGAGAATTGAAATTCTTCCTAGGTCTGCAAATACAACAAACAGATGAAGGCATTAAGATCCATCAACAGAAATATATCAAAGAGTTGATACGGAAATTTGGGATGGAAAATTCACATGCTATGCCTACTCCAATGGTCGAGAACAAGAAATTGACATTGGATGAAAACGGTAAATCAGTTGATGAAACTACTTACCGTGGGATGATTGGGTCACTGTTATATTTGACCGCAAGTAGACCCGATATTATGTTTAGCGTATGCGTTTGTGCGAGATATCAATCATCTCCCAAAGAATCGCATATGACGGCCGTAAAACGAATTTTACGTTACTTAATTGGAATGGCCAACTTATACCTATGGTATCCAATGGAATGCAATTTTGATCTAGTCGGTTATTCCGATGCCGACTACGCAGGTTGTTCTCTAGATCGAAAAAGCACGTCGGGTGTCGCCACGTTTGTCGGACCGTGTATCATCACGTGGGGTTCGAAGAAACAAAATTCGGTTGCCCTCTCAACTGCTGAAGCCGAATATATTGCTGCAGGACTGGTATGTACTCAACTTTTATGGCTTAAGCAACAATTACGTGATTATGGTGTTGACGTAGGATGTATTCCTATTTTATGTGATAATACTAGTGCGATAATTATTTCTAAAAATCCCGCACAACATTCACGTACCAAACATATTGAAATAAGACACCATTTTATACGAGACCATGTTGAGAAGGGGAATATAAAACTTGAATTTTGTAGTACTGAAAAACAATGGGCAGACATTTTGAAAAAATCATTAGCTAGAGAACTATTTGAGACTTTACGGTTGGAAATTGGTTTAATCAGTGGTACCTAAGCTTCTATATTTGTTCAATCTTTTTATGACTGACTAGTTAAGTTAAGATTGTATGACTGTGTCCGTATATTGCGTTGCATGAATAATTTCGTTTATAGAAATATTTTTATCATAAGATTCTATTTGCTATTTAAAATTTAATTTATATACAAACTTATTCTTTATCACAATAAACAAAACACACCATATTTTTATCTTTCCAAATTACAAAAATCTTCCAAATAAGCTCTCACATACACGGCTCATGCTTCCTATATAGCTTCAATTTCCTAATTCTTGTCTTATCACCATAAATTCCTATACTTATCACAATACCTATTCCTAATTAAAGACACTTACCATAATTGACCTCCACTTGTTAACCCTAAGCCTACACCTATATCTACCCTTTGCGTGTTACCCGTCCACCCATCCCCACTTGCATACCTTTCTTTCTTCCAAATTTTTACCATCATCATGAATCCATCTCATGCAAAAAATACCCGATCCTCAACCCGTCACCACCAAAACCGCCCCTTTCCTAACCAAACATCACCTTTACCACCACATGATCCTCGTTCCATGAATTGTCCTTCACCACAACCAAACCCAAACTCGCCCCTGTTTCGTAGTCGGGACGAATCGGTGTCCGAAGGCAAAAGACGCCGTCTTTTCAAGGGTAAAAATAAAGTAGTTGTTGATGATAGTGAAGCTGTGGAGGAACCCGAGGTGATAGTTCAGAATGGAGTTGCTCGTACCTTGCTTAGGGATGCTTCGAAAGCCGCGACCAAGGAAGGGTTAAATCGTGTTCGGCTTAATCATGATGAAAGCATCTTAGTTAATCGAGTTTTGAGGTATTCCATTCATGGTGGTAGGTACTATCCGAAATCTTGGTTGGTTAGTGTTCCCGCTCTTGCTTTCTTTGTTAATTTTCTTTATTTTCAAGGGTGGAGTCACATTAGTCAGTTTTCGGGTCCTATTTACCCAGTTGAGGTGGTACAATTCTTTGCTAGTGTCTCAATCAAGAAAGGTGTCTTGCATGCGGTTGTTAATGGCGTTGATGTTACCGTCTCTGTTTCGGATTTTTGCTCTGCTTTTTCGGTTCCCGATGAAGGAAACGAATTAAATCCGAGTCTTGAATGGTCTAATGTTGTGAGTGAAAAGGAGTTGTTAGTGAAGAAGTATTTTGAGGAGATGACGGAGGGAGTTAATATCGTGGTTCGTCCTCTCTCGGCAAAAATCAAGTTCCTTTTGAACTTTTTGTGGAACACAGTGGTGCCGAGGAGAGGAGGCCGTGATAAGGTGTCGAGTTATGAAGCTATAATGGTTTATTCTTGGTTGGAAGGTCAGAAGGTTAATTTGGGTAGTGTTGTCTTGCACCGTATAATTCAGACAAGTCTTACGGTAACTATGGATAAGTTGAGCACCACAATCGATTTGCCGTATGGTATGTGGATATCTCGTTTGTTGGAAATAAAGCGAGTGGTAGGGCCTGACAGTTACGGTGTTAGTGCTCGGGATTGTATGTGTGACAAGTTGATCAAGCTAATGGGTCTTGTTGTTGATGGACCCGAGTTGCTTCTTGCAAAGGATGTTGAGAAAGCCCCGGTGGATTCGGGTTTAGGAGCTGTCGAGTCAAAGTTGGAGGGGTTTATGAGTGGTTTATGTTGGGGCTGGTGTCCTTTACAGTTAGTGCAAGGACTTATAAATCTCTAAAAGGATCAAAGGGTATACTTTTGTATTATAATCAGTTGGTCCACGTTTATCAATAACGGTTGGCTTGCTAGATAAGTTTGACGTTATTGTCATACAGATGGCGGTGATCAACTTGTCCTAAAAGTCACACCTATAGGACACGTTTGAGAGATGTGACGGTATGAAAATACAGTCATGTTGATGCCAAAGTTGACTAAGCAGTTAGTCGGAGTCATTGACTAATAATTAGTCAAACGCGATGTTGAGATAATTATTTAATCCAGATTAAATAATAATGGCTAAAACGAATTAAACAGTTAATTCGTAAATTAAATATTAACGATTATATTTAATTGATGTATATTGAATTAATTATACAATATTGTCTTTGTCGGACATGTATTAATATTTCAACTAATCCGTGTTATTAGTTGATGTTTTAATAACCGATAACCGATGACGATTTATAATAAAAGCGTGTCATATACATTTAGCATTTTACGAACCGGACCACGAGGTAAAATTAAGAGGAAGTGGAAGCCCACTTCCCCATGTAGGCTCACGGTTGGCCGAATGAGGGAACAAAAGGAGAGCTTCTCCTCCTTTCTAACCTAATCATTCATTTACAAAATTTTTAGGGTTTTGAGAACATTTTTCTCTCAAAACCTAGATCTCACATCTAAAGAAACTCACAACAAATTCTCTCAATATTGCAAGGCAATTAGAGAATACATTCTAGCACAAGGGCATAATCTCAGACGGTCTTGGGTGCAACAATTAGGAGGAGATCTACGTTGATTTCTATTTATTTTGCCGAATTGCACTAGGACCCGAGGTTGATTCTTTTACCTTTATCGTTTCTATTGCATTTTCGTTTTATGACAATGTTCACATATAAATTTTGCGTTATAGTCCTTAATTTTAAGGATATTATACGGATATTACCCTACAGTTTAATGGAGAAATTCGAGGAGCATTCGACTAATTTGGCTACGGTGTTGTCACGGGTTGGACCATCTCGGTCTTTAGACTCGGGCTTGGATGCTACTCGGGTGTACTCTTGGATGCAATTCGTGGGGAAGTGTTCCCACACGATGATCGTCTCACTTTCCTTACAAGTCAGGGTGGAGCTTTGGTGATGCACGGGAAAGCAATGGCGGGTGATCAAACTCTCACGTTGGAGGCCACAAAGGCTCTTTCTTTGAAAGTGCTTAATTTTGAAAGGAGCATTGCTACTCTTTCGCAGCTGGTTCGGAGCTCGTTTGACCGTCTGGATGCTTTGGAGCACCGCACTAGACCCGACTACGTGAACCCGTATAAGACCCGTAATATTTGATCCCCTGCCTTACCATCATTAGCCCTTACCTTAATTAGCTTTCTTTTTTTTTTCTTTAATGGTGTGTTAAACAAACTTCTTATTCGGCCCATTTTGGCAATGCACTTGTGGTTATGGCCCAAGTGTTCTATTAGACATGTGTTCATTCGGCCCACTTTGGCTTTAACATGTTTAATTCTTAGTTTTTATGCTAATTATCTTTTGGATGCTTCTGGTCTTGCGTGTTATTAATATTTCTTATGGCGTTTTTATCTCTTGTCTCGTCTTATATTATTCTAGTCATTTTTGATTTGTTCTTAGCTTTTCGATGATGTCAAGAGGGGAAAGAACGTCTATAGTAAGCATCTACCTAAGCTTGCTCCTTGTCAAGACCAATTGTCTCTTAAAGTCCTTAAAGTTTCGGTTTTTGAAAAATTGTCTTGATCTTGCGTTAAACTTTATTATCAAGATAACGGTCTTATATTGAGGGGGAACTTTTTAATTAGTCACAATTTTAGGAGACTTGCCATCATCAAAAAGGGGGAATTTGTTGGACCATATAGCTTATATGTTTATTTTTTGATGATGTCAAGGTGTTTTACATTCTATATACTTGTTGTGTGTAATTGTTTGTTGAGTATCTTAGAACTAACCTATTACGAGCAACAAAGAGGATTGTGACAATTGCATGAGAAGTTCAAGCCTTCGTTCAAGATCAAACAATTCAAGATTCATTCAAGTATTATGTGAAGATGAAGTTCGTCTAAAGATTAATCAAGCTTGGATGATGACGTAGCCTATACTCGAAGATCTCCTTGAAGATTAGAATAGTATAGGTGATTATCTCGTAATGGTAATGATGGGTGATGTCGTCGGGTCACATCCAATCAAACACATTTATAATACTCAACATACAACTATTTAGCGGTAAGTCGAGGTCGATCCATGGGACGGTGTGCTTTGGGTTCTAAGTCTATCTATCTCAATTTATGCTAATGTCACAATTGATGGGGTTTGTAGTTGTGTCTAGACTAATGTAAGCAATAAAGTAGAACGAGCAATAAAAGGAAAGATGTAAACAATTGATTAAAAGTGCTAGGATATCATGGGGTCATGGGGGATTCATGGTGTTGATCATACAAACATGTTTACAAGGTTGCAAGCAATTAATGTTGTGGAGGAACCGAGTTGGGTTATATCTTACGGTTCTTAGGAAGGGTTGGGTCCCGGAGCCGAATCGATTAGATTGTACAACACCTACAAGTCGATTTACTTTCCTCCTATTCAACTTCTATGCATGGTCTAACAATACTCGAGTTGGTTTATATCTTACAAGTCAAGTTGAGTAGATAAGAGATGGTTGTAAATGCAAGGATTCATAGGCTTGACATTTCATCAAACATAACATGTGCATAAAGTTGACATCACAACAAGCAAGCAATTTAATCATGTGAACATATTAGATTAAGCATGAATCAATCCCATGTTGGTTTCCCCTAATTACCCACTAATCCTAGCTAAAAGACTACTCACTCATTATCATAGGAAACATGTCATTAATGTTGTCAATCATCACAACAAGTATAAACATGATAATAGAATGAAGAAATGAACAATAAAGATTAAAGAGTAAAGGAATTATACCAAACTTGAGATGATCCAAATAATAAAGCAAAGAATAATAGAAGAAACTTGATGATTGATGGAAGGTTGTCAATCTCCCAATAATAACCCAATAATCTTCAATTACCCAATAATAAACTTGAATGATAAACTTGAACAATAATTAAGGAGAGATTAATGTGTAATTTGTGGAAAGATTAAAGAGTAATCTATTCTAATCTACTCCTAATCTAATCTAAAGAAGGATTTTCTACCCTAAAAACTTGATGCTTGATTAATTACAAAGATGGGGTATTTATAGTGGAAATTAGGTGGATGCATTTAGGGTTAACTAAAGCTAAAATAGTAATTACACTTTTTAGATTGAGCAAGGAGGAGCCGGTATTTTTCGAAGGAAGGGCTTCTTTCTTTGTAGCTTGGAGAAGACGAAATTGTGCTGTGGAGGAATCCGTGCGGATTGGTGTCGGGACGGGCGGATTCAGGTAGGGGAATCCGGGCGGATTCTGGGAGAAGACGGGCGGATTGTAGGGAATCCGGGCGGATTGTGGCAGGGGAATCCGGGCGGATTGTAGGGAATCCGGGCGGATTCTCTTCCAGCAAAATTTCTTTTTTTTCCCAGCCAAAAGACGGGCGTCTTGTAGGGAAGACGGGCATCCTGAGGAAGACGGGCGGATTTGTCTCGGGACGCGCGGATTCCCGAACAGCTTCTTTGTTTGACCTCGGATTGTAAAACGGACGTCATTTTCTTATCCGGACTCCTATTGGAGTGATTCAAAAGCCTAGATCGCTTGATTTTTCGACGCCGTTCCATCTAACATATTTTCAGAGCTAAAGGAGCAACTCTTGGTTTGCGTTCCGAGCAATTTTCTTCATGAATGGCTTCCTTGCTTTTCCTCCTTGCTTTAAACCTTATGACCCTTCTATATACTCTTTATTCCTACATCATTGGTCATCATTCTTGCCTCCTCTTCATACTAGTCCATCTAATATCATCAATAAGCTTCCAAATATGCACGAAAGACCGGAATTTCCGCCTTATTATCTCCTTTTCTACAAAACATATGAAATGCGATAGAAAAGTAAATAGGAAGGTTTTGACGGATAAAACGGCCATAGAATGTTATAATAGTATGAAAAATAGGCTCAATTAGGGGACTAAATGTGCGCAAATAATGTTCACATCAAATATCCCCAAACCGAACCTTTACTCGTCCCGAGTAAAGAGGTGACTAAAACTAGACCTTTATTTAAACTAACCTAATAACATAACCGATATGAGACAATTAGCGGGTCTCACTCCGCCCCTTCAACTCACAACAAGACAACCATGAGGTAGGATGCCTTCTTGCAAGGCAAGGTGGGTCTTGCCAAAATGCCGACACATCCAAACATTAAGCACACAAAATCAAATAATGGATGCATCTACAAAAGAATAGCCACTTTCCTCATCTAAGTGGCGGAAATTATCTATAAGGGAAGCAATTCAAGGGCACACAATCCTTCATAGATGCAATTTCTTCAAACTACTAAGCCTAGGAGGATACCAATAAATCACCTCCAAGTTCTGTTAAGCTAGGGTACCTTTGTCCTCAATCGTTAAATGCTTTTGTCAAGAATAGACTCCCTATGGTGTTAGAAACACTGGAGGATCGCGGAATTCCCCCTCTTGCCTAGACAAGAAGAAGGGTCGTCCCCTCTCTACCATGCACAAAAATGGATACGATGGATAAAGGGATCGATAGACATTTGAGTTTCATTTTGGGAGTTTGCTTTGTTTTTGTTTTTCCCCCCAATTTCTTGTGGCATATAATATTTGAGAACACTTTCTTTTTGCCATTTCTTTTTGATTTTTGGCATTTCAACACTTGACAACTTTCAACTTTTCTTTGCATTTCTTTTTGAACATTTTCAAAGTCACCCCATATGTAGAGAGGGTGCCTTGTTTTTGAAGCTTTAGGAGTCTATTTTTGCTCCTCTTTTCTTTTGATGCATTTTGCAAACTTTCTTTCACTTTTCATTTCATTGAACTCAAATTGATTTCTTTTTGTGCCCATTCCCTTTGATGACAAAATGTGTGGTAGAACATGGATGAATGATGGATGGATGCATAGTTTCAAGGGTCACCTTGGAATAAACGGTAGCCAAGGATTTATCACACCACAAGGTACTCTTGACTAGGCCTTAAACCATGGGTCAAAGGATACTAGCATGACACATCCTAGGGTGTTTTACAAGTATTCTAACAAGCAAAGTCTTAAGAAGAAAAAGCATCTACTAGGGCCTATATACACTAGTCAAGCTTTCCAAGTAGACGGTTTCGCAAAATTGTTCTACCATGCAACTACATGCCATGATGCAACTAGCATATAAACATCCTAATGCAAATGATTCTACCAACTAATATGTCATATATTCTAAATGCAAGTCCTAATTTCACATTGTTACACCGCATCAATCAAAATAAAGCCACATAGTCATTAACATAGAGAGGAAAAAGGAGATTGGAAAGATCATACCATGCGGTCTTCAATATCCTCATGTCTCGGATGTGGAGTAGTCAATCAATGTGAACAAGGATGGACAAACACAATATATACAAAACAATATATACAAGACTACACTAAAAAGGAAATGAACATGTTTTTGGATTTTTTGAATTTTCAAATTTTTATGGGTTTTTGTTTTATGAAATTAAAAGACATATTTTTGAGATTTTTCGAAATTCTTCAATTTTTATGTATTTTTGGAATATAAATTCCCATCCCCCACTTTATTTTGGACATTGTCCTCGATGTACATGTAGGAGTAGGAATGAAAAAGAAAAACATGTTTTTGGATTTTTTGATTTTATGGAAATTGAAGTACAAATGCAATATGATATGGATGAATGCATGCTCTAACTAAATGCAATTCTATATGACATATATAACAAATGAATGCAATCTAAACTATACTATATGATGCATGATTTCTAGTAAATTATGGTCACCTATGATCAAACCTCCCCAAACCGATTTAAACACTATTTCTAGTGTAGAAATGAATAGGTTTGGCCATTAGTGATAATGCATGAATTCTAATCTATATGCAACTATCTACATGAATCATGTGAGATATATTACAATGCAACTATACTATATGAACTAGCTAATGCAAATGCAATATGAAATATAATACAAATGCAAGCTAAATGTATATGTATATAACTAAATGCAAGTGTAAATGTAATGCAAAGTTAAGAGAAAGGATATCTTACAAATGGTGGTTTGAGGGAGGACTCCACCAAACTCATGCCTTGTTGAGGTCCTTTGTTTTGTCCATAGAGCTCAAGGCTCTTAGAAGAAGATCAAAAGCTTGTTAACAAGCTCCAAACAAGCATAAGTATGGGTTGCTCCACTTAAACGTGAAATTAGGCCAATGAAGCTTGCCATAAGTTCTTTCTCTCACCTTGTCCTTGGTACTAGAGCTTTCCCAATGCTTCAAACCAATAAGCCCATGATTCTCGTCGACATAAGGTATGAAATGTGGTTCATATTCGTCCGAAGACTTCCACTCACCACCTTCTCTTTCACTTTTGGTGATGATGATAGCATTTTGATTTTTCAATCCTTCCAAGGTGGAAGGAGAATTGTCATGGCTTTGATGATCGAGTTCCTTAGAAGTTGACATTGTGGATGCCAAATTCCCACACGTAGCTTTACGTGCTAGTTTCTCTTTGAGCTTTTCCACCAAGTAGCTTTTGTATGATGCTTTGGCCTTTTGAAGTAGGTCCACCATATCCTCTTCAACAATCATTGGCTCCATGGTAGGTGTAAAGCAATCTCCACGGGCAATAGGGAAGGGGCATTCTCCTTCTTCGTGATAAGGTATCTCAAATGTTTCAAGAATAGGCTCCTCAAGGAGAGTAACCTCACGAATCTCCGCTCCCTTATCCCATGAGTTCTTGTAAAGCACGAATTGATCATCATAGCTATCTTCATAAGAATCATAAATGGGGGCTTCACTCCTCTTCACCAACTCTTTCTCCAACACCTCAATGTTCACATGAAAAGTCACACCCTCATACTCACAAAGGCTAAGAGTATTTGGCTTACTCAACCTCATGTCTTCATCATCAAATACTACACTTTCATACTCACAAGAGCTCAATGAGGTTGGCTCTTCCCACTTCACATCTTCTTCATCAAAGGTCATTGCCTCAAATTCACATTCGTGTTCAATGCTCAAGGATTGGTGGGGAGTGTTTGTTTGGGTTGCTTTCATTAGGGCAATTCGAATTGCCAACTCCTCACCATGGATAACAATGCTTTGGAGAACATTGTTCCTATTTTGGCTCTCCTCTAGAATTTGTGTGAAGAAGTTTTGTTGGAGAATTACATTTTGAATGGGCTCATATTCTTGTTGTGGGTGGGTGTAAAAGTGCTCATATTGTGGCATTTGGAATTGGTTGCAAAGTGAGTTTTGGGTGGGTGGTTGTTGTTGATATTGGATGTGGTGATTTTGGTGGGAAAAGTTGGGGTAGTAGTTAGGATTTTCATTGTATGAGGTGTAAGGTAGGTTTGTGTTGACTTGCTCCTCAAACTCCCCATACCCATAGTCATACTCAAAAGATCCACCACATACTCCATGTACCAAGTCTTGGGTCATCATAGTTAAGACAAGGAAACAACTACAAGCATGGAAACTACACAAAAACGGTAAGAACAATCCTTGAGGAACAAGTTCCTCAAGGTGAGAGCAAAATTAAAATAGACAAACAAGTAAGAACTTAATCACATAGCACCATCCCCGGCAACGTCGCCATTTTGATGGGTGATGTCGTCGGGTCACATCCAATCAAACACATTTATAATACTCAACATACAACTAGGTAGCGGTAAGTCGAGGTCGATCCATGGGACAGTGTGCTTTGGGTTCTAAGTCTATCTATCTCAATTTTGAAGGAAATGTAGATTCATATACATATTAACATACTCATATATGTCTAATTAATTTGTCATAAAATTAAAACGGATTTTATGCATGCAAACAAAATATAAATAGAAGAGAAATCACATCCTTACATTGATGTTTCGGTTTTATTGGGCACAAAAGAAATCTCCTTTTCTTTTGTTCTTGAGCTTTCCTTTATGGATGAACAAGATCTAAGTATAAGATCTCTCCCTAAGCTTTATACCCAAGGCTTAACTCTTAATCTAATTAATATTATTTGAGCTAGTATAATATTAATCTAGTGAAAAATTGAACCAAAAATTGTTTGGTTTATGCTCCTAAAACCGGGTAGGAGAAGGTATTTTTGGAGTATATTATCTCTCTAATTTATCATTAAAATGTAGAGAGGAAATTATCTTTCTAACACTAGAAATTTTTAATGTGAATGAATGAATAATTTTTAGAGAGGAAAAACTCTCTAAAAGCCTCTAGGAAAACCGGTTGGGAGGAGCCTTTTAGGGGAGCCAATGCATGCCCATATTTGTCTTCACAAGGTGAGTAGGGTTGCATGGCTACTTTAGCTTTTTAATCATTATGTTTTCTATTTAAAATATAAACACAATTTTACCCTAATACTCCTCTAATATTTCGGCACTTTTGATAATATGAGATCCATATTATTTTTGTCAAATGTCAATATGTCACATGTCATATGTGACATAAATTTGTCATGTATTTTTAACATATTAAAAATCAACGTATTAATAAAAATACGTCACATACAAAAATCGACTTAGTAATGTCATAATTACTTGTGCCAAAATATTTTACCAATTTATAAATCACAACAGATTGTATTTATAATAATTCATTCAATTCCGATTGTTTCTTTAAACAATAATTTCATCCGAGTAATGATACAATTCAATTACTCAGACCGTATCTCATTTAATCACATTTCAATTTGATACGTAAATTTTACTTCCAAAATCGTCCGTCAATTTTTTTTCAAATAATTTAATTAACTCGCAACATTATACGATTAATTAAATAGTCAATTAAGAGTATTGCCCTTTAGGTATGACCTAGGGGGTCAACTGATCACCACCGTCACACGACAGTAATGTCAAACTCTAGTCAGCCAATCATTACCGATATATGTTGACCAGTTGACAGTAACAATATTACTTCCCAATTGTATTCTTTAAAATGAGATTTAATAATGATATTTAAATCACATGATCGCACTATTGTTGAGGACACATTTCCCAACAATCTCCCACTTGTCCTCGACAAGTGTGCGTTACCAATTCTCTTGTCCTATTACTATCTCCCACTCAATGCAAGGTGTCTTTCAGGTCGTACTTGCAAGTGATCATATCGAGAGTGGTTTCCTCGATCTGGAGAATAACTGATTGACCGGATTTATCCACTCTGGATACCTTCCGAGCGTGGCCACGCATTTCCAGTTCATTACTCCTCGAGTGGCCCTGAGATATTGTTTTAACCCTGACAAGGGGATGGACAATTCATATCGCACTCATTCCCTTCGACTAGCCACAGCCATCATAACCCAAAATATGCCCATTTGACCCCATTTACGAAGGTCGTAGTAACACAAATCAAAGTTAATCTGAAACTGAGCCATCTTAGGTGAATAGTCTTTAGTCAAAAGAATCGACTCATTTGAATACTATAGCAGCTCTCGCCACGACCAGGCTATATAAATTGCCAGAACTCTATAAGCGGTCATAAGGCCCGACAAAACGTTCCTAATACCGCAATGTGATCGACTAGTCATCTCACATGACTCTATGGCACTTGAACTTGCCATCAATCGCATCACACTCTAGTTACTTCGAGACGTCACCTCATACAAGTAACTATGGGCAAATACAATGTTAATCCGTGTTCACTTTAACGGGGTTCAATTGTCTCCACAACCCGTTTGGATGTAACAAAGTATAATAAAAGAGTTTTAAAAATAAAACTCGAACGACAAATGTGATTATCACATATGAACAGTCAATGCTTGATTACTATTTCATATTCTATAATATAATTTGATCTTGTACGTAGTTGTTCATTTCAATTCAATTGAAATGACAGGACTCATCATGTTTAGCCTTTGAGAAGGCTTTGGTTAGTAGGTTTTATCAACTTCTTGTACCTTACTCAACCTCACTACATACTCGTTTTCCTTTGTAATGTATACATTTGCATTACAAAACTTTCTGAGTACGTGTCGAGATCCAATCAAGACATAGGCCCTCTAGCCTAAGAATAGCTCCCACTGTTTTCACAGTGTGCGGGACTCATCCTTCTTGCACATCTCATGATCGCAAGTGTACTCAATTTCCGTTATAAATATCTCTCATTGTTCTTTATTGCCTAGAACGATTCTAGAAAATCTACTTCTTAATTATCATAGCCACAATGGTATCTTAACCATCCTAATGTGTTTTGATTATGGTTTTGTCGGAAACCATGCGCAACCTCAATTGTCAATTGTCACTTGTGTAACACCCTTACACAAAATTGCATCATAAACACTCTGCTTTACTTTCTTAATGCTTCTGCAAGCACTTAAGGGTAATCTTTATATACTAGGTAAAGATTACTTAAATTCGATTTTGAAAACAGTTCATCATACTCAAAGCATATGAAGTGTTATACATCATTTCTTTTTAATTGATTAAAAGCGGAAGCAAATGAAATCAATCAAATATGTTCAATTTAATTGAACTAGTCATGAATCTTATCAACATAAGACTTCTTGTTGACCCTAATATCATGTGGATTTATCTTCATAAATCCGGATATTCAAGATGTATTATAATACTCCAAAAGTCTTAAATCATTCGCAATGATCAATATGTCATCCACATATCGGACTAATTAAAATTTCCGTAACTCCCACTAAACTCCATGTATAAACACAACTTCTCGACTTATCGAGAAATGTTTTATCACATGATCAAAATGTTGATTCTAACTCATTGATGTCCTACTTAAGACCCTCTCTTAAGTTTCACATTATCTTAAGATTGCAAGAATCTACTAAACTCAAGACATGTATTGAATACATTCCTTCTATTGAAGAAGTGGGTTTTAGATTCACTTGCTATGTATTTCATAACCTCATAATGAAACACAATCCCTTAGAAGATCCAAATAGACTTAAGCATTTCAATTAGTGCAAAACCCTTTGCAACCAATCTTGCTTTGAAATATCTCTTTATTAGTGCAAAACTCTTTGTCACTAATCAAGCCTTTTTGTTTCGGATTTTCATGGCTCTAAGCCTTGTATTGAGTTGTGACTTTAAACACTCTTATGTAAGTCATATGTTCATTACTTTCTAGAAGTAATCAACTTGAATCAAACAATTTCTTTTGTAAGTTATAAGCTCTTTACTTTCTTAAAAGTAGCATGAATTCATCATTTTTAACAAGTGACGAATTTAACCTCCTAGGTTTTAAAGAAACAATATTTTACACAAAACGTCTCATGTAGCCAAGAAGGACCAGTTTCTTGGACCAGTTTCTTGCGACATAACATTCTCTGTGGCATTCTTTGTGGCTCTTGAATAATTTCTCCCACTCTGTCTTCTAAAATAAACTTGTATTTTAGAAAGACAGCTTCACGAGCCGCAAACCCGTCGTACTCGTGATAATTGAAAAAAAGGGAAAAATGAGCATTTGTTTCTTGTGAAAACTTACAAACATGGTACTTTTACCATTTCATATCTCATATGATTCGATTTAGTGGAAAAATAATTTAGACAAAAATGATAAAATCCCCAAAAGGATCAAGTAACTCAAAGTAACTTGATTGAAATCCAAACCATATCGAATAGCGTTTGATTTCTTATCTAATCACGCATTATTCCATAATGCGTGCTGAGAGAGATTAACTTGTGATACTATATCACATTTCCTTTGGCTTATATCAAAGTCTTCACTTTGATAATCCCATCACGACTAAATCGTGATTCCTTGAACTCTTTGAAGTTCTTCAAAGATTTCTCCTTTTACCTTATTAAGTGAACATATTAGCGTCAACTTAAATCGTTGGTAAAAGAAAATGATTAACCTATTTTGGATCGATGATATACAACCTCGATCTCCTTTTCAACCAAAAGGCACGAGACATCTTGCTTTGAATACAAGATACGCATATACCATTAACAATCTAATGGTTTCAAGAGTACTCGATAACTCTTTGCGTTCATCATTCCAAAATTTAAGGTTTAATCTTGGGTTACCAATTTGAGTCTTGCATCATCTTCATGATATATCATTCTAGTTTGGTTTAGAATATAATCACCTTGATGATGGGCTAGCCATTCATCAAATCATGGTGTATAGGGTCACAAAAGTGAAACCTCTTTTGTATCTTTAACAAATTGTATTCTTATTTAGAGTTTATGTACTTAATAGTCACAATTAAGTACAACTCCAAACCCGAAAACTAGATTTAGTACACAATGACTCTATCTCTTGATTTCATTGTTGCTAGTCGTCATATTCTAATCATCCTATGTATCAAACATAATGATGAAAACCACCACCGGTTTCTAATATTGACAAAGTAATACTAGCAAAAATTTATGTTTAATCAAATAAACATTTAACGAAGAAGGTCCCATTAGATGTCCCACAACTAACTTGTTGATTCTTCAATAATTTGGGGTAGTTTCCTTTCTCGTGTCCAACATTTAAGACAATGGAAACTTTATCGGTCGGGATTGATAGGTTTAGTATCGTTATTCTCAACAACTTTACCTTTAACATTACCTTGTATCAATTCCATTCTAATTTTACTTCTTTAACCTCGTCCTCATCTTAACGGTTTAAGAGAATGCTCCCACTCATTTCAATGAGTCTTTACTTAGAGAAGCAAAGGTGAATTTTATAAAGATTACTCTTCAATTCAATCGTTTTAGTCTTAAAACTTTCATTGAAGTGGTTGCGTTATTTTGGTCAATTACGAATTCTGACAAAACTAATTACCAAAACAATTTATCGCTTCAAGGTACTTAATTCAATTAAGTATATGAAAAACAATCCATTGTAAGTAGATGTGTTAGTCAAGAATCAAAAACCTGTTTGATAATGAATAACTTTTATCTATACTCTTTACAAGAGATCCTTCCAATGGATAATATGAGGTTTTAGAAGAAAATTTATATTTGTCTTTAGTTACGATGTTTTAATGGAGATTTGAATTAAAATCGAAATTATATCGTATATGAATTGTGGTAAAGAAATAGAACAATATGATAACGGAATAATGGAAAACTTAACATTTATCGTTTTATTAATACTTGTAAACAAGTATAGCATTTACATAGTGACCTCTACCCAACTATGATAAATGATTCCAAGACCCAAATTCATATCGACTTAGGCACGGTATGGCCGATGAAACCCTTATCAATATAACTCGGTGGATTAACGCTTTAATCGATTCTACTTTTAGAACTCTTGGTCGATAAAATTACTCTAATATTTATCTATAGCCCGGAACACATGCAACTACGGTCGCGAATACTTCCGTTGAGCTCAATCCAAATTTCGAATAAATGTGTCCATGATCCAAATCCACATCAACTTGGGCACGGTATGGCCGATGAAACCCTCATTAACATGAACTCGGTGGATTAACACTCATAACCCACTTCCCCTACGTAACAAGGTTTGTACCCCGGTAGGGCCGAGTGCACTCCCTCGCGAAATAGGTTTTCATGGTTTCTACTATTTGGTAAGGCTATGTCTCAATTGATTTGTTTTAGCGAGAGGTCATGTCAATTTATTATCTATCACGTTTTAAGTGAACTAAAGCGGTGAACTACGATAATTTTAATTGACACGGTCGATAAACTCGATAAAGTGACAATGCATGTTTAGTTATGGCGATTTAGCAATGCATGTGACATAAAAAAAATGCAAGCATAAAGATAAATAAATCCTAGTATGGCCTTTCCTAAAATAGAAAAACTATTACATATTCGGAAACCAACTCCATTGGTCCCTTGAACTTCGGTTGTGGCACGCATCTCGAGGTAACACCGTCTTTTTGTATCGCCATTCTTGAAGAAATCCGTCTTTTGGAACTCCGGAATGAATAAAATTACATAATAAATTACATAATTTCCTATTATACATTTGTAACTAAAATAAAGTAAATCTATTAAAGTACAAAACGGTGATACGAGATCACAATAAAAATTACAACCGAATCGATATTCCCATACATTTCGGGAAATACCAATTAAAATCTAAGGCCATACTAAGTAAAATTACATAATTCAAAATTACATAAATTAAAATTATGACAATCATAAAGAAAATGCAGCATTATAATATGTATGAACATGCTCAATTTTATGCTAAATCGCCTTTTAATTAGCCAATATCGTATATTACTCGGTTTTTACGGATTTGCGTGATTTCAACATTTTACAATCACAAAAATACATAAACTCATATTTATGCATAAGTTAATTACCCTAACCTCTTAGGACTCAAAATATAGTCTTCACTAATAATTTGACCATAATTAACCTATATTTACAAAATTGTTCATAAATGGACCAAAAATTACAAAATAAGCTATTAAACTTCAAATAAATCCAAAAATTCCAAATAAATTTGAAATTTGAAATTTAAACTCATGAACATTCTGGAAAAATTCCATGACACTCATAATGTTCAAAATCTTTAGGTTAAAAATTTCGAAAATTTACCGGAAAAACAATGTTGCGGTTTATCGATTTATAATAAAATAATCATAAAAACATGGAAAAATTATTTTCATTAACTTTTCAATTATAGATCTGGAAAAAGATAATAAAATGCAACATTATATGTTTTTCCTAAGTCATAGATTATGTTTTATTAATTTTCACTAATAATGTCACTATTTATGCTATTTTTCTTCAAAAATTCATAAATCATGCAAAAAGACTTCTTTATAGCCAATTATTTTACACACATCTTGTAAAATTGCATGTGACAACATATTAATTTTCTATGACCAGATTCGAAATTTAACTCATATTAACCTATTTTTCACTTAAATCCGAATTTAATAATGAAAAATTCATTTTTCGAGCATAATAAGTCCAAAAATTATGAAAATTTACAGGTTATCTCAAAATAATATATGGGACAACATATCCAAAAACCAAGTGAAAATTCGAAGTATAGCTTTTTTTAGACCAAAAATGACATTTTTACTCATAAAATCACATTTAAATGCCATTATTGTAAATTATGAACAATAAAAATCCGAAAAATTAACCAAAACATCCTAAAACACTTTAGGACCAGAAATATTAACATGCATGTAATAATTTCGTGATATATCATAATAACACAAATTTTACAAGTTTTATTTGTTATTCATATAACTCGGAAAAACTTTTAACCAATTTGCATGCAAACAACCTTGGCTCTTGATACCGATTGAAGGAAATGTAGATTCATATACATATTAACATACTCATATATGTCTAATTAATTTGTCATAAAATTAAAACGGATTTTATGCATGCAAACAAAATATAAATAGAAGAGAAATCACATCCTTACATTGATGTTTCGGTTTTATTGGGCACAAAAGAAATCTCCTTTTCTTTTGTTCTTGAGCTTTCCTTTATGGATGAACAAGATCTAAGTATAAGATCTCTCCCTAAGCTTTATACCCAAGGCTTAACTCTTAATCTAATTAATATTATTTGAGCTAGTATAATATTAATCTAGTGAAAAATTGAACCAAAAATTGTTTGGTTTATGCTCCTAAAACCGGGTAGGAGAAGGTATTTTTGGAGTATATTATCTCTCTAATTTATCATTAAAATGTAGAGAGGAAATTATCTTTCTAACACTAGAAATTTTTAATGTGAATGAATGAATAATTTTTAGAGAGGAAAAACTCTCTAAAAGCCTCTAGGAAAACCGGTTGGGAGGAGCCTTTTAGGGGAGCCAATGCATGCCCATATTTGTCTTCACAAGGTGAGTAGGGTTGCATGGCTACTTTAGCTTTTTAATCATTATGTTTTCTATTTAAAATATAAACACAATTTTACCCTAATACTCCTCTAATATTTCGGCACTTTTGATAATATGAGATCCATATTATTTTTGTCAAATGTCAATATGTCACATGTCATATGTGACATAAATTTGTCATTTATTTTTAACATATTAAAAATCAACGTATTAATAAAAATACGTCACATACAAAAATCGACTTAGTAATGTCATAATTACTTGTGCCAAAATATTTTACCAATTTATAAATCACAACAGATTGTATTTATAATAATTCATTCAATTCCGATTGTTTCTTTAAACAATAATTTCATCCGAGTAATGATACAATTCAATTACTCAGACCGTATCTCATTTAATCACATTTCAATTTGATACGTAAATTTTACTTCCAAAATCGTCCGTCAATTTTTCAAATAATTTAATTAACTCGCAACATTATACGATTAATTAAATAGTCAATTAAGAGTATTGCCCTTTAGGTATGACCTAGGGGGTCAACTGATCACCACCATCACACGACAGTAATGTCAAACTCTAGTCAGCCAATCATTACCGATATATGTTGACCAGTTGACAGTAACAATATTACTTCCCAATTGTATTCTTTAAAATGATATTTAATAATGATATTTAAATCATGTAATCGCACTATTGTTGAGGACACATTTCCCAACAAATTTATGCTAATGTCACAATTGATGGGGTGTTTAGTTGTGTCTAGACTAATGTAAGCAATAAAGTAGAACGAGCAATAAAAGGAAAGATGTAAACAATTGATTAAAAGTGCTAGGATATCATGGGGTCATGGGGGATTCATGGTGTTGATCATACAAACATGTTTACAAGGTTGCAAGCAATTAATGTTGTGGAGGAACCGAGTTGGTGATGCGACCATAATTGGCGCATATTTAGCCCCCGAATTACCATTGTTTCTATGCTTTTTAGTGCTTATTTGGGTCATTTCTTATCTTTAGATCTTTGTTTTGCATATTCTTTGAGATTTTGATCCCTTGGTAGGAAAGGAGTAAGAATCTTGCATTTTCATGGCAAAACGAGGCTAAATGGATCGTATTCAATGACCAAGCATCAAGGAGAGACAAGACTAGAAGGCCTTTGTACATAGCTAAGTAGAAGATCAATGTTGAGAAAGGATCCTTGAGTCCCCAAGGAAATCCCCAAGGATTCTATGAAGAAAAGGGAAGAAAAGAAGAAGGAATGACGCTGTAGAAGAATCCGAACGGATCATCCACGATCCGTCCGTCCGCCCAGCTCAATCCGAGCGTCCTTACCCAGGATCCGCTCGGATCCCCCAGGCCCAATCCGAGCGTCTTCGCCTTGATCCGCTCGGATCGTCCATGCCCCATCCGTCCGTCTCGACCTCCATCCGCTCGGATCACAAAGACAAAGCATGGTTTCGTCCTTCAAGTTACAAAATGGAGACGCCCTTCTCTCATTGAATACCGGAGTCTCCTTGCTCAACTTAAAAAGTGTAATTACTAGTTTAGCCCTTAGTTAACCCTAATGCATCCTCCCTAATTTTCACTATAAATACCCCATTAGTCTAATTAGAGGAGCATGTTCTTCTAATCAATAATTAGAGTAGTTAATATCAATCAAATCTCTCTTCAATATTGTAATCAAGTATTAATCAAGTTTTAATCCAAGTTTTAGTTCCTTAATCTCTCTCTTGTTCTTACTTTATTTTGGGTAATTGAAGATTATTTGGGTTATTATTGGGAGATTGACAACCTCTCAATCTAGGATTCAAGTACTTCTATTATTCTTGCTTTATTATTGGAATCATTAGTAGGTATAATCTCTTAATCCCTTTTTAATTATTGCTAATTACTTTCATTTATTCATCATGTTTCATTATGTTAGTATGATTGACAACCTTTCTAGCATGATCAATATGATAATGAGTGAGTAGTCTCTTAGCTAGGGTTTAATGGGTGATTAGGGAAACCAACATGGGGAATGATTCATGCTTAAATCAATATGCTTTCATATCTTATTTGCTTGCTTGTTTTGATCTTAATGCATGCACATGTTATGTTTGATGAAATGCTAAGCCTATGAATCCTTGCATTTATTATCATCTACTATCTCTTCAACTTGACTTGTAAGACATAACCCAACTCGAGTCTTGTTAGACCATGCATGTGTTAAGTAGGGAAGATTAAGTCGACTTGTAGGTGTTGTACAATCCAAGAGATTCGGCCCCGGGACCCAAACTTTCCTAGGATTGTAAGATATAACCCAACTCAATCCATCACAACAATAATTGCTTGCTTATAATTTGAGAACATGTTTGTATGATCATATCCCATGAATCCCCTATGAACCCATGACACCCTAGTGCTTTTAATCAATTATTTACACCCTTATTCCATTTACCTTGTTAGTTTATTTTCATTGCTATTTTAGTTTAGTAACCTTCTACATCAACCCAACTTGTGACACCCCTAGACACCACTAGTAGCAATAGAAATCTTCGTTTTTCAATACCCGTCCCTTGGGATCCGACCTTTACTTGCCTCTTTACTAATTTGTAGAGTTGTTTGTGAAGTATAAATTGTGTTTTGTATCGACCATTGACCAACGACCACATTTGCTTAATTTGTGAACTAAATGGCTCCGATCAAAAATGGCGCCGTTGCCGGGGACGGTGTTTAATTGATTTAAGATTTCTTTTGTTATTTTTAGTTGTGTCTTTTTCACCTTGGGAAGTAAAACTCCTCAAGGTTTGTTCTAATTGTTTTCTAGTTGTTTGATATTTTGCATGTCTAGAAGGTTACAAAGAGATTTGTTACCTTTTGACCGTGAAATCGAAAGAACCTTGACGAATAATAGGAGACTTGTTAGGAGGAATTTGGGAGGTGTTGGTGAAGTTGTCCAACCCACAAGTGAGTTTGTCAATCCTTTCGCAATAGAAGGAGAAGATAACCCATTAAACAATACCACACAAAATCCACCTACAATGCCTAAATTCTCGTCACACTCTATACCCACCGAGGAGGATCTACCAAACGGTACTCCTACCCCACAACATCTTACCGGAAACTTTATTGCCAAGTCCGCCTTCATCCAACTAGTTGAGAGGAGCCAATTCGGGGGCATGCCAAGTGAGGACCCTCATTCTCATATGGAAACATTTTGTGATTATTGTGAAGCTATCTCTCAAACGGGCGTGACTCAAGACCAAATTAGATGGGTCTTATTTCCTTTTTCGTTAATCGGCACCGCAAAGCAATGGTTGAAGGGCCTTGATAAGGCCACTCTTGGAATAGATTCTTGGAAGAAGTTAGCTCTCGCTTTCTACAAAAATTCTACCCAGGAAAAGACTAATATGCTAAGAGCTCAAATTACGGGTTTTAAGCAAAGGGATGAAGAATCTTTGTATGAAGCTTGGGAGCGGTTCAAAGGTATTTGTCGCTCATGTCCTCACCATGGACTTAGCGAATGGTTTTTAGTGCAACAATTTTGGAATGGTTTATATGAAGATTCAAGGAACATTCTCAATATGGGATCAAATGGAATGTTCACCGAAGTTGATGACAATCAAACATGGAACAAGATTGAGGAAATGGCGGTCCATAATTCGCAATATAGTAGGCCTCGCAAGGCTACTAGAGGAAAGTATGAAGTGGACACCGTTACTCAATTGGGTGCTCAACTTAGTGCTCACATTGACACTATCAACTTGAAGTTTGAACAAGCTATGGCTAGACTTGAGGAAAGCTCAAAATCATCAAAGCATCATGTCAATGCCTTGACGGCATCCTCATCAATCCCAAGCGGGATATGTGAGAATTGTGGAACCTTAGGTCATGATCAAAGTGAATGTAGGGGAACAACCGAGCAAGTCAATGCTTTCCAAGCTTACAAAAGCGGTACCCCTTATTCAAATTTTTACAATGAAAACACCAAGTTCCATCCAAATCTCTCATACAAGAGCCAAAATGTCCAAAACCCTCAACCAACATACACTCCACCACCCATGAGAAATCAAAATCAAAGACCCTTTTTCAATCAAAACCAAGGTTACCAAAATCAAAATCCATACAATCACCAAAATGACCAAAGTTTTGATGTCCAAAAAGCGGTCCTTCAAATGCAAAAAAATCAACAAGAATTTTTCACTCAAATGCAAAAAGATAGCCAAGCAAAGGATACCACCATCAACAACATTCTAGCTCACACCAAGATGTTGGAAACACAATTGACCCAACTAGCATCTTCAAGCTCACAAAGACAAAAAGGGCAATTACCACCTCAAGGTAATCCTCCTAGACATGAAACGGTTAGTGCCATTCACTTGAGAAGTGGTACAAGATATGAAGCACCGAAGGAGCAAGTTGAGGATGAAGTTGTGAGAGCTAGTGAGAATGAAGTTGTGGTGCAAAGTCCCAAAGAAGGGGAATCATCAAAAGAAGAAAATTCAAAGAAAAATGAAGACAAAGCCAAAGAAAAGGAGCCCATTGTGATTAGACTTCCTTTTCCAAGTCGTCAAGCCAAGCCCAAATTTGATGATCAACTTGGAAAGTTCATGGAAATTGTGAAGAACTTAGAAGTCTCAATTCCTTTTACGGAATTAATCAATCACGTTCCGGCCTATGCGAAATACATGAAGGATATTCTCACAAAGAAGAAGTCGATCCGGAAACTTGAGACTATCGCCTTCACTAAGGTGAGTAGTGCCATACTTCAAGGGAGTTCACCTCCAAAGCTAAAGGATCCGGGAAGCTTCTCAATACCGTGTACCATTGGCGACACAACGATCAACAAAGCCTTATGTGATCTAGGGGCTAGTGTGAGTGTCATGCCGTACTCGGTAAGTAAAAGGTTGGGAATGGGAGAGCTTAAGTGCACCAATATCACACTTCAAATGGCCGATAGATCGACGAAGACACCGCTAGGGATATGGGAAGATGTCCCCGTGCGAATAGGGAAGTTTTTCATCCCGGTGGACTTTGTCATTGTTGATATGGAGGAAGATTCCAACATTCCAATCATCTTAGGAAGACCTTTCCTACACACCGCGGGTGCGGTGATTGATGTGAAACATGGAGAGCTCACTCTAGAAGTGGGAGATGAAAGCATAACTTTTAATCTTGACAAGACCATGAGAGCTCCTCGTTTGCATGAGCCATGCTTCATGATCGATCACTATAGCCGGAAGGATGAAAGGAAGAAATCGGAACTCCAATGGAGGAAGAAAGTTGAAGATGCTCCATTCAAAGAGCAAGTGAATTGTGACAAGAAGAGCTTGCAAAGCTCATCAAAATCAACCAAGGAAGAAGAAGATGGCCTCATTAGCCAAAAGAAGAATTTGGGAGAGTTGTCTCCATCCAAGCAAGAGATTTTCAATGATCAACTCAATGAAGTTTGTGGTCTTTGGGACGACGAATTTGAAGGGATCTTTAATCCCTACATTGGGCATGCCATCGATCATGATCAACAACAAGGGCCACGGTCTATTGAGGACCTCTACCACAACAATGAACAAGCTTTTAATTACTTCTTCGAGGTGTTGAGCAACATCAACAACACCTTGAACATGCCTCCTTGACATCTCATCAAGAATGAGAGTTTGGTGGAGTCCTCCCTAAACCACCACTTGTAAATATTTCTAACTCCCTAACTTACATTTAATTTTTGCATTGCATTTTTGTCATTTTTGGATTTTATTTACCTTGATCAAAATAATTGTCATGAAAAGAGAGAAGTGAGGGAGGGACTAATGATTTTAATTGATGTGTAGTGATTTACCTTAGTGTGGGGATGGCAATTACCTAGGCTATTCACGCCTTAGTAGTGCCCCCACAATGAAGAACACAAGAAAAGAAAGAAAGAAAGAAAGAATGTTAAGGAAAGGGTTTGCGCAAGGATCCGTGTAATCAAGGAAGAATCCGAGCGGATTTTGGAAAATCCGCCCGTCATAGAGAGGATCCGAGCGTCCGGCTCGAAGACGCCCGTCTTGGGGTGTGCAAAAAGTGAAGAATTCTGTCTGTTAAGGAATCCGAGCGGATTTCGGAAAGACGCCGTCTCCCAGGATCCGTCCGTCTCTCGGTAAAATCCGCCCGTCTTGAAGTCAAGAAAAACAAGAAAAATCTCTCGGATGAGAATCGTCCGGATTTCCCAAGAGACGCCCGTCCCTCAATAAAAATCCGAGCGGATTTCCCCAGGAGACGCCCGTCTTTAGGCGGGATTTTTAAAATTTGAAGCTTGAAAATCCGAGCGGATTGCGCCTAATCCGCACGGATCGTGCCTGCATCTTCGAGATTTTCGTTTCTTTAAATACCCCCCACCTTCATTCATTCATTCATTCATTCATAAACACTACCCATAACACCAAAACCCTCATCCTCTCCATCTCAAACACAAAAACCCTCAACAAAATCACCAAAACAAAATCAAACCATCCTTCAAACATCAAATTAATCACTCCATCTCCAAAACAAAATCAAAACCAAGCACAAAATCTTCACCTTTGAATTGATTTTTGTTCTCATAAAGGCAAAGCCTTTCACTTTCAAAATCAATTTGGGCATTCTACAAATTGAAGATTTTTGATTCTCTACTTGGTTTGTTCATCAAATGGCAAGAACAAAGGGAGCAACAAAAGCAACAAAGGCACCAAAGGCAAAGGCTCTCTCTCAAAGGCAAAAAGCTCTACAAACAAAGAAAGCTTTGGCAATGGTGGTGTCAACACCAAGCTTGGTAGTGGAACAACCTCAACAAATTTCTATGGAAGCATCACCTTCTACTCCGGTAATTAATCAACTCTTGCATTATCCGGAGGTAACTTTCATTTCCGATGACCATAGAAATTCATTTGTCAAGTTTGCTATGAAACAAATTCAATCCACCAAGTTCATATGTGAAAAAACCTTAGAGAAGCTAGGTGTCCTTGAACAAACAAGAGTCTTTTTCAATGCCATGGGTTTAAAGAAATTGTTTGAAATGAAAGAAGTAACATACCCCTCCCTTGTCTTGGAATTCTTAAGTTCCTTGAAAGTGACAAAAGTTGAGAATAGGGAAAATATTGAGTTTCGTCTAGCTAACACTAGTAGACGCATTTCCTTTCCGGAATTGGGTGCAATTTTGGGTCTTAGTGATGAACATAAATTCTATAAGCAATATGGGAAGTACGATCCCGCGCCTCTTTGGGAGGCAATCTCCGGGAAGAAATATGAAGATTTTCATGCTTGTCGTGCTCTCTTGGTCCATCATCCGGGCATAAGAATATGGCACAAAGTTGTGGGAAATACCATAATTGCTAGAAGAGACACCAATCATTTCACGGGACTCGATTTTATTCTCCTTGAATCAACCTTGAATATTGGAAGAATTCACACCAAGCCTTACAATTGTTTGAGGCTATTGGTTGATAGATGGCTTCATGTAGATAGTGGGAAGAAGGGTACGACCGTTATTGTTAATGGCGGCCTTGTCACGGTCCTAGCCAAGCACTTTGATCCTAATTTCAATAAGGATAGCAAGTACAAGGCTAAGGATGGTGGCCATCTCATTGATATGTCCATCTTGATTAACAAGTTCAAATGGGTTGTTCACAATTCCCTTGATACCAAGTATGGGTGGCTTACTAGTGAGGCTCGTTCATTCACTTTGCCCGCAAAGATTTGCCGTCTTAGTGTCCACCGGACCAACTATTTACTTCCCCTAACCAAAGAAGCCGAGTACATCATTCAACAACAAAAGGGTGACCATGAGGCCCCCTCCTCTTCCATTATCATACCACCTTACCCCTATGACTATGAAGAGTTTACGCTAGGAAGGAATTGAAATTGGGAAAGACTATGTAACTCTTCTTATGAGAGCCATGCACAAGCAAGCTTATGAAGACCGGAAGAATGCATATCTAGCTCAATATCCTCCCCTCCTACATTTAGCTAGGCAAGGACTCCTTGATCCATCTTGTCCTTTGCCTAGTTGGGCGGATAGAGAAGCTTTGTTCCCGGGTGCATCAAGGGATGTGGTGGAAGATAATGAGGTTGTTGGAAATGATGAGGAGATTGATGATAACATTGAGGAAGAAGCAAGTGGAGATGATGAAGAAGGAGAAGATGGTGAAGATGATGATGAGGAAAGCAATGAAGAAAGTGCCAAGGAAAGTGGCAATGAGACCACTTCTCATGAGGGAAGTGGTGATGATAGTAGTATGATGGAAGACTAGCCTTGGAGATTCCTACTCTCCCACGGTTTGTCTATATCTCTTTGTATTTTATTCTCATTTTGATCATTGGTTAGTTTAGTCCTAGCAACATCAAAGGACTCACACCTCGGTTCCTTTGAGGTGTTCCTTTTTGTTCCCATTTTTGAAAATCCAAAATGACAATTTAATCTCATGCATAGCATAGCATGTGCATGAACTCCCCCATGCTTTGACATTAGCAATAGTGTCTTGCTTGGTTTGGGGAAGTTGATGCATACGCAACGGGAGGTAATCTAAATTATCCTCTCCGTCATAACAAAACAACATGCATCATGTAGTGTAGTTTAGTGTAGAATTGCATTTAATATAGAAAATCATGCATCACTCTTGCATAATTTCCATCATTTTGGCCATTGAGGACAATGCCCATATTAGTGTGGGGATGGGAATTCTAACACTTAACTTTTATTCAAAAACCATAAAAATTGAAAAATTTCAAAAATCATAAAAATTTGAAAATTGAAAAAAACCAAAAACAAGTTCATTTCCTTTGTATATATAGTCTTGTATATATTGTGTTTGTTCATCCTTTTTCACTTTGATTGACTACGCCACATCCGAGACATGAGGATATTGAAGACCGCATGGTATGATCTTTTCAATCTCCTTTTTCCTCTTTATGTTAATGACTATGTGGCTTTATTTTGATTGATGCGGTAAAAACAATGTGAACTTAGGATTTGCATTTAGTTTAGTATGTCATGCTAGTTGGTAGAATCACTTGCATTAGGATGTTTATATTAGTTGCATCATGGCATGTAGTTGCATGTTAGAAATGTTTTGAAAAAATGCCTATTTTGGAACTTTGACAAGAGCAACTAAGCCATTATAAATACTTGTTCAACTCAAGACTTCGCCTACTAGAATGGTTGTAAAACACCTAGATAGTGTCATACTAGTGTCTTTTGACCCATGACCCAAGGCCTAGTCAAGAGTTTGCATGTGAGTCACCTATCCAACCCCGTGATGCGATATGGACTTGGTTAACTTGTCTAGGTGACCTTGTTTGACCTTGTGGTAAGGCAACCCAAAAATATTTTCTATCAATAAGCTTGAAGTGCTCATCTCAAACAAATTTTGTCATGTGGAAGTAATGTAATGCCAAGGAAACCTCAAGCGTTATGAATTGTTGAATGTTGAGAATTTTTAAGTTGTTTTGATGGAGGTTTACCACTTCGATGTGCTTTGGTGTGGGATCCATTGAATTGGGCCCCCATACGGTTGTGAATTCGGCCGCCCAGAGACAGAGTGACTTCACCCCGAAAAGCTATTGTCTAGAGGTTAACCGGTTGCCTAATAAGCGATTGGCGAAAGCAAAGGACACTAGCCCGGAAGGGACAAACCCCATCTTAAATTTTTGAAATGTGAAAGTGAAATGAGGACAATTTTGAAATACTAGTCATATCCAACCATTGTGAATAAAGATTTGAGCATTTCATTCCCAAAAAGCCTTTTGTCAAGCCACTTGGTCGAGCTTGGGACGATCCATGACCTTTACTTTTGTAGAGAATTCGAGACTTGTCATGTCATATGCCACTAGCATCATAGGGATCATCATTCCACCACCATCCGATCGCTCTTGACGAAAGCATTTGGAAATTGAGGACGAAAGTAGTCTAGTTTAACACCATTTGGAGGTGATTTAGTGCCATCCTCTTAGACTTAGTAATTTGTTGAACTAGTATTTGTGAAGGATTACATGCTCTTAAATTTGTTCCTCTTTAGTGCCTCCGCCACTTGATGAGGGAGTGGCTATTCTTTTGTTGATGCATCCATTACTTGTTTTTATGTGCTTAATGTTTGGATGTGTCGCCATTTTGGCAAGACCCACCTTGCCTTGCAAGAAGGCATCCTACCTCATGGTTGTCTTGTTGTGAGTTGAAGGGGCGGAGTGAGACCCGCTAATTGTCTCATATCGGCTATTATTATTAGGTTAGGTTAGTATTGGTCCTAGTCTTTGTCACCTCTTTACTCGGGACGAGCAAAGGTTCGGTTTGGGGATATTTGATGCGACCATAATTGGCGCATATTTAGCCCCCGAATTACCATTGTTTCTATGCTTTTTAGTGCTTATTTGGGTCATTTCTTATCTTTAGATCTTTGTTTTGCATATTCTTTGAGATTTTGATCCCTTGGTAGGAAAGGAGTAAGAATCTTGCATTTTCATGGCAAAACGAGGCTAAATGGATCGTATTCAATGACCAAGCATCAAGGAGAGACAAGACTAGAAGGCCTTTGTACATAGCTAAGTAGAAGATCAATGTTGAGAAAGGATCCTTGAGTCCCCAAGGAAATCCCCAAGGATTCTATGAAGAAAAGGGAAGAAAAGAAGAAGGAATGACGCTGTAGAAGAATCCGAACGGATCATCCACGATCCGTCCGTCCGTCCCCACTCAATCCGAGCGTCCTTACCCAGGATCCGCTCGGATCCCCCAGGCCCAATCCGAGCGTCGTCTGCCTTGATCCGCTCGGATCGTCCATGCCCCATCCGTCCGTCTCGACCTCCATCCGCTCGGATCACAAAGACAAAGACATGGTTTCGTCCTTCAAGTTACAAAATGGAGACGCCCTTCTCTCATTGAATACCGGAGTCTCCTTGCTCAACTTAAAAAGTGTAATTACTAGTTTAGCCCTTAGTTAACCCTAATGCATCCTCCCTAATTTTCACTATAAATACCCCATTAGTCTAATTAGAGGAGCATGTTCTTCTAATCAATAATTAGAGTAGTTAATATCAATCAAATCTCTCTTCAATATTGTAATCAAGTATTAATCAAGTTTTAATCCAAGTTTTAGTTCCTTAATCTCTCTCTTGTTCTTACTTTATTTTGGGTAATTGAAGATTATTTGGGTTATTATTGGGAGATTGACAACCTCTCAATCTAGGATTCAAGTACTTCTATTATTCTTGCTTTATTATTGGAATCATTAGTAGGTATAATCTCTTAATCCCTTTTTAATTATTGCTAATTACTTTCATTTATTCATCATGTTTCATTATGTTAGTATGATTGACAACCTTTCTAGCATGATCAATATGATAATGAGTGAGTAGTCTCTTAGCTAGGGTTTAATGGGTGATTAGGGAAACCAACATGGGGAATGATTCATGCTTAAATCAATATGCTTTCATATCTTATTTGCTTGCTTGTTTTGATCTTAATGCATGCACATGTTATGTTTGATGAAATGCTAAGCCTATGAATCCTTGCATTTATTATCATCTACTATCTCTTCAACTTGACTTGTAAGACATAACCCAACTCGAGTCTTGTTAGACCATGCATGTGTTAAGTAGGGAAGATTAAGTCGACTTGTAGGTGTTGTACAATCCAAGAGATTCGGCTCCGGGACCCAAACTTTCCTAGGATTGTAAGATATAACCCAACTCAATCCATCACAACAATAATTGCTTGCTTATAATTTGAGAACATGTTTGTATGATCATATCCCATGAATCCCCTATGAACCCATGACACCCTAGTGCTTTTAATCAATTATTTACACCCTTATTCCATTTACCTTGTTAGTTTATTTTCATTGCTATTTTAGTTTAGTAACCTTCTACATCAACCCAACTTGTGACACCCCTAGACACCACTAGTAGCAATAGAAATCTTCGTTTTCAATACCCGTCCCTTGGGATCCGACCTTTACTTGCCTCTTTACTAATTTGTAGAGTTGTTTGTGAAGTATAAATTGTGTTTTGTATCGACCATTGACCAACGACCACATTTGCTTAATTTGTGAACTAAATGGCTCCGATCAGTTGGGTTATATCTTACGGTTCTTCGGAAGGGTTGGGTCCCGGAGCCGAATCGATTACATTGTACAACACCTACAAGTCGACTTACTTTCCTCCTATTCAACTTCTATGCATGGTCTAACAAGACTCGAGTTGGTTTATATCTTACAAGTCAAGTTGAGTAGATAAGAGATGGTTGTAAATGCAAGGATTCATAGGCTTGACATTTCATCAAACATAACATGTGCATAAAGTTGACATCACAACAAGCAAGCAATTTAATCATGTGAACATATTAGATTAAGCATGAATCAATCCCATGTTGGTTTCCCCTAATTACCCACTAATCCTAGCTAAAAGACTACTCACTCATTATCATGGGAAACATGTCATTAATGGTGTCAATCATCACAACAAGTATAAACATGATAATAGAATGAAGAAATGAACAATAAAGATTAAAGAGTAAAGGAATTATACCAAACTTGAGATGATCCAAATAATAAAGCAAAGAATAATAGAAGAAACTTGATGATTGATGGAAGGTTGTCAATCTCCCAATAATAACCCAATAATCTTCAATTACCCAATAATAAACTTGAATGATAAACTTGAACAATAATTAAGGAGAGATTAATGTGTAAGTTGTGGAAAGATTAAAGAGTAATCTATTCTAATCTACTCCTAATCTAATCTAAAGAAGGATTTTCTACCCTAAAAACTTGATGCTTGATTAATTACAAAGATGGGGTATTTATAGTGGAAATTAGGTGGATGCATTTAGGGTTAACTAAGGCTAAAATAGTAATTACACTTTTTAGATTGAGCAAGGAGGAGCCGGTATTTTTCGAAGGAAGGGCTTCTTTCTTTGTAGCTTGGAGAAGACGAAATTGTGCTGTGGAGGAATCCGTGCGGATTGGTGTCGGGACGGGCGGATTCAGGTAGGGGAATCCGGGCGGATTCTGGGAGAAGACGGGCGGATTGTAGGGAATTCGGGCGGATTGTGGCAGGGGAATCCGGGCGGATTGTAGGGAATCCGGGCGGATTCTCTTCCAGCAAAATTTCTTATTTTTCCCAGCCAAAAGACGGGCGTCTTGTAGGGAAGACGGGCGTCCTGTGGAAGACGGGCAGATTTGTCTCGGGACGCGCGGATTCCCGAAAAGCTTCTTTGTTTGACCTCGGATTGTAAAACGGACGTCATTTTCTTATCCGGACTCCTATTGGAGTGATTCAAAAGCCTAGATCGCTTGATTTTTTGACGCCGTTCCATCTAACATATTTTCAGAGCCAAAGGAGCAACTCCTGGTTTGCGTTCCGAGCAATTTTCTTCATGAATGGCTTCCTTGCTTTTCCTCCTTGCTTTAAACCTTATGACCCTTCTATATACTCTTTATTCCTACATCATTGGTCATCATTCTTGCCTCCTCTTCATACTAGCCCATCTAATATCATCAATAAGCTTCCAAATATGCACGAAAGACGGGAATTTCCGCCTTATTATCTCCTTTTCTACAAAACATATGAAATGCGATAGAAAAGCAAATAGGAAGGTTTTGACGGATAAAACGGCCATAGAATGTTATAATAGTATGCAAAATAGGCTCAATAAGGGGACTAAATGTGCGCAAATAATGTTCACATCAGGTAATCAAGAGTGAGTTTCTTGATTTAGTAAAGTTATAGCTTTGCAGCTATAACATTACTAGTAAAAGAGCTCAATGTTATAGCTCTTCTACTATAACATTGAAATGGTGAGTTTTTATACACGACTTATAAATGTTTTGAAAATTGTTTTATAATTGTTTAAAGTTTATTTTAAATGTTTTAATGAAAGTATTTATTTAATAAAGCCCGGTTTAGTGAGGAGTCCGGTTTTATTGTAAACGTTAATTGGTAGTTATGATGGATCAACTTATGAGTTGGACTTTACTACTAATTAGGGTTTCTATAATAGCCTCTCCTAAAACCTAAATTCTAATTGTATATTAAGACTAGGGTTTGCACGATTCACGAGCTTATGGGCCGTGATATCTCGTGTTGCCTAGGAGATATTAGGTAAAGATTTTATTCTATAATAATATCTTTACATATCTTATATATCTTATTTAATATATTTATTTATGATTAAAGATATTCTTGTTTTAGGAAATCTTATCATAATCTTAGAATTTATAGTAAAGATAATATTTGGAAAGATTATATTATATCTTTTAGAATATTCTTTATTATCTTTCAAGGCTTTTAGGAAAGAGATAATAAGAAGATATAATTTGTAATTATATCTTATTATTTCGGCTATTAGGGTTTGTGCAAAAACCGTGTAGCCTACTTCTCCTCCTATAAATACTTTGCTATTTACAACATCTAAAATAGAGACCTTAAGCGTAAAAATTATTTTCATCTTTAAAAAGCAAACCGTGTGTTTTAAGCAGAAAAACCGATTTGCAATTTTGAAAGGTCGTGTGTCATAAAATCTCGCATACTTGTTCTTCATTTATCGTTATAAGATAATAGTGCTTAGTTGAATTCTTAACTTGTTCATTAACGTGAACCTTTGTTAGAATCATTAGTGCTTTCTTATTAGCGTAAGTTAGTCACTCGAGTATTTAACGGTACTCATTGAGTTACAGCTAGAGTTAGTTGTACGAGTTGGGTTAGTAAATTTGTAATCCGTAGAAAGGTACTAAATTTATTAATCGAGAATAGTGGACGTAGGTTTCGACTTGTGAAACTGAACCACTTCTAAAATCCGTGTGTCTCTTCTTCTTTCGTTTGTTTCGTTCATCACGTTCATCTTCATTAGTTGATTAGTTAAAGTTTAATCAATAAACTTTAAATAATCAATTACATTAGCATAATCGAAAAAGCTTTTAAAAAGTTTTAAATCCTCAATTCACCCCCCCCCCCTCTTGAGTATTTTGGATCAATAGACTCTTCAACAACCCTTTTAATCCAACTTGCTTGTTTACTTTCATTTCTATTTAGTTTAGTGACCTTCTACATCAACCCAAATTGTGACACCCCTAAGACACCACTAGTTACAATAGAAATCTCATCTCAATTCCCGTCCCTTGGGATCCGACCTTTACTTGCCTCTTTAGTAATTGTAGAGTTGTTTGTGAAGTTATAAATTGTGTTTTGGTCTAGGTGCTCCTAACGACAAGTTACCGAAAAGATTATATTGTCCGACCAAAAATGGCGCCGTTGCCGGGGACGGTGTTAACTTGATTTAGATTTCCTTATATTGTTATTAGTTGTGTCTTTCTTTGCCTTGGGGAAATAAAACTCCTCAAGGTTTGTTCTAATTATTTTCGAGTTGTTTGATATTTTGCAAGATGGACTTTATAGATTGTTTTGTAGAGGACCACTTAAGTATACCTTTCTTCAAAGATCCCATGCAAGCATTGGAGGCCTTGGAAGCAAGTGAGGCTAAAAATATGTATTGGGAATTGGAGGTAGATCTTTTTGAGGCCGCTCTAAATAACAAGGAACTTACTCATGCACAATCCGAATTAGTGCATAACATCCTTGTGGAAGCATGTCAACCCATAGAGGATGAGCAATCCATCCTAGAAGACATCTTACAAGCTCAAGAGCAAGAGGAATCCATCATGGAATTCGAATGTGATGAGATTGACGAGAATGAAGAAGAAGTTGAATATGCTATGAGAATGGAATGCCTAATGGAGATGGAGCAAATTCTCCATGAAACTCCAAAGGAGGAAAGTAAGGTACAAACTCCTACTTTAAAACCCCTTCCCCCAAATTTGAAATATGCTTACCATGATGAATCAAAGACCAAACCCGTGATTGTTAGTGATAGACTTGATGAGAACCAATTGGGAAAATTGCTTGATGTGTTGAAAAAACATGAAAAGGCTATAGGTTATAGTCTAGATGACCTTAAGGGGATAAGTCCCAACTTTTGCATGCATAGAATTCATCTAGTGGAAGACCATAGACCTACCATTCAACCTCAAAGACGATTGAACCCCCACATGCAAGAAGTTGTCAAGGGAGAGGTTATGAAATTACTTGATGCGGGAATCATATATCCCATATCGGACTCTTTGTGGGTTAGCCCCGTTCAAGTGGTACCTAAGAAAGGAGGTACCATAGTGGTGACAAATGAGAAGAATGAGCTAATACCCACAAGGATGATCACCGGTTGGCGTATGTGCATTGACTATCGAAAATTGAATTCCGCAACAAGAAAGGATCATTTCCCCCTACGATTCATTGACCAAATGCTTGAGAGGTTAGCTTCCAACAAATTCTTTTGTTACCTTGACGGGTATTCGGGATTTTTCCAAATCCCTATACACCCGGATGACCAACATAAGACCACCTTCACATGCCCTTATGGTACTTTTGCATATAGGAGGATGCCTTTTGGTTTATGTAATGCCCCCGCCACTTTCCAAAGATGCATGATGAGTGTCTTCTCCGATTATCTAGAGACCATAATGGAAGTTTTTATGGATGATTTTAGTGTTTATGGAAAGGACTTTGACTCATGTTTGCATAATCTTTCTCTTGTGTTGCAAAAATGTGAAGATGTTAGTCTTGTTTTAAATTGGGAAAAGTGTCACTTCATGGTCAATGAAGGAATTGTTTTGGGTCATTTAATCTCGGAAAAGGGCATCGAGGTCGATAAAGCTAAAGTTGAGGTGATAGAGAAACTCCCACCTCCCGTGAATGTTAAAGGGGTGAGAAGTTTTCTCGGTCACGCGGGTTTCTATCGCCGTTTCATAAAGGATTTTTCAAAAATAGCGAAACCCCTCACTCAACTCTTGCTTAAAGATGCCCAATTCCTTTTCACTGATGAGTGTGTTGAAGCCTTTAATAGAATCAAGGAAGCACTAATCTCGGCACCGATCATTCAACCTCCAAATTGGGAACTACCGTTCGAGATTATGTGTGATGCTAGTAACTACGCCGTTGGAGCGGTTCTTGGCCAACGGGTAGGAAGAGCTCTTCACGCCATCTATTACATAAGCAAGACTCTTGATCCCTCCCAAGTGAATTATGATACCACCGAGAAAGAGCTTCTTGCCATTGTCTATGCTTTGGACAAGTTCCGTTCTTACTTACTTGGATCCAAGGTGATTGTCTTTTCGGATCACCGTGCTCTCCGACATCTCTTGATAAAGAAGGAGGCAAAACCAAGGTTGTTGAGATGGATTTTGCTCCTTCAAGAATTTGACTTGGAAATAAGAGACAAGAAAGGAGCCGAAAATGTAGTAGCGGATCACTTGTCAAGGATCCGGTTTCATGATGAACATGGAGAAACCCCGATCAATGACTCATTTCCCGACGATATTTTGATTGCCATTCAAACACAACTTGAAAGGCACATCACCCCATGGTTTGCCGATTATGCTAACTATATTGTTGGAACGGTACTCCCTCCAAATTTGAACCACAACCAAAGGAAGAGATTCCTATTCGAAGTGAAGAGGTATTTTTGGGATGACCCAAACCTCTACAAGGAGTGTAGTGATGGGCTCTACCGGAGATGCATCCCTCAATGGGAAGTCCAAGGAATCTTGGAAGGGTGTCACTCATCACCCTACGGTGGGCACCATGGAGCAAGGAGGACCATTGCAAAAATTCTTCAATCGGGCTTCTATTGGCCTACAATGTTTCAAGACACAAGAGAATTCATCATTCATTGCGATGCTTGTCAAAGGACGGGGAATATCTCTTGGAGGAACGAAATGCCACAAAGGGGCATTCTAGAGGTGGAGATTTTCGATGTTTGGGGAATCGACTACCAAGGACCCTTTGTGACATCCAATGGGAATAAGTACATCCTTGTAGCCGTAGACTACGTCTAAAAGTGGGTGGAGGCAATTGCCACTCCAAATGATGATGCAAAAACGGTCACCAAGCTCTTCAAAAAGATAATTTTCCCAAGATTTGGAGTTCCTAGAGCAATTATAAGTGATGGAGGAACGCACTTCTATGAGAAGAAACTTGCATCTCTTTTGACCAAATATGGTGTCCAACATAGAACCGGCTTGGGATATCATCCTCAAACAAGCGGTCAAGTTGAAGTTTCAAATAGAGAGATCAAGCAAATCCTTGAAAAAGTTGTGAACAAGACCCGAAAAGATTGGAGCACAAAGCTTGATGATGCTCTTTGGGCTTATAGGACGGCCTATAAGACTCCCATAGGAGCCTCCCCTTACAAGCTTGTCTATGGAAAAGCATGTCATTTGCCAATCGAATTGGAGTACAAAGCTTTTTGGGCAATCCGAGCACTTAATCTTGATCTCAAATTGAGTGGGCAAAAGAGGATGATTCAAATTCAAGAGTTGGAGGAATTCCGACTACAATCCTATGAGAATGCAAAGATTTACAAAGAAAGAACGAAATTGCTTCATGATAAGAGAATTAGACAAAAGGCCTTGCACAAAGGAGACAAAGTCCTTCTATTCAATTCCCGCTACCGACTTTTTCCGGGAAAGTTGAACTCTAGATGGATGGGTCCCTATGTGATAACCGAAGTTGGAAAATATGGAGATTTTGAACTCAAGGCGGAAGATGGAAGCAAGTTCAAAGTCAATGGTCAAAGATTGAAGCCTTACTATGAAGGAGCGTTTATTGGAGAGGTCGAGGTCACCTACCTCGGGCCTTCTCATCCTTGAAAGAACCATCAAAGGGAGAGTTTGGTGGAGTCCTCCCTAAACCACCACTTGTAAATATACTAACCCTCTAACTTGTATTTATAATTTTATTGCATTTCTTTAATAATAAACATAAATTCTTTTCATGAGAGTAAGTGAGGGAGGGTCACTAACGAATTTTGAATGAAGGAAGGAACAAATTTTCAAGTGTGGGGAAGCATTAAGGAAAACAAAGGAAGGATTCGCAGCTTGAACCCGAGCGGCTTCAAGGGAATCCGCCCGTCCTGCTAGAATCCGGGCATATTGGGAAGAATCCGTCCGTCCTTCTAAACTGAGAAATTGAAATATTTTGGACTGAAGAAGAATCCGAGCGTCTCAGAAGGGAAGACGCGTGTCCCAGAGAATCCGGCCGTCTTTGCATAAAGACGCCCGTCTTTCTACCTGTGCATTTCAAGAAATTTCCCTGTCCCAGAATCCGCCCGTCATTGTGAAAAGACGCCCGTCTCCTTTCAGAAGAATCCGAGCGTCTTAGGGTCGGGACGCCCGTCTTTGTGGCATCATGTTTTTGGAAAATTAGCTGTGACAGAATCCGGGCGTCTTACCCAGAATCCGCCCGTCCCGATAAGACAGAATCCGAGCGTCTTCTGCTCGAATCCGCCCGTCTTCCTGCGGTGATTTGACCCGTCTTTTCTTAATCCAATTTCACCCCACCACACATTTAGTGACACATCACCCTTCTATCCACTTGCATTATAAAAACCCAACCCCTTATGACTCCAAAGCATATCCCAATCACTCTCTAACCCCACAAAATCAAAAAGCCCAAAAATTCTAGGGTTTCAAAGGCAACACTCAATCAACAAGGAGCATCTTTATTCTTTAACAAATCAAGAAATTCCAGCTCAATAATCAAGGAATGGCACCAAGGAGATCCTCTTTTAGGAATGGGAGAAGACCAAGGATGAGGGGAAGTTCTTCTACCTCCCATGTCAACACATTAAGAAGGGAGCATGAAGAGATTGTAGATCTTACAAGGCTTAATGACTTCTCAAATGTGGAATTTGTCAATGATGTGCAAATATTAGTCTTCCAACGGCTTCTAAGTAAGAACATTCTTCCCACTAAGTTTTTATGTCATGCTACCTTGAGGAAACTTGGGATTTATCACCAAGTGGAAGCTCTCTTTGAAGTATTTGGTCTCTCTACCCTTTTTCGCATGTATGAAAAAACTTACCGATCTCTTGTGCTTGAATTTTTGAGCTTTTTGAAGATTACAACCTTGAACGAAACAATATGCATAGAATTTAGGTTGGAGAATGTTTCTAGGATGATGACCCTTGTAGAATTCGCAAATGTGCTCGGTCTCGATGTTTCGCCTACCCGGACATCGAAGCCAAAGAAGTATAGTGTTGAACCTTTGTGGAGGGCCATGACCGGCCGGGATTTCATACACACCAAGGAATGTCTCGCCTTTCATATCCAAAATCCTATCTTGAGGCTTACTTATCGATTCTTTCGGGCACTCTACTTGCTCGCCGAGATCCGGCCATAGTGAATCAACTTGACCTTGTGTTTATGGAATCCTACCTCAATATTCAAGGAAGGAATGTGTACCACTTCAATGCACCTCTTGTGCTACTCGATAAATGGGCAAAGTTTAGGAATGGTGACGATGATGGGATGAAACACATTGTGAATGGAGGACTCATCACTAGGCTTGCGAAGCATTTCAATCCGAGATTCAATGAGAATAATGAGTATGCTCCTCTTTTGGGAAACACAAGGATAAACGAAGATCTTCTTCTTATTCATCATCATTGGATAACCCTTGAGGGGGTTGATAATCGGATCAAGTGGTTAACGAAAGGAAGCGATCCTATTTATCTTCCAATGGCCGACCTACCACGTATCTCCCCAAGAAGAGGACCTTTAGCCCCAATCCCATCCTAACTCATCCCGAATCAAACAAGGCAAGCACCACCACCTCTGAATCCACAACAACAACAACAAGAACAACAAACTCAAGATGAGAAGATCAAAGTGCCTCCCTACCCATTTCCTTACCAACCGTACAACCATCCCAACCCCTTCATCCTTCCCCGTGACGACTTTGTCACGGGAATTCTACAAGATTTGCACTTCCGCCAATACGAAACCAAGGTGGACATTTACTATGCACTTTATCCTCAATACCACGATATGGTTGGAAAGGGAAGGATTAGTGAGGAATGAGCATTTCCCTCATGGGCTCAAATGGATTTACTCTTTCCCAATTCGGAGAGGGCTAATGAAGGGACAACCGGGAGACCAGAGGAGGGGAGCAACAATTCTTGCGGAGGAGACACGGTGGAGCTTGAAAGTGAAGAGGACGAATTCATGGACCCAAGTATGAGCGATGCATCAAAAGAAGTATGGGATAGCGATCTAGAGGGAGATGATGGCGATCTCTAGAGGGTCACTTCATGGCTAGGTGGAGCGGGCGTGCGGCACCCATCTAAGTTAAAGTAAAGTTTCCTCATCTCCTCTCTTTAATTTTCAAGTTTCATGAAAAGAAGTTTGTGTTTTGTTAACTTGTATTTTATTGATCATTGTTGGAGTAGTCCTAGCACCATAGAGGACTAACACCTCGGCCCAATTGAGGTGTTCTCATTTTATTGTTCCCACCTTTCAAAATCAAAAATGACAAATTAATTTCATGCATTGCATAGTGTGTGCATGAACAACACCCAACCTTAGGACATTAGAAATAGTGTCTAGCTCGGTTTGGGGAAGTCAATGCATACACAACGGGAGGTAATTCAAATTATCCTCTCCGTTATAAACAAAAACCATGCAGTATAGATTAGTGTAGCTTGCATTTAGTGTAGAAATCATGCATCATATTTGCATAATTTCCCATCATTTTAGCCATTGAGGACAATGCCCATATTAGTGTGGGGATGGGGAATTCTAACTTAACTTCTTATTCAAAAATCCAAAAAATTGAAAAATTTCAAAAAAATCATAAAAATTTGAAAATTTGAAAAACCAAAAACAAGTTCATTTCTTTTGTAGTGTAATCTTGTATATATTATTGTATATATTGTGTTTGTTCTATCCTTGTTCACATTTATCGACTACGCCACATCCGAGACATGAGGATATTGAAGACCGCATGGTATGATCTTTCCAATCTCCTTTTTCCTCTTTATGTTAATGACTATGTGGCTTTGTTTTGATTGATGCGGTATAACAATGTGAACTTATGACTTGAATTTAGCTTATATGTCATATTAGTTGGTAGAATCACTTGCATTAGAATGTATATAATAGTTGCATCATGGCATATAGTTGCATTTAGATGAAAAGTTTTGAAAAGTGCCTAATTGGGAACTTTAACAAGAGCAACTAAGCCATTACAAATACTTTTTCAATTCAAGACTTTTATTACTAGAATGGTTGTAAAACACCCTAGATTGTGTCATACTAGTGTCTTTTGACCCATGACCCAAAGCCTAGTCAAGGGTTTGCATGTGAGTCACCTATCCAACCCCGTGATGCGATGTGGACTTGGTTAACTTGTCTAGGTGACCTTGATTGACCTTGTGGTAAGGCAACCCAAAAATACTTTCTATCAATAAGTTTGAAGTGCTCATTTCGAAGATTTTTGTTATGTGGAAACAATTTATTGCTAAGGAAACCTCAAATGTTATGAAATGTTGAAATGTTGAAAATTTTAATCGTTTTGATGGAGGCGTACCACTTCGATGTGCTTTGGAGAGGGATCCATTGAATTGGGCCCCCACACGGTTGTGAATTCGACCGCCCAGAGACAGAGTGACTATCACCCCGAAAAGCTATTGCCTAGAGGTTAACCGGTTGCCTAATAAGCGATTGGCGAAAGCAAAGGACACTAGCCCGGAAGGGACAAACCCCATCTTAAATTTTTGAAATGTGAAAGTCGAATGAGGTCAATTTTTGAATACTAGTCATATCCACCCTTGTTTACAACGATTTGAGCATTTCATTCCCAAAAAGCCTTTTTGTCAAGCCACTTTGTCGAGCTTGGGATGATCCATGACCTTTACTTTTGTAGAGAATTTGAGACTTGTCATGTGATATGCTACTAGCATCATAGGGAACATCATTCCACCACCATCTGATCGCTCTTGACGAAAGCATTTGGAAATTGAGGACAAAAGTAGTCTAGTTTAACACCATTTGGAGGTGATTTAGTGCCATCCTCTTAGCCTTAGTAATTTGTTGAACTAGTATTTGTGAAGGACTATATGCTCTTAAATTTGTTCCTTTTTAGTTGACTCCGCCACTTGATGAGGAAGTGGCTATTCTTTTTGTAGATGCATCCATTATTTGATTTTGTGTGCTTAATGTTTGGATGTGTCGCCATTTTGGCAAGACCTACCTTGCCTTGCAAGAAGGCATCCTACCTCATGGTTGTCTTGTTGTGAGTTGAAGGGGCGGAGTGAGACCCGCTAATTGTCTCATATCGGCTATGTTATTAGGTTAGTTTAAATAATGGTCCTAGTCTTTGTCACCTCTTTACTCGGGACGAGCAAAGGTTCGGTTTGGGGATATTTGATGTGACCATAATTAGCGCATATTTAGCCCCCGAATTAGCCTTGTTCCCATGCTTTTTAGTGCATATTTGGGTCATTTATTGTCTTTAGTTCTTTGTTTTGCATATTCATTGAGATTTTGATCCCTTGGTAGGAAAGGAGTAAGAATCTTGCATTTTCATGGCAAAACGAGATTAAATTGATTGAATTCAATGACCAAGCATTAAGGAGAGACAAGATTAGAAGGCCTTTGTACATATTATAGTAGATGGGCAATGTTGAGGAAAGTTCCTTGCATCCCCGAGGAAATCCCCAAGGATTTTATGAAGAAAAGGGAAGAAAAGAAGAAGAAACTAAGCTGAGCAGCAATCCGTGGGGATTTCCTTGAATCCGCCCGTCCTCCACAGCACAATCCGTGCGTCTTCCTTCAAAGACGCCCGGGCAGCAACTACCAGAAGACGTGCGTCTTCTCCCAAAGACGCCCGTGCCCAGACCACGAATCCGCCCGTCCCGAGCCTAAGACGCACGGATTCCAGTCCAGCGCAAAATCCGTTTCTTCAAGCCTCCGAGAAAGATGCCCTTCCTTCGAAAAATACCGGCGTTTCCCTGCTCAAATCTAAAAAGTGTAATTACTAAATTAGCCTTAGTTAACCCTAATGCATCCACCTAATTTCCACTATAAATACCCCATTAGTCTAACTAGAAGAGCATGTTCTTCTTAGCAATCTTTAGTGTAGTTAATATCAATCAAATCTCTCTTTAGTTTTGTAATGAACAATTAATCAAGTTCTAATACAAGTTTTATTTCCTTAATCTCTCTTTTGTTCATCCTTTATTTTGGGTAATTGAAGATTATTTGGGTTATTATTGGGAGATTGACAACCTCTCAATCAAGCATCAAGTACTTCTTTTATCTTTGCTTTATTATTGGATCATTAGTAGGTATAATTCTCTTAATCCCTTTTTAATTATTGTTAATTACTTTCATTTATTCATCATGTTTTACTTTGTTGGTATGATTGACAACCTTGCTAGCATGATCAACATGATAATGAGTGAGTAGTCACCTAGCTAGGGTTAATGGGTAATTAGGGGAAACCAACATGGGGAATGATTCATGCTTAAATTAATATGCTTTCATGGTTTATTTGCTTGCTTGTTTTGATCTCGACTCATGCACATGTTATGTTTGATGAAATGCGAGCCTATGAATCCTTGCATTTTTTACCCATCACCTATCTTTTCAATGAGACTTGTAAGACATAAACCAACTCGAGTCTCATTAGACCATGCATGTTGTTGAGTAGGGAAGACTAAGTCGACTTGTAGGTGTTGTACAATCTAATCGATTCGGCTCCGGGACCCAAACTTTCCTAGGATTGTAAGATATAACCCAACTCAATCTATCACAACAATAATTGCTTGCTTATAATTTGAGAACATGTTTGTATGATCAATTCCCATGATTCCCCTATGATCCCATGACACCCTAGTGCTTTTTATCAATTGTTTACAACCCTTTTAATCCATCTTGCTTGTTTACTTTCATTGCTATTTAGTTTAGTGACCTTCTACATCAACCCAAATTGTGACACCCCTAAGACACCACTAGTTACAATAGAAATCTCATCTCAATTCCCGTCCCTTGGGATCCGACCTGTACTTGCCTCTTTACTAATTGTAGAGTTGTTTGTGAAGCTATAAATAGTGTTTTGGTCTAGGTGCTCCTAACGACAAGTTACCGAAAAGATTATATTGTCCGACTAGTAGTATGTCATCCACATACAATATTAGGAACACAACATTGCTCCCACTGAACTTCATGTATAAGCATGGTTCCTCATGCTTCGAGTAAAACCATTCTCTTTTATAACATGATTAAATCGATGGTTCCAACTTCTCGATGTTTGCTTAAGGCCCAAAATGGATCTCTTAAGCTTGTATACTTTGTTAGGATTTTTAGGATCCACAAAACCTTCAGGTTGTATCATGTACACCTCTTCTTCTAAATGCCCATTTAGAAAAACAGTCTTGACATCCATTTGCCATATTTCATAATCATGAAATTCGACGATCGCTAACAATATCCGAATTTATCTTAGCATAGCCACGGGGGCAAAGGTTTCGTCATAGTGAAGACCATGAACTTGAGTAAAACCTTTTGCCACTAGCCTAGCCTTGTAGACATCATCATGTCCTTCTATGCCATTCTTTATTTTGAAGATCCATTTGCACTGAAGAGGTCTTGTCCCTTCAGGCAAATCCACCAAGTTCCAGACTTGATTTTCATGCATAGAACTCATTTCGGATTTCATGGCCTCAAGCCATAAAGCTGAATTGGGACTAGAGATTGCAGCTTTGTAGTTGGCGGTTCGTCACTTTCTAAAAGTAACACATCGAGGGTCCCATCCTCTTCGATAAATCCAACATATCTATCAAGATGGCGAGAAACTCGACCCGACCTCCTCGGTTGAGGAATAACAACAGGATTAGACGACGAAGGAACGTCTTCTTGCGTCTCTACTTCGGTTTGTGGCTCTTGAACTTCATCAAGTTCAAAATTTCTCACACTCTATCTCTTAAAAATAAACTCTCTTTCTAAGAAGACAGCCTCATTAGACACAAACACTTTGTTTTCTTGAGGTTTGTAGAAGTAATATCCTCGGGAGGTAATGGGGTAACCTACAAAGATGCATTTTTCGGATCGTGGGGCAAGCTTGTTGTCGGTCTTTCCCTTGACGTAAGCAATACATCCCCAAATCTTCATATAGGATATATTAGGAACCCTTCCTGTCCATATCTCATATGGAGTCTTTTCGGTTGCCTTTGTTGGACTTTTATTCAATGATTTGATTGCGGTTTGGATTGCAAATCCCCAAAATGAGTCGGGTAACTCGGTTTGACTCATCATGGATCGAACCATATCAAGTAGGGTTCGATTTCTCCTTTCGGAAACACCATTAAGTTGTGGTGTACCGGGTGGAGTGAGCTGTGACACAATGCCACAACCTTTCAAGTGTGAATCAAATTCATTACTAAGATACTCTCCACCACGATCGGATCATAGTGCTTTTATCCTTTTGTTCAATTGGTTTTCTACTTCATTTTGAAATTCTTTAAATATCTCAAAAGCTTCACTCTTATACTTCATTAAGTAGATATACCCATATCTACTTAATTCATCGGTGATGGTTATGAAGTAGTCATAGTTTCTCCTAGCGGTGATGGTCATTGGTCCACATACATCGGTGTGTATAAGTCCCAATAGTTCACTAGCTCGAGTCCCTTTACCACTAAAAGGATTACGAGTCATTTTTCCTAGGAGACAAGATTCTCATATACCATATGATTGAAAATCGAATGGTTTAATAACATTAGGGGAAACTAATCTTTTAATGCGATTCTCATTGATATGTCCCAATCGACAATGCCAAATGTACGATTCATTTGGATCACTTGATTTGAGTTTCTTTGATTGTATATTATAGATGTCTTTACTTGGATTAGAAGTTTCTAAAACATAAATGCCATTAATAAAAGAGCCTCAGCCTATGACGAAGTCATTTCTTGAAATAATACAACAATTGTTTTTAATGGCAAAATTAAAACCCTTTATGTCTAACATAGCAATTGAAATAATGTTCTTAGAAAGAGAAGGTACATAAAAACAATTATGCAAATATAACTCAAATCCATTTGCTAGAGCAAGCACATAAGTTCCCTTGGATGTAGCCGCTACCCTAGCTCCATTCCCAAGACGGAGATCAACGTCGCCCTTGCTTAGCCTTTCCACGTTTCTTAGCCCCTGTAAATGATTACAAAGGTGAGAGCCACAAACGGTATCTAATACCCACGTTGTGGTGGAAGTAAAATTTATATCAATAACATAAATTTCAGAAGGAATTTTACCGAGTGGAATAACAAATCCGTCCCTAATATTTCCCAAATATATAGGGCAATTCCTCATCCATTGTCCCATGCCATGACAATAATGGCATTCATCATCAACTTTGGCTCATTTGGTAGTCCCACTGCCATCTTGTTCCCATTGTTGAATCTTCTACCTTTCTTTCCCTTCCTTTTGAACCATTTTCCTTTAGTTGCAAGAGCTTTCTTGCTAGGACTCCCACTAGATTTGGCATCCCTTTCTTCCAAAGATAAGGATTTCATAGATTTAGCGATCGAGATGGTCTTCCCCTGACACATTTACAAAAGATCTAGTCTTAGTAGGAGCAAATATTGTCAAATAAGTGGTTGGAGCAAATATTGTCAAATAAGTGGCCCAAGTGCCAATTTGTTGTAATGAAATTAATGTTTCCATCGGAACCGATCCCAAAATGAAGCTCTCTAGTAGTATCGGGATTGTGGTTGGAGCAAATATTGTCAAATAAGTTATGACAAGACTCAATGGTAATAGGTGTAGTTGCTTTAGAAGGATCCATTGCGATATATAAACTACAAATATGTAGGTAAAGGAAAAGTTAACATTTGTCATGTGATAAAATTTGCAAACATTTTAAACAAATTTTTAAACATTTATATAGTGACCTCTACCCAACTACTATAAAAGATCCCGAGATCCAAATTCATATCAATTCGGGCACGGTGAGCCGATTCATCCCTTATTAATATAACTCAGTGGATTAACTCTTTAATCGATTCTACTTTTAGAACTCTCGGTCGATAAAATTACTCTAATATTTATCTTTAGCCCAGAACACATGCGACTACGGTCACGAATACTTCTGTTGAGCTCAATCCAAATTTCGATGTAATAACATTTTACTACCCCACTTCACCAATGTAACAAGGTTTGTATTACGGTAAAGCCGGCTCAACTCCCTTATGAAATTGGTACTTCATGGGTTCTACTATTTGGTAAAGCTATTTCTCAATTATTAATTTAGTGAGAGGTCATGTCAATTTATTATCTATCACGTTTTAAGTGAACTAAAGCGGTGAACTACGATAATTATAATTGACACGGTCGATGACTCGATTAAATAAAATGCATGTTTAGTTATGGCGATTTAGCGATGCATGCAAACATATAAATAAAATGCAAAGCATAAATATAAAGTCCTAGTATGGCCTTCCTAAAATAGTAAATCTAATAAACTATTACAAATTCGAAAACCAACTCCTTTGGTCCCTTGAACTTCGGTCTTGGCACGCACCTCGAGGTAACACCGTCTTCATTGAAACTCCGGGAAATTACAAAATAATAAATAGAATTACATAATTTCCTATTATACATTTGTAATAAAAATTAAAATCTATTAAATTACAAAACGGTGATACGAGATCGCAATAATTACAACAGAATCGATATTCCCATACATTTCGGGTAATAGCAATTAAAAACTAAGGCCATACTAAGTGAAATTACATAATTCAAAAATATATAAATCAAAATATGACAATCATAAATAAAATGCAGCATTATAATATGTATGAACATGCTTAATTTTATGCTAAATCGCCTTTTAAGAGCCAATATCGTATACTTTATCGATTTTTATGGATTTGCGTGATTATAAACTTGTTAAAATCACAAAAATTACATAAATTCATATTTATTTTCAAGTTAATTACCCTAACCATATTAGGACTCAAAACTTAGTCTTCACTAACATTTTGACAATAATTCAACTTGACTTCTTAATATTGTTCATTATGGACTAAAAAAAAAACAATATTATACTATAAACTCCAAATTTAAATTATAAAAATTTCAAATCATTTCAAAATTTGAAATTCAAACTTATGAACATTCTGGAAAAATACCATGACACCCATAATGTTCAAAACTTAGGTTAAAAATATCGAAAAAGTTTCAAGAAAAACATCGTTGCAGCTTATCGGTTTTAACAAATATGACCATTAAAATATGAGAAAATTAATTTTAATCAACTTTTCACTTTTAGATCTTAAATGTCGGATAAAATGCAACATATGACGTTTTTATTTAGTCATGAAATATGTTTTAGCATTATAGGCTAATTTAAGTCACTATTTATTGAATTTTTACTCAAAACTTCATAAATCATGCATAAGAAGATCACTTCGTCTAAAATTTTTACACACACTGAGTAAAAATGCATGTGACAACATATAAAATTGTCATGACCAGATTCGAAATATAACTCATATTAACCTAATAAACCCTTTAAATTCGATTTAAATTTATAAAATCCATATTTTATGCAAAATAACTTAGTTTCTTATGAAATTTAACATGCAATCAGTAGATAATATATGTGAAAACATATCCAAAACTCACTTAAAAATTCGAAGTTTAGCTATTTTTCGTCCAAAAATGACATTTTCCTCATAAAAATCACATTTTAATGCCAATAATATATAAAATGTACAATAAAATTCATAAATCGTCCCATATGACCTAAAATCCATTTAGGACCAGAAACTTTTAACTTGCAAAATTATTTCATGATTTATCTTCATAAATCCTAAATAACAAGTTTTATATGTTAACTAATTAACTCGGAAAAAGAAACCCGATTTTGCATGCAACAACCATAAGCTCTGATACCACTTGTTGAGATTCTATAATCTCATATGTTTATATATTCATAGTATGATAATTTAATTTAGTCATAAAATTAAAACGGATCTTATGCATGCAAAACGATTAAAAGTATAAGGAGAAAAATCAATTCATACATTGATAATTTCGGATAAATGGGCACTAGTAAGTTCACCTTCTTACTAGCTAGTTCTTGAGCTTTCCAAAATGGAAGAATAAGATTCAAGTTGAGAATCTCTCCTAAGGAATTATACCCAAGGTAATACCCTTAATAATTATAATTAATATGAACTAGTATTAATTAAAATCTTACATAAACTTGACACAAAATATTAATTTTGTTCTCTCTTATTTCGGTTAAGAGGAGAGGATTTTTATGAGTTTTCTTTCTCTAAAATGTTTCACAAAAATGTAGAGAGTAGTTGAATGAATAATACACTACAAGAATATCAATGTCTGTAATGTAAAATAAGAGAAAACCCTTTTGTTTTCTCTTCAAAAAACCGGGTGGTAGGGGTTGGTTTTTTAGGCCAATGCATGGTATTGTTCTTCTCAAGAATAGACTAGATATGCAAGGCTAGGTATTAGGTTTAATCATTATGTTCTTATTTAAAATAAAACACAATATAAACCATAAACCCCTCCAATATTTCGGTACACTTGGATAAAATGGGTAGTCCATTTTATTTTGTCATTTGTTAATTTTTGTCACATGTTACATGTTACATGACATGTTACAATGCAATGAATTTTTAACATATTAAAAATCAACATATTAATAAAATATGTCACACACAAAATTAACTAGTAATTCTTAATTACATGTACCAAAATAGTTTATCAAATTATAAATTTACAACAACTTGTATTTATAATAAATTATTCATTCTGTTTCAATTGTTTCGTAACAATAATTCAATCTAAGTAATAAAACAATTCGATTACTTAGACCGTATCTCATCTAATCGAATTACAATGAGACACGTTAATTTTACTCATAAAATCATCCGTCAATTTTAAGCAATTTAATTAACTCGTATCGGCATACGATTAATTAAATGATCAATTAAGAGTATTACCCTATAGGTATGACCTCAGGGTATCAACTGATCACCACCGTCGCACGACAGTAATGTCAAACTCTAGTCAGCCAATCATTACCGATATGTGTGGACCAGTTGACTGTAAAATATTACTTTCCCTCATGCATTCTTAAATATGAGATTTAAACATGTGATCATCATGATCGATAATTGTGATCGCATTATTGTCGGGGACACTAACTCCAACAAACATGAGCACAAGTTGAAATCACAACAAGCAAGCAAATTAATTATGAAAACATATTATATTAAGCATGAATCATTCCCCATGTTTGTTTCCCCTAATTCCCCATTAACCCTAACTAGAAGACTACTTACTCATTATCAAGTTCAACATGCTAATAAGATTGTCAATCAAACTAACAAAGCTAAACATGAAGAATAAATGAAAGTAATTAAAAATAATTAAACAAGGGTAAAGAGAATTATACCTATGAAGATGATTCCAAATAATAATGCAAAGAATAATAGAAGTACTTGATGATTGATGAAAGGTTGTCAATCTCCCAAATAAACGCAAATAATCTTCTAATTACCCAAAATAAATGAAGAACATTAAAGAGATTAAGGAAAGATTAAGATATAATTAATATTTACAAATTGTATTACAACTAGTTTGAGAGTAACTAAGAGATGATTAAGGATAGATTAAGATATGATTAAGAGAGCATTAAGAGATTGTGCTAATCTAGGTAGTACAAAAGGGTATTTATACTAAAGATTAGGTACAAAGATTAGGGTTACTAAGGGCTTAAATGAGTATTAAGACCCTAAGAAAAGTTGAGGAAATGCTCCTCTCGAAGGAAATGAGCGGATTCCCACTGCTAGTCCTGCCGCGATCCGCTCGTCTTGTGATGTGGCACGGGCTCTTCCGTCTTAGGATCCGCTCGTATCCAGGGGAAGATGCTCGACTTAGGGTGCTGCAAGCCGCTCGTCTTGGGCACAAGACGCCCGGATCTTGCTGTTGTGAGACGCCCGGATCGTGCTCGATCCGCTCGGATTCCTGGAAAGACAGCTTATCTTCTTTTCCTCCCCAACAATCCGCAAGGATCGTGTTGGGGATACAAGGATCCTTTCGACATTGCCCATTTCACTTTATTATCTACTTAGGCCTCTAGTATTGGTCTTCTCTTTGATGCTTGGTCATTAGATGCGATCAATTTAGCTCCATTTCGCCTTGTAAATGCAAGGTTAGCAATCCTTTCTTACGAAGGTGACAAAACCTCAAAGAATATGCAAAATGGGAAAATAAAGATAGTAAATGACCCAATTATGCACTATAAAGCACGGGAACGAGGTTAATTTGGGTACTAAATGTGCTCAAATATGAGTCACATCAAACATACCCAAACCGAACCTTTGCTCGTCCCGAGTAAAGAGGTGACTAAAACTAGACCTTTATTTAAACTAACCTACTAATATAGCCGATGTGAGACAATTAACGGGTCTCACTGCGCCCCTTCAACTCACAACAAGACAACAATGAGGTAGGATGCCTTCTTGCAAGGCAAGGCGGGGCTTGCCAAAATTGTGATACATCCAAGCATTAAGGACGCAAAAGCAAGTAATGGATGCATCTACAAAAATGAATCGCCACTTTCCTCATCTAAGTGGCAGAAATTATCTACAAGGTAAACAATCTAAGGGTACACACTCCATTATAGATACGGTTTTTTCAAGTTACTAAGCCTAGGAGGATACCAATAAATCACCTCCAAGTTGTGTCAAGCTAGGGTACCTTTATCCTCAATCGTTAAATGCTTTTGTCAAGAGTAGGCTCCTTATGGTGTTAGAAACACTGGAGGATCGCGGAATTCCCCTTCTTGCCTAGACAAGAAGAAGGGTCGTCCCTTCTCCACCATTCATAAAAGTGGGTTCAATGGATAAAGTGATCAATATGTTTTGAGTTTCATATGGGAGTTTGCTTTTGATGTTGTTATTCCCCCCAATTTCTTGTGGCATTTGATATTTGAGAACAATTTCTTTTTGCCATTTCTTTGATGTTTGGCATTTGAGGCTTGCCAACTTTCAACTTTTTGCATTTTCTTTTGAACATTTTCAAAGTCACCCTAATTTGTAACGGGGGTGCTTATATTTGAAGCATAGGAGTCTATTTTTGCTCCTCTTTTCTTTGATGCATTTTGCAAACTTTTTGATTTTTCATTTCAATGCTTGAACTAAAATTTGAACAATTTTTGTGCCCATTCCCTTTTGTTGACAAAATGTGGTAGAATGTGGAAGATTGTTGCATGGCTTCAAAGGTCACCTAGGAATAAACGGTAGCCAAGGAGTTATCACACCACAAGGTACTCTTGACTAGACCTTAATCCATGGGTCAAAGGATACTAGCATGACACATCCTAGGGTGTTTTAGAAGCATTATAAGGAGCAAAGTCTCAAGAATAAAAAGTATCTACAAGGGCCTTATATACACTTGTTAAGTTTCCCAAATAGATGTTTTCACAAAAAATTTCTAAAATGCAACTCTATGCCATGATGCAACTAACATTTATACAACCGAATGCATATGCTTCTATCAACTAGTATGTCATATAAACTAAATGCAACTCCTACAATCACATTGGTTCTACCGCATCAATCAAAATAAAGCCACATAGTCATTAACATAAAGAGGAAAAAGGAGATTGGAAAGATCATACCATGCGGTCTCACTACTACACATACCTTGCATTAATGACGCTTTTCAAGCGTTTTTCGACTCTTTAAAGCGTCAAATTTTTGTTTATCGACGCTTTAAGAAAGCGTCAATTTTTTGGCCGTCACTAATTTTTTATGCAATTTTTTGTCAGCAAATTTGACGCTTTGAAGCGTCTTCATGGACTATTGACGCTTTTAGTTGTCAATAAATTTGACATTTTTAAGCGTCTTCAATGACCGTCGACGCTTTTTTTGGGTCAACAAGTTTGACGCTTTTAAGCGTCTTCATTGACTATTGACGCTTTTATTTGTCAACAAATTTGACGCTTTTAAGCGTCTTCATTGACTATTGACGCTTTTATTTGTCAACAAATTTGACGCTTTTAAGCGTCTTAAGCGACTATTGATGCTTTTATGTGTCACTCGACGAGATAGAATTAGGCATCAACTATTTACATATTGACATTTCTTATTGTCACGGTATAATTTCAGCTATTAGATTTTTGAGAATTTGATTTCTTAATAAAATCGTAGAGATTAATTAAATGGACCTATAATTCTGCATTCAAAACACCCTTGTAGTAATAACAAATGTAGGCGTTCACTCTAAAAAAATTGTTCCAAGGGAAACATGTAAATTAAATTAGATACAATTTCACACAAAAAGATCATCTAGTAATCTACTCTATTGCTCCCATCTTTTTGCTGGATTAGAAGTTCCCCTCTTCTCATGTTTCTCTTAGCTGGTCTATTAAATACTTTTGCCAACCTGTTAAATGTAAACAAATAATAATATTAACTATCCTTAATACTTAATTGCCCCAAAAACTAAATATCACAAGAAGTTAGTTTACTTATATAATTGATGCAAAGGTCATGATGAGAAAAAAAAAATGAAGCAATACTTCACGTTTGGATTATGCAAATAACATTGACAGCTCAAGTGACCCATTTGCTATTTCTATATCTGCCAGCAAATATATAACTTTTGTTTATTGAGAATTTCTGCGAGCTAGAGTGCTTACCGTTATACACCTGTACTTATATCGATATCAGATATTTATGCATAGTGCTTCCGTAAAAAACATTTCTTATTCTCATCATCAACAAACATTGCATATAACTGTTTAATATAACTGTTTATCTGAACAGAATACTGAAAGTCCTTGCTTGGTTGGAGTACCATGGAATTTCATTATGCTGAAGTTAGAAAACATGTCATCTTACTAAGTTTGCATAAATTATTGGATGTTAGTTATGTGTTAGAGGCGAAATGCGATTACAAGGCATTTACCAAATATGAACAAAAAATGTAATGTACCTTTTTCCGCAATCTTTTGTTTCGTATTTTTGGATTTTCAGTCCTAGTATTTGCCTTGTTTATCATCTTCGCATCAGCTACCAATGAACTCCAAAAAAGACCTACAAACAAATTAAATCAAGAAGTCATAATTATCAAGGAACTTGGATTACTCAAGCTCCAATAACAACATCGACTTCTATACCAGATATATAGCTTCATAAGAAGATTTTTAGTTTTGACTTACTTCCACTTTGTGACGGAAACAAACGAACATTAAAGGCATCAAAAGAGTCTTACTCATAGCGAATGAATAATGTTGACATTTTGTATTGGACTGGCATTCAAAAGAGCCATAAATGGGAAACCTGTAAGCAGAAAAGAAGTGGTAAATCCTTAAATCAATAAAGAAAAGATCTTTAAAATTACAAGTTTAAAATGAATTTGCACAGGAGCTGTGCACAACATAAAAGCATCAATCCAAACAAAAAAACAGAGGAAATATTTATATTTTTTTGTCATTGCTCTTGAACAATAAGCTAGTATACTTGTACACTTTCATTTTGTTGTCATTGCTCTTGAACAAGAATCAGTCGTGCCAAGTTAACATCTTTCACGCATATAGCCTTCGATTACATCCAAGATAAGACGCGGTCATTGAACCTGCTAATTTAGTACTCTATAGTTTATAGTATAAAAAACAAAAATAAAAGTTTGCACAACCAAGATGAACTGTACATATGCAACTCAAAACTGAGACCAATTCCCCTTTTGAATTCATATTTCCATACAAATATCCAATGTTAGAAGTAAGAGAAATGGTTACCAATTCTTTGTTCAGTATATTTGATAGTGACATGCCTTAAAACAGCCCTTCAATCAGGTCTAGCAAAATGTATCTTGACCTTAGTCCCAGAGACAATATTCATGCCATTCTTAAAATGATGTAGGGACTGAAGCATGGCGATCAAAGTTGTCCTGGCATCGATCATAAACGGGATATATCAATAACATTGATTAAACCTGCCACTCTACCAGTCCACCCATGGTATAAGATACAATGACAGGCGACACATAAATATGTCAGTGTTTCATTTAGTGCATATGAGTGGAATTGAACATACCCGCTGCATTTTCATAAATATGCAGCACTGAGAAGCCGAAACTCGCATAATTTTTTACAGACGCAAACTATCATATAATTAAACCGTTCATAGAAGGAAGTCCAAAAGAAACATCTTAGGTCAATCACTGATTCACTCTTAGTACACAAATCAACAAACTAGTGACTATCTTTCAGTCAGAACACAATACCTTTTGTATCCCGACGATAAAAAAATTCAACATGAGTTCTAAGTCGAGAACTTCATTTTAACAAAAAATTATTGTTCAGTCACTACTTCATATTTGCTATCTATAAATGACAAAGTTAAGTCCCAGTTTCATAGATTAATTGAAAGGGAAAAAAAAGGAAACATGGGCGAGAAATTGAGAATGACTGACAGCTTACTTGTATAGGAGACGCAACCCAATATCCTCTTTACTACCACCTTGCTTCTTGGGCAAAAGCGTCTGGTGTGAATGTTTGGCAATATACCCCCGTTGGCCCAATAGCTTGCTCAGCTCCTCATCATTTCGTACAGCCAGTTGTATGTGTCGTGGTATTATTTTGTTCTTCTTCTTGTTCCTCGTTGCGTTACCAGCGAACTCCAACACCTACCAACACATACCTTTGGTGATTCAATTCCATATATGATTAACTTGAATTATTCAATATAAACTTAATTTAAGAAAATCATTGCTGCAGTCCTGGCCAGTTTAATGTATCAGCTGTGGACTATCAGGAACAAGTGCAGAATCGAAGGGGTGATGCCAACCCCAGATATTGTTGTGAGGAAGTGTCAGGAAGAAGTTAGAATGCGAGTTTGATGTATTAGACCTCAATCAAAAATTCGAAATGTTAACAATTGGATGAGTAGTCTATGTTTAGTTTAATGGTGAATGCAAGCTAAGAGGACTTAGCATAATTGTACTTATATTTTTGAACTTAATGAGAATTTACACTTTCCCAAAAAAAAAAACAATTGTCTACAGTGGTTTTTGAACCCGCGATTTCCGAAACAATATACGGAGTATAGCTGAGCATTCTTCAAGTAAATGCAGAATTCTAAAATAGTAGAGCATTCTTCAAATGCAGAACCAACAAACGGACTAATAAAATCGAAGGCCCAAAAATATGGAACGGATATTCATGGAGTTGAAACCCTCAGAATTTCGAGAATTTAAACAAGACGATGAAAGCAGCGATTTTTTTTTCACAACTTTTTTTATGCTCTCGATTGCATTAGTCCACAGCTCGCCACTATTAGCGTCCTGCCACTACTACTCATAACAACCCCCCACCTCACTACACCAAAAACCACAACACCAACACCAACACAAAAACCATATGCTTAGGAAAGACCAAACAACTTTCCTAAGCATATTCTGCTAACAGCTAACCTAAATAGATCGATGGCTGTTAGCAAGATCAAGCATGTATATTAACAAAAATAATTTGACAGGTAATCAAACAGCTTGAAAGTATAAGATCCTCAGAGCAAAATGTCGGATTAGAGCATCAAGAGAAGTTTGGACTAGTAGTCATAGTATTCCAATATTAGCCATGGTTAAGCACGTGTTGCTCACAGGTGCCTTCATATTAATTTGTTTGACAGAACCAACATATCATCAACTATTCGAGACAAAACGATTAAAACACATAACCGACCTACATTATTTATATGGAGTTATAAGGATCAGCGCAAACCAAACAGGGTAAATACTTCTTTCTGAAGTCGTTTTTCTTACTATAAAATTATCAATGCATTAATTGTATCCAATAATATATGCTAGAAATCATACTTTCAAGCTGTGACACTTGCTCAAGTGTCAGTTTGGCCGAGAACCCAGTGGCTGCATTCTTGTAAACATAAATCAACGACTCCTTTGCGCAAAGATCGTCCATTGAGCAGATAAATTGTTATGATAAGTTGTAGATGATTAGTAAATAATGAATAACAAATATTAACAAATGAACAGCAATTGTTGCAAATTAGTTAAGTTGCAGGTTTTGACGAAAGAAGAAAAGGTTCACACAAGAAGACCCTTGACGCTCACTGACATTGCATAGACGTCTAATACATGAGCGTAACTTTGCTCAATTAATAATAGGGTTCTTAACTTGGTGACGAGGGGGCAGAGGAAATGTTGTCCCGGCCCTCCAGTTACCCATCAAAAGTTGAGCGTAACTTTGCTCAATTAATAATAGGATTCTCAGTTCTCACTCAGAATACAATTTCCCGCATGAATAACAAAACTCTACAAAATATAGCTTATATATAATTATGTCCAATAGCTAACATTCATTGGCAAACTCAAAAGAACCCATTCAGATGTTTACAATGCAAGATGGCATCCGATAGAGCTAAAACAGGGTGGTTAGAGTAAGGAATGAGGAGTCCGCTCAAAAGTTTACATCTAAGAAACTTAACGTCCGTTTTAATAAGTCAGCTACATATCTGTCAACCTGATATATTTCGAATTTCAAGTGACATTCAGTAACCTTGTTTGAAAATTTTGCCATCTTATGACACCATTACTGCAGTCCCTCAATGCCTCGTGCAAATTGCGGCGTACGGGGGTCGATGAATGTAATTAGAGTGTAACTTCATTTTCCTGCAAATGCTCTTTGCCATGCCTGGGTCATAAAGGAATGGTACCTAAGCTAGGATTAACTAAATATATTTAGTAATTTCCCAGAGGGAATTGGACTAGCATCAAATTTCGCTCAGCACTTTCTAGCAAGCCAGATATGCATCTGAGAATCCAGTTCTCCACAGCTTAGACGTCCCGTAAGAATTTGGCTCCAATCACTATTCAAGTGACCAATTAAGCTTTACAACATGGTTGTCCAAAGATAAAGATAAGGTTTTTCAACACAGTAGCCATCCAATTTAATGTTCCCTTCATTCCAATCCACTTGTCACAGTTGTCAGGAACGATCATCTTCCTTGTTCCCAGAACTATTATATGTTTTGTATCACAATTGCCAAAATAAATAAAGGTCCTCAGATAGATAATCATCTCACACAAAAAGATTCTTCAAATAGCGAGCTTCAGTGGTAATGGGCAACTCTCAAAGTAGAGGATTCAGGTTTTGGTAGAGTGGGTATGTCTGAGTAAAACTCAGGATTTTTTTATTCTTTTCTTTGCATCAAAGCCCTTACGAAAGTCAGAACTAAAAGTTGCTCAAGTTTCCAAAGTTAACCTTTGTTAACAAGAAAGTATATCATATCATAGATTATGCAAAGGCCGCATCGACAACTCATTCCTAATAGAGAAATGTTGACTATAGCAGGAAATGAAAAACAAGTAGCGAGTATAAACTCCACACTAAGCATGAAGAACCAGAAAATGAGTGCCGTGGGAAAACTATCCTACCTATGTGGCTGTTACATTACACTTCACTGATAGAGCAATTGGAGAATCAAACATCGTACTGTGCATTCGCAAATTTTAAGTTAGAATAATCAAAGGGTTGCTACTTTTCACTCCGATGGATTATCAAACCTTGGGATTCTAAATATTGTTCAACTAAATCTAAAGTCTAAGTCTGAAGGTTTCTCGTATTCATGGTGATATGGAATGCATTAACGAAAGTGAAACAAAAAATCACACATACAAGTGAAACTCATCAAATGTAAAATACAGCAACGGATATATAGATAGATAAGGCGTTGATCATGAGACTGACTGTGCTTCAACTTGATACTTGGTTTTACAAAAGTGTCAATTAATTAGAAACCCGAAGTTGCTAATGTTAATGATTCAAAATCAAAAGCAATCACTTTTTAAAGACAACAGTATTTGCCAACAAAACTTGGTCTGTTAAATTTATCGAATTGACAACATCAACTCTGCCTCAAAACAAATTATCATCTGCAGATGAGAGGAATCAATTGAACAAAGGAGTCCCAACCAACACGAGTTTCAACAACTATACAAAAACATCAACTAATTAAGACTGAAAATTTATTCTTTTTTTTTTGGGGAAAGTTAAGAATATATTGAATAAAAAAAAAGGTATAGTTACAACTCTTTCAACTCAAGCACACACAAATACACCCCACTGATAACAAATACTATACTCAAAAAAATTACATTTGCTGAAACCAAAGCTCATCTTTTTGCTTCAACTTGGTCATATTGCAGCGAAAGAATCTTGCTTTGATATCTCTCAATACCATCTGTACCACTGCCTCTGGTCTACGGACATAAGATTTAATTCTAGCTTCATTCCTTACCTTCCCAATAAAATAGAACATGTAAACATGGCAGGCTCCAACAAATCGTTTCTGCAATTTTGTCATTCTTGTTGAAGAGAACCAGGTCACCAGGTTATCCAAATGGAACGTGAGATGCAGCTTCTGATGCAAAAGCTGCCAGCAAGTTGTACTGTAAGTGCAGCCTTGAAACAAATGCCTATGATCCTCAGGGAAATCTTTGCAAACATCACAAGTGCCATCAATTAAGAGACCCATCCGCTGCAATCTATCTTTTGTGAGCAATCTCTGATGTTGAACAACCCAGAATATAAAGGAACTTTTAGGAATGTTGAGTCTGTTCCAACATAAAAACCTCCAAGGTACTACAGGCTTGACTTGTCTCAGCCAATTGTACCCATCATGAACAGTATAGGGCTTAGCAGAATTCAACCACAGATTATTAGTATAGGCAGGAGCAAAAAGAGAAAGAATTTGAGAAATTTTCCTCCAAGACCAACTACAGTCTGAAGGAGGAGAATAACCTGTCCAATCTGCACCTTTCATATACACAGGATGAATCCATTTAACCGAAATGTGATCCTTTTTATCTGCCAGCCACCAAGCATACTTGCCTAACAAAGCTTTGTTCCAATTTTTAGCATCCTTAAGCCCCAAACCACCCTCTGCTTTTGGTAAACAACACGAATCCCAGCTGATAGCAGGAGCTTTCCTATACTCAGCTTTACCTGACAATAAAAAATTTCTGCAAATTGCACTAATCTTGTTCATAATCCCATTGGGAATCAAGAAAATCGTAGCCCAATAAGAGTGGAGTGTAGCTAGCACAGAAGAGACAAGAGTGAGCCTACCAGCATAGGAAAGATGCCTAGTCCCCCACCCTCTGATTCTAGCTACTACCTTGTCAACCAATTTCATACCCTCATTCTTGGTGAGTTTCTTAGAAGAGATAGGAATGCCAAGATACTTAAAAGGCAAGGAACCCCTTCTAAACCCAGACACTTGTAAAATGTTATTCACCACACTATTAGAAGCACCATTGAAATAAATTTCAGACTTAGACTTATTCAGTTGAAGTCCTGAGGCAGCAGAGAAAGTAGAAAACCCTCGAAGAAGCCACATAATGGAACTCTCATTCCCTTTGCAAAACATAAGCAAGTCATCAGCAAAAAGTAAGTGATTCAACTTTAGATGCCCGCAAAGAGGGTGAAATTTGAAGCTCTCCTGAGAAGCAACTGCCTTTAGAATCCTAGATAAGTACTCCATACAAATAGTGAATAGCAAAGGAGATAGAGGGTCTCCTTGCCTAAGCCCCCTTTTGCCTTGGAAAAAGCCAAAAGAACCTCCATTCACAGACAAAGAGTAAGAAGGAGTACTCACACACTTCATAATCATATCAATAAATCTCCCAGGAAACCTAAGTGCCTTTAACATTTGTTCAAGAAAACTGCATTCAACAGAGTCATACGCCTTTTTAAGATCAATCTTAACCAAGCACCTAGGAGAAGCAGCCTTCCTGTTGTATAACCTCACTAAATCTTGACAAATTAAGACATTATCAACAATAGACCTCCCTTTGACAAAACCTCCCTGATTCTCACTTATAATATCAGGCAACACCTTACTTAGCCTATTGCATAGGACCTTAGACAAGCATTTGTAAATGGTATTGCAGCACGCTATAGGTCTAAACTCAAGCACACTAGAAGGGTTCTGAATCTTGGGAATAAGAGTAAGAGTAGTAGTGTTCACTTGTTGAAGTAATTGGCCAGTCAGAAAAAAATCCTGAATAGCATGAATAACATTACCCCCAACTTCATCCCATGAGTCCTTAAAAAATTGACTAGAAAAACCGCCAGGTCCAGGCGACTTAGTAGAGGGAATAGAGAACATACACTCTTTGATTTCCTCAGGGGTAACTAGAGCAAGGAGAGTTTGAGTATGCAGGCCATTGATCAGCTTACCACTCCTCACAGCAGGGATATGCACAGGAGTATTAGGCTGACATGTTCCCAGAAGCTCCTGATAGTAATCCAAAAATGCCAGCTCAATGTCAGAGGGATCATGATAAATAATGCCATCTTGCCCTCTGATGCTCATTACTCTATTATGGATCTGCCTAGACCGGATCTGATTGTGAAAAAATCTAGTATTCTCATCTCCATTACAAATCCAATCAATTTTAGCTCTCTGACAGAGAAAACTATGCTGAATTTTAGTAAGATTCCTGAGAGAATCAGCAGCCTCACATTCAGCAGCTATCAAAGCAGAATTAGTAGGAGTTGTGTGTAGTTGAATCTGAATGCTCTCCAGTAAGGCTTGAGCAACACCAACAGCCTTCTCAACATCAGAGAACTTATTTTTGTTTAGATCTCTCAAAGGTTTCTTAAACTGTTTCAGCTTAGTAACTAACTGATACATGCAGGAACCTGAAGCAGTCCTTCTCCACACCTGCTGCACCACCCTAGGGAAATCCTCATCAAGACTCTTACCTTAAATTGATCTTTCTCTTTTATAAGAAACAAAATAATCATACACGTTTTAATAAAATTTAAGACGCTACTTTTAAGTTTAATAAATCTAAAAAAAATACACATATATAAGATAAGATATCGAAAATATCGGGTATTACAATCTTCCCCTCTTAAAATGAACTTCGTCCCCGAAGTTCGAATTTATAAAATAAAACAAAGTTAGAAATTTAACTAGTATTACGGCGGCGATAAGATGTGACAATATTAACACCTAACCAAGAAAGAACCCGCTCTGATACCAATTGTACACCCCATATTTTTGGCTTAATTTAAAACTTACATTTACATACAAAACTGGCCAAAATACGGGATATTATAATTAATATACAAAGTCTCTTACTACAAATCCTTTTAAAAATGAAATAATACAAAATGGAACCAAAACTTTACAAAGTCTTTAATAAAAATCTTCTCTTGAAATAAAAATCCTTCTGAATAGCAGCGGAAATCACCTTAAAATAAAAATAGAAGACATAAAGGAACTACCCTAATGACGAGTAGCCCCGAAGAGAGAAAACACGTCAGCCGGAAAGCTGAGTAACAGATAATACCTCAATAGAAGCAGAATAGTTTTTGGTCATGGCGTGGAAACAAGCACACGTAAAAATAAAAATAAACAGAGAGAATAATAAAAACACTCTCCATAAACTAATCTGAACCTCTAACTTATTTCATACTATTCCTTTAATACAACTCTTATCTAAATCCTCCACAATTAACCAAGTCTCACCTGATTACTCCGTCTCACTCACTACTCCATCTCCTAATATAATAATCCAAACTAACCATGTACTGTATTCTCATCATCGACCCTAAGCCAAGGACAAGGGGTGAGTGAACTGGCGGGATAAACCGCGAAACAATACTTCCATCTCAATATCGATTTCAAACTCAAATAACTCAATAACTCAATAACCATGGTCACTTAGACCATAAACACAAGATGGCACAAAGGCCCCATAACTCAATACCAGTAACAAATATCCATCTCAATTTCGATATCGATATTGTCAAAGGTTCAAAGAACCTTGCTGTATACTTAGAGTATAAACTCAAAGCTACTCACCCACGAGTTAAGGTCAAAGGAAACGATAACTAACAATATAATACGTAAGCTTAGCTCACCATATAGCCCAACCTCAAAACCTCAAATAATAAATCTCAAAACAAAGAAATTCGGCTCCATTGAGCTACCCACTACAATGTGTATACCAATGTAATGACGTCTGATTCTTTTTGGTTTGATTACCACGAAACCATCTTATCAACTAAATAATGGTCTCTATTAACCCAATCTTACCGCTTAATCCTTTGATTTCCAGCCCGTATAATACCAAAACGAATTTCAATATCCCTTAGCATACACCACAACCTCTTAACATACAATATCCCTTCGACTGAATTTATAGATAACTAACCCCATCTTGTCAGTAATTACCTAACAAAGAAGATATAAAGACTACTAATATGTAAATATTAACGTGCGTCACAATTATTTTCACATAATAAAGTTCAACAATTCAACAACGGAAACAATTAGCAATTAAACACACAACCTCGAACAATAATAATAATAATAGGATCGGTAGAATCGTGTTACCTTAAGTAGCATAAACGGATTGAAATCCAAGCTCAACAAAATAAGCCGGATCGATGATTGTATTCGCTGAAACACAAGCTTTAACAATAGCCAAATTAGACGAACATGATTCTATAAACTACACTAGGAATTGATAAGAAGAACATGATAACCTAATTAGACTAATGGGGTATTTATAGTGGGGATTAGGTACACAAATTAGGGTTTACTAAGGGCTTAAATAACGATTAAGTCCTTGAGGAATCGCTCCTCTCAGAAAAATATGCGAGTCTCCTTTTTGCTAGTCTTTCCCGAGGTATACGCATCCTTCATAGAACAAGTAGAAGACGAAATAGCTGTCACACAATCCGAGCGTCCAGGGCATGGGACGAGCGGATTGTCTTCTTGTTGGACGAGCGGATTCGTGGGGTGGACGGGCGGATTGTGGTGGTTTTGGACGAGCATCCTTCTGAGGAAGACGCTCGGATTGTTTGTCTTGGACGGGCGGATTGTGGGCAATCCGCTCGGATTCTCCGTCAGCTTCTTCCTTTCCTCTTTTCTTCCTTTTTCTTCATACAATCCTTGAGGATTTCATCAGAGATGCAAGGATCTTTTCTCATCATTGCCCAACTACTATAATATGTACAAAGGCCTTCTAGTCTTGTCTTCTCTTTGATGCTTGGTCATTGAATTCAATCAATTTAGCTCCATTTTGCCATGAAAATGCAAGGTTTGCACTCCTTTCCTACCAAGGGATCAAAACCTCAAAGAATATGCAAAACAAAGGACTAAAGACAATAAATGACCCAAATATGCACTAAAAAGCATGGGAACAAGGCTAATTCGGGGACTAAATATGCTCAAGTAATGGTCACATCAAATATCCCCAAACCGAACCTTTGCTCGTCCCGAGTAAAGAAGTGACAACTGTTGGAATATGTGTCCTCCGACAATAATGCGAACACAATTGTCGATCATATTGATCACATGTTTAAATCTCATTTTAAAGAATACGTGAGGGATGATTTATTATATATTCAACTGATCGTCATTAATCGGTAATGATTGGCTGACTAGAGTTAGACATTACTGTCGTGTGACGGTGGCGGTCAGTTGATCCCTTAAGGTCACACCTAAAGGACAATTCCCTTAATGGATAAATTGATTAATTGTATAACGATACAAAGTGATCAAATCCTTAAAAGTGAACAATTTACTTGTGAGAGAGAATATTGATATCTTATTGTAATGGGATTAAATAAGATTTATTTTAGTAATAAAAATGCTTTGTTACTAAAATTGATTATTGTTTGGGAAACAATAGAGGTAAGAATGAATGGTTAATTATAATTACAAGATGTTGTGAATTATAATATTTTGACCCATTTTATTTATGTGATCAAGTATCACTAGTCAATATATTGTATGTAATTTAATTATTTTGTAAAATGATATTTATGGGATAAATAGGCATTAAATTAATTAATAACATGTAACATACTACATGTGACATATTGTGTGACAAATGACAAATTGACAAAAATTTAATGGTAGTCCATATTATGGAGGTTGGACCGAAATAAAGGGTGTGTTAGTGGGTTTTTGGTTGTTTTATTTTATTTAATAAAATGGTATGAAGATACCTATCTACAACTAGCTATAGACCTATTCTTACACATCCTACTCTACTTATTCTTGTGAAGATAAAAAGAGAAAAGAGAGATGCCTTTTTGGCACCTACCCCAACCGGTCACACCTCTCCATATGAGGACTTTTGTCCTTATTTTTCTATAATCTAATTCATTCTAATCTCCTACATGCAAAAATATGCTTCTTCTCTCTAGTTTTCTCTAAACATGTTTTATGAGATTCACATGCATTTGTTCATCCATTCTAATAATATTACAAGGTTACTAGTGTAGTAATAATAACAATATTAGAATACATTTTAAGGATACTAGTATAATAATCTAGTTAATTAGTATATTAGTTTAAGGGTAAGTCTTGGGTGCAATCTAAGGAGGATTTCTATACTTGGGATCTTGGAAAATCATCCATCATATTAAGCTCAAGAACTAGTAAGAAGGAGATCTTACTTGTGCCCTTTAATCCGAAATTCCATTGTCAGGAAGACGATTTCTTCTCTATTTCTATTTATGTTTGCATGCATAAGATCTAAATTTAATTTTACGACTAAATTAAATTGTAACATATATGAATATGTTGTATAATGAGATATAGATTTCTAACAACAAAGACTAGGACCGTTATTTAAACTAACCTAATAGCATAGCCGATATGAGACAATTAGCGGGTCTCACTCCGCCCCTTCAACTCACAACAAGACAACCATGAGGTAGGATGCCTTCTTTTAAGGCAAGGTGGGTCTTGCCAAAATGGCGACACATCCAAACATTAAGCACATAAAACAAGTAATGGATGCATCTACAAAAGAATAGCCACTTTCCACATCTAAGTGGCGGAAATTATCTACAAGGGAAGAAATTCAAGGGTACACACTCCTTCATAGATGAAATTTCTTCAAACTACTAAGCCTAGAAGGATACCAATAAATCACCTCCAAATTGTGTCAAGCTAGGGTACCTTTGTCCTCAATCGTTAAATGCTTTCGTCATGAATAGACTCCCTATGGTGTTAGAAACACTGGAGGATCACGGAATTCCCCCTCTTGCCTAGATAAGAAGAAGGGTCGTCCCCTCTCTACCATGCACAAAAATGGATACGATGGATAAAGGGATTGATAGTATTTGAGTTTCATTTTGGAGTTTGCTTTTGTTTTTGTTTTTCCCCCCAATTTCTTGTGGCATATAACATTTGAGGACACACTCTTTTTGCCATTTCTTTTGATTTTTGGCAATTCAATACTTGACAACTTTTCAACTTTTTGCATTTTTCTTTTGAACATTTTCAAAGTCACCCCATATGTAGTGAGGGTGGCTTATATTTGAAGCATAGGAGTTCTATTTTTGCTCCTCTTTTCTTTTGATGCATTTTGCAAACTTTTTGACTTTTCATTTCATTTCTTGAACTCAAATTTTTGAACAATTTTTTTTTGTGCCTGATGCGATCCCGCTAAGTGTTCACAAATTAAGATGTGGTCGTTGGTCACGGTCGAATCAAAACACAATTTATAGCTTAACAAGCAACTCTACAATTAGTAAAGAGGCAAGTAAAGGTCGGATCCCAAGGGACGGGAGTTGAAATGAGATTTCTATTGTAACTAGTGGTGTCTAAGGGGTGTCACAAATTGGGTTGATGTAGAAGGTTACTGAACTAGAATAATAATGAAAATAAACAAGCAAGATGAATAAAAAGGGGTGTAAACAATTGATTAAAGGCACTAGGGTGTCATGGGATCATAGGGGAATCATGGGATATGATCATACAAACATGTTCTCAAATTATAAGCAAGCAATTATTGTTGTGATGGATTGAGTTGGGTTATATCTTACAATCCTAGGAAAGTTTGGGTCCCGGAGCCGAATCGATTAGATTGTACAACACCTACAAGTCGACTTAATCTTCCCTACTCAACAACATGCATGGTCTAATGTGTAACACCCCCATACTCCAAGTGCCTTACCAGGACCACTCAGGTATAAGGATACTACCATCTCGGTTGCCCGAGGTACTGAATATCATAAGACAATAAAGAAACGTACTTTTAAAGTAATTATAGATTAAGTGATTACATGTTCAAACCAAAACTAATAAAAGGAATTACAAGGTTCTCATACGGTCTACAGCTAAAACTATCAAAGTTACTAGACTTCGTCTGACACAGCGGAAGACTTCTAACTGCCACGTGATGACTCATCCCAGCTATTCCATACGCGTCATATCACACACCGCTCAATAATCGCTCACCACCCCGAATGGATCACCACAGTTTTTAAAACATTTAAACGGGGTCAGTACTAATCACACAATTCAATACATATATCAACAATAAGATAAACAGACAGCTGAACTGTCACACACACACACACACACACCACCAACCAACTCCCATCATCTCAACACTGACCGTCCACTTTGGACCCACCGATGGGGACCGCAGCCGTTCCCACCTAAGCCCCGCTCATCATACGAGCGATAACCTTGTCCATTAATGTGCACATCCCCTTTCGTGGCGGGTTCCACGAAGGGCGAAACTAGGGCGTGAGATCACTCCCGCAAGTGACCCCACTCAGCCGAGAACGCATCTCGAGAACCGTCACAAACACAACCACAATCACAATCACAATTACAATTACAAACATCATATCAATCAACTAACTACATCACATCACCAATATCCCATTATGGGACTAATACTGAGTAGGAAATCCTACCTGGAAAGCAACACAATCATCGGACGATCTAGCAGCTGTCTCAAAACCTCTCCTTTACAAATCCTTCTCCTATCACATAACACATAGAGGCTACACATCACAAACTACACACAAAACCCCCAATCTCTAAATTAGGGTTTAACCAAACTTAACAAAACATTATAAAAATTATATTAAAAGCTTACCCTCGACGCAGGGAACTCAACGATACAAACAACGACACGAACTGACCGTCCGGACTCCGGGAATTGCTAAGGATGCGATTAGGAAGATGAACTGGTTGCTTTCTCTCTTAAACAGGGTTTTAGGTTTTGTAAAAGTGATTTAAAACAATGACGACTATGTTTAAATACCTTAATCGCATAATTAACAAAACCCGAGAAAACTCCCCGTAAAACCGGACACTCGATCGAGTACCCAAGGTACTCGATCGAGTACCCCCTTACTCGATCGAGTACCCCAGATACTCGATCGAGTACCCAACAGGACAGAAACTATTTTATCTCGCAACCTACCCTTACTCGACAGAGTAAGGGCTACTCGATAGAGTACCCCAAGACTTATAAATACGGAGTATTACAGTCTTCCCTCCTTAAAAGGAACTTCGTCCCCGAAGTTCAACCCATACATAAAAACAACCATACAGACTCGACCAAGACACAACAACTTAGCTAAGGACTCAAGAACTCGACCGAACATAGAACATGAACTCTTAACACCCACTCCACCAACTATGTTTACTTCCACAACATGACTCACTATATCGTATCTACCACATATATATCTCTCACGACACCAACTCCATACATAACCAACTACCATCCTCTAATGCTGCTAGCTCCATAATATCATCAACTATCAAATCCAATACCAAGACACTCATAGACATCAAACGGGATGTTACATTCTACCACCCTTAAAAAGGAACTTCGTCCTCGAAGTTTACTCACACTCGCAACCTCATCATCCAACTGTCAATACTAGCGAAATATTCTCACACTCCTAAACATCACGCTACTACAAGCACGGTCATGACCTTTAATAAAATCACCCACAACACGAATCGATCTTTTATTCTACATCAAGACTCAACTTCCGAATATATTACCATATGTACAACCATCAAAATCTGTTTTATCGCATCCTACGCCTCTTAAGACAAATGTTACGTCCTCGTAACTCACTAATACCAAACCATATCTATATCTCATTACCCTCTGTACCACCACATGTCAAATATAACCGTCTATAAACCAAACACTCACCATTCTTATATCCAAGGCTCCCATACATAAACATTTCCCATTCCTCAACTCATCCGGCAGCGCACCTAACCTATACCATAAACTCAAAGCAAATCACCATACCCACTCTTCATTATTACTGCCAAACAACATACCTCTCTACGTAAGGCACTTATCTCCCGGAAGCATAACTCACGGTCCGCACTCGTTACGTACACGCACACTAGATCCTCAAGTTCTTTCTTTCATTACCGCAAAATTCATACACAACTTAACATGACACTAATTTCCCCAACACCCTACACTCACTGTCTCAACAAAAGATTATGAACTACTGCCGCTTTCAGCTCATTACAACACATGTTCCACGAATCATTTTCCATTACCATGTCTACCGATGTCTCATCTGAAAACAAGATCAAAATTATCAGAATAACCTCTCACAACCGTGTCCCATCAACAGATTATCACTATCCCATGACAACAACGAAACATATACAACTCTATTTCACATCATACTCTACCTCATTCCCAACCTAACCTGGTAAAGAAAACATGAATAAAAAAGACAACTGTCTATCAGCACAAACTGAAACTCGCAGAGAGCAACATCAAACAAAACAACAATCTATGTATAACTGGTATGTACTTTCGAAACCGGAATCATAATCATCCCGCCTACTCCACCACAACCGGTGACGGCATCACAACACCGCCACCAACAGCCACACCGTAGTGCGAAGATACCTGCATCACAGCACTATGTACCGTGCCCGGATCACCACCCGAGGCACCACAACCACACCGATAGACATCACAACTGCATACAATTCCCATACATACTGACTCAGCATAACTTCTCAGACAAGAAAAACTTGCTCAAATCCACTTTATTAAATCACCACGCAACATATTATATGGATAAACAGATAAGCATCTCATGAACATTATCTCTACCATTTCACGGAATTCACATGTGTTATCAATACGCATAAAATTATAACTAGCCAGGTCAAATCAATCAAATTATTACCTTTTTGGATATCATTCAATTAAATTACCGTGTCCAACATATATATTACCGAACATTCATAAAACAATTTTTATAATTATCATACCATACCACTTCTTGTGAGGTCAGAACCTCACACAAACATTTACACATATCATAGACCCGTAATCACAACCAACTAGTCAATCCTGACCACGTAAGTCACCTACTCGAAAAAGGTTACTGCGCCCGAGTTTAACTCATATGCCCCTCATAACATAGTTCCCCATTCGCACAACCATCACTTCCTGCCAAATATAATCACACCTTCACTATTCAACTAATAGTGTCCGCCTCATCTAACCACATCTTATACCCTCTCACAATCATACACAACAATCAGGTCCCTACCAAATCAACCTCTTTAGAATTGCTACCTTTTTAATATTCCATCACTCTTAGCCATTAGTGATAACACCACAATGCCACCATTTGCTCGTATATCGAATCTCTTACACTCATATCAAAATAACATGGTTTTTCTACCATTTTTGGTTAACATTGCAAATAACGAACATCAAACCCATCCACAGAATTACCTCAACATTATTCCCAATGTTATCTTATTTGTATTGTCATCCAACTCTCCACCAAATATCTCGTATCGTGCCAATACTCCACCAACTTCTTACTCCCTTAATTCCTCGAAACTCATTACCAATCATGTTGCCCTGAAACTCCTATATAACCTTTAGCTAACATCCTCGTGATACCATCACATATTTCGATGATTTCTTATCTTTGTATCACATAGCTCCGGTGAACATTTTCCTCAGCTTACTTTTATCCTTCTTTTCTCTTTACACTCAGTAATACCAATTAATAGTTCAACTCCTTATTCCTTCTAGCTAGCTCTTTAGAAATCTGGTTACCCCTTCGTTGCTCCAAAACTCAATTCCATTATTTTCTACCGACATCATCTCACTCTTTCTTACCATGGATCTTCTCTTATTATGCTATTACTCATACTTGCCACTAATCTATCCATAGAACCAACGTTTAATGTTCAAACAATTGCATCCCCCTTTTTACATCTCTAGAAATCAGAATTCATTTAATACCGTTAATTACCCAAGGAAATCACACAGTAGTTTCATCTTTTAATAAACCAAACCTCCCAAACTCACTCACTGTCTACAAATACACCTCGCGACATGTCTCCACAAAGTTCACTATATATTACTCTTCTCAACCCCTTTAAACGAACTTTCACTACATAAATCCATAACCCACACGACTCCTAACCATTTCCCTCCTTAACTCTTTACACATCTCAAGCTGCCACTATCCACATTCTTACTTTCAATCTTTTCATTCTCACGTTCATTATACTCACATCATCCCTTGTCTATATTCACTTATTTTTACATTACTCAAAACACAATCATATCACTCATCCCGTCTCGCAAAACGTGCGCCATGCCTCAATAAACTATACCAATCTTCCTTTTCTTTTTCCACCATCTATCATAATCACATATAACTCATGTCCTCCCCACCGAACTCATACTCATCATAGTGCCACTCTTTACATCATAAGATTGGGTAACTTACGCTTCAGGACCAACACATACGTAAAACAATGCATAAAGAAGTAATACAACACCTTTGAATTAAACATAATATGCAATGAATGTCAAAAGACAAACATATGACCCGAAATACGCATATGACCTGCACAGACCCCACTCGATCGAGTACCAGAACCTACTCGATCGAGTTGAGGCTACTCGATCGAGTGCCCAACATGCTCGATCGAGTGCCCCGACTCGAGAACCCAAACGGACCTTCGATCTATGACTTACTCGACCGAGTAGCCCGGCTACTCGATCGAGTGACTTATACTCGATCGAGTGCCCGAGGTACTTGATCGAGTGCCCAAAAACACGATTCTGGTCAAAATAACGACAAGTACCCACTCGATCGAATCAAACCCACTCGATCGAGTCAAACCCACTCGATCGAGTCATGCAGACTCGTGAATACTACCCGAATGTTATCTCACATACCCTAACGTACTATGCATTCATTATTATTTCAACATTATGATTACAACTACGCATTCAAATCTGCGCGACTCCTCATACAATTAACAAAATAATCTACTTCGTGTTATCAAGTGCCACGTTATAAACAACCATCATGCTTTTCATCCGATTCGTTATATAAAACACATATCATTGAACCTCTATTCTTCATGTTACTACTTACCAAAAGCCAAACATTACCATCTATCATGCTCATATAACATTCAACTTTCAATCATGTATTACCCGCATGTTTTAAATTTTCATAACTTTTCAGAACACAAACCACACCCATACACTACAAATCCTATTTCCATGTTGCTAATACAACAACATTACAAATCCACTTCATCACACATCATCATATACGAACTACTTTCTTTTTCTACCATATCATTCATCATTCTCATATACTTTTCCAACGATTCCAACCAACATGTCAACCAACTATCATGCAACATGCTTTCAACCAACCATATACAGCACAATTAACATACACGTCGCACATATACACACGGACTCCACGTTCCCATACCATGTGACTGGCTTAAGTATCATGGGGCCAAGATTTTGAAGTGAGGGCGCCTACTCACCCAAAACCTAGCATCAGCCGGGGCTCCCATTACACATACACCAGGTTCATTTTATTAGACTCCCTATGTTCATTATGTTCATTTGTTACAGGTTCCAAAATCGTCGCTCTGATACCATTTGTAACACCCCCATACTCCAAGTGCCTTACCAGGACCACTCAGGTATAAGGATACTACCATCTCGGTTGCCCGAGGTACTGAATATCATAAGACAATAAAGAAACGTACTTTTAAAGTAATTATAGATTAAGTGATTACATGTTCAAACCAAAACTAATAAAAGGAATTACAAGGTTCTCATACGGTCTACAGCTAAAACTATCAAAGTTACTAGACTTCGTCTGACACAGCGGAAGACTTCTAACTGCCACGTGATGACTCATCCCAGCTATTCCATACGCGTCATATCACACCTGCTCAATAACTGCTCACCACCCCCGAATGGATCACCACAGTTTTTAAAACATTTAAACGGGGTCAGTACTAATCACACAATTCAATACATATATCAACAATAAGATAAACAGACAGCTGAACTGTCACACACACACACACACACACCACCAACCAACTCCCATCATCTCAACACCGATCGTCCTTTGGACCTACCCTGCGAGTGGGGGACCGCAGCCGTTCCCACCTAAGCCCCGCTCATCATACGAGCGATAACCCTGTCCATTAATGTGCACATCCCCTTTCGTGGCGGGTTCCACGAAGGGCGAAACTAGGGCGTGAGATCACTCCCGCAAGTGACCCCACTCAGCCGAGAACGCATCTCGAGAACCGTCACAAACACAACCACAATCACAATCACAATTACAATTACAAACATCATATCAATCAACTAACTACAAGACATCACCAATATCCCATTATGGGACTAATACCGAGTAGAAATCCTACCTGGAAAGCAACACAATCATCGGACGATCTAGCAGCTGTCTCAAAACCTCTCCTTTACAAATCCTTCTCCTATCACATAACACATAGAGGCTACACATCACAAACTACACACAAAACCCCCAATCTCTAAATTAGGGTTTAACCAAACTTAACAAAACATTATAAAAATTATATTAAAAGCTTACCCTCGACGCAGGGAACTCAACGATACAAACAACGACACGAACTGACCGTCTGAACTCCGGGAATTGCTAAGGATGCGATTAGGAAGATGAACTGGTTGCTTTCTCTCTTAAACAGGGTTTTAGGTTTTGTAAAAGTGATTTAAAACAATGACGACTATGTTTAAATACCTTAATCGCATAATTAACAAAACCCGAGAAAACTCCCCGTAAAACCGGACACTCGATCGAGTACCCAAGGTACTCGATCGAGTACCCCCTTACTCGATCGAGTACCCCAGCTACTCGATCGAGTACCCAACAGGTCAGAAACTATTTTATCTCGCAACCTACCCTTACTCGACAGAGTAAGGGCTACTCGATAGAGTACCCCAAGACTTATAAATACGGAGTATTACATAATGAGACTCGAGTTGGGTTATGTCTTACAAGTCTCATTGAAAAGATAGGAGATGATAGTAAATGCAAGGATTCATAGGCTTAGCATTTCATCAAATATAACATGTGCATGAGTTGAGATCAAAACAAGCAAGCAAATAAAACATGAAAGCATATTAATTTAAGCATGAATCATTCCCCATGTTGGTTTCCCCTAATCACCCATTAACCCTAGCTAAGAGACTACTCACTCATTATCATGTTGATCATGCTAGCAAGGTTGTCAATCATACCAACAATATGAAACATGATGAATAAATGAAAGTAATTAACAATAATTAAAAAGGGATTAAGAGATTATACCTACTAATGATTCCAATAATAAAGCAAGAATAATAGAAGTACTTGAATGCTAGATTGAGAGGTTGTCAATCTCCCAATAATAACCCAAATAATCTTCAATTACCCAAAATAAAGGATGAACAAAAGAGAGATTAAAGAACTAAAACTTGAATTAAAACTTGATTAATACTTGATTACAATATTGAAGAGAGATTTGATTGATATTAACTACACTAATTATTGATAAGATGAACATGCTCCTCTAATTAGCCTAATGGGGTATTTATAGTGAAAATTAGGGAGGATGCATTAGGGTTAACTAAGGGCTAAACTAGTAATTACACTTTTTAAGTTGAGCAAGGAGGACCCGGTATTTTCTGAGAGAAGGGCTTCTCTTTTCGTGGCTTGAAGAAGACAATCCGTACTGTGAAGAAATCCGGGCGGAATAAGGTCGGGACGGACGGATTTGGGCGGTGGAATCCGAGCGGATTTGGAGCAAGACGCTCGGATTGTAGAGGGGGAATCCGAGCGGATTCAGGCACATGACGCTCGGATTGTGCAGGGGCTGGACGGGCGGATTGTTGACAATCCGCTCGGATTGTCAGTCAGCATAGTAACTTCTTCTTTTCTTCCCTTTTCTTCATAAGTTCCTTGGGGATTTCCTTGGGGACTCAAGGATCTTTCCTCAACATTGCTCTTCTACTATGATATGTACAAAGGCCTTCTAATCTTGTCTCTCCTTGATGCTTGGTCATTGAATTCGATCAATTTAGTCTCGTTTTGCCATGAAAATGCAAGATTCTTACTCCTTTCCTACCAAGGGATCAAAATCTCAAAGAATATGCAAAACAAAGAACTAAAGATAAGAAATGACCCAAATAAGCACTAAAAAGCATGGAAACAAGGCTAATTCGGGGGCTAAATATGCGCCAATTATGGTCACATCAAATATCCCCAAACCGAACCTTTGCTCGTCCCTAGTAAAGAGGTGACAAAGACTAGGACCAATACTAACCTATCCTAATAATATAGCCGATATGAGACAATTAGCGGGTCTCACTCCGCCCCTTCAACTCACAACAAGACAACCATGAGGTAGGATGCCTTCTTGCAAGGCAAGGTGGGTCTTGCCAAAATGGCGACACATCCAAACATTAAGCACACAAAAACACATAATGGATGCATCTACAAAAAGAATAGCCACTCCCTCATCAAGTGGCGGGAATTATCTACAAGGGAAGCAATTCAAGGGTACACAATCCTTCATAGATGCAATTTGTTCAAACTACTAAGCCTAGAAGGATACCAATAAATCACCTCCAAGTTGTGTCAAGCTAGGGTACCTTTGTCCTCAATCGTTAAATGCTTTTGTCAAGAGTAGACTCCCTATGGTGTTAGAAACACTTGAGGATCGCGGAATTCCCCTCTTGTCTAGACAAGAAGAAGGGTCGTCCCCTCTCTACCATGCACAAAAATGAATATGATGGATAAAGGGATCAATAGATATTTGAGTTTCACTTTTGGGAGTTTGCTTTTGTTTTTGTTTTTCCCCCCAATTTCTTGTGGCATTCGACATTTGAGAACACTTTCTTTGCCATTTCTTTTTGATTTTTGTCATTTTAATACTTGACAACTTTTTTGCATTTCTTTTTGAACATTTTCAAAGTCACCCCAATCAGTAACGAGGGTGCCTTGTATTTGAAGCTTAGGAGTTCTATTTTTGCTCCTCTTTTCATTTGATGCATTTTTGCAAACTTTCTTTCACTTTCTATTTCATTGAACTCAAATTGATTTGTTTTTGTGCCCATTCCCTTTTGTTGACAAAATATATGGTAGAACATGGATGAATGATGGTTGCATGGTTTCAAGGGTCACCTTGGAATAAACGGTAGCCAAGGAGTTATCACACCACAAGGTACTCTTGACTAGGCCTTAATCCATGGGTCAAAGGATACTAGCATGACACATCCTAGGGTGTTTTACAAGCATTCTAACAAGCAAAGTCTTAAGAAGAAAAAGCATCTACTAGGGCCTATATACACTTGTCAAGCTTCCCAAATAGACGGTTTCGCAAAATTTTCTAACATGCAAACTACATGCCATGATGCAACTAACATATAAACATCCTAATGCATATGATTCTACCAACTAATATGCCAAATAAACTAAATGCAATCCTAATTTCACATTGTTTTACCGCATCAATCAAAATAAAGCCACATAGTCATTAACATAAAGAGGAAAAAGGAGATTGGAAAGATTATACCATGCGATCTTCAATATCCTCATGTCTCGGATGTGGCGTAGTCGATCAATGTGAACAAGGATAAAACAAACACAATATATACAAGGGAAATAAACATATTTTTGGGTTTTCAATTTTTCAAATTTTTATGATTTTTGAAATTTTTCAATTTTTTTGGATTTTTTAAATAAGAGTTAAATGTTAGAATTCCCATCCCCACACTAATATGGGCATTGTCCTCAATGGCCAAAATGATGGAAATTATGCAAAGATGATGCATGATTTATATACTAAATGCAAAAGTACACTAAGCTACACTACATGATGCATGGTTTTTGTTATGACGGAGAGGATAATTTAGATTACCTCCCGTTGTGTATGCATTAACTTCCCCAAACCAAGTAAGACACTATTGCTAATGTCAAAGGATGGGTATAGTTTATGCACACACTATGCTATGCATGAAACTAGTTTGTCATTTTGGATTTTACAAATGGGAACAATAGAATAAGAACACCTCAATGGTACCGAGGTGTGAGTCATTTGATGGGGCTAGGACTAAACCAACAATGATCAAAATGAAATAAAATACAAAGAGATATAGACAAACCATGGGAGTGTAGGAGTCTCCAAGGCTTGCTAGTCTTCCATCATGCTATCATCATCATCACTTCCCTCATGAGAAGTGGTCACATTGCCACTTTCCTTGTCATTTGCTTCTTCACTTTCTTCCTCATCATCTTCACCATCATCTTCACCAATTCTTTCTCCATCTTCACTTGCATCTTCCTCAATATTATCATCAACTTCTTCATCATTTCCAACAACCTCATTGTCTCCCACCACGTCCCTAGATGCACCCGGAAATAAGACTTCTCTATCCGCCCAACTAGGCAAAGGACAAGATGGATCAAGGAGTCCTTGCCTAGCTAGATGTAGGAGGGGTGGATATTGAGCCAAATAAGCATTTTTCCGATCTTCATGGGCTTGCTTGTGCATTGCTTGCATGAGAAGAGTCACATAGTCTTTCCCGATTTCAATTCCTTCCGGCTTGAACTCTTCATACTCAACGGGGTAAGGTGGTATGACAATGGAAGAGGAGGGGGTTTCAAGATCACCCTTTTGTTGTTGAATGATATACTCGGCTTCTTCGGAAAGGGGAAGTAGATAATTGGTCTGGTGGACGCTTAGGCGACAAATCTTCGAGGGCAAGGTGAACGATCTAGCTTCACTAGTTAACCATCCATATTTAGTGTCAAGGGGGTTATGGGCAACCCACTTGAACTTGTGAATCATAATATGCATATCAATAAGATGGCCACCTTCCTTTGCTTTGTACTTCTTATCCTTATTGAAATTAGGATCAAAGTGCTTAGCTAGAACCGTGACTAGGCCGCCATTGACAATACCGGTCGTGCCCTTCTTCCCACTATCAACATTGAGCCATCTATCAACCAATAGCCTCAAAGAATTGTAAGGCTTGGTGTGAATTCTTCCGATATTCAAAGCCGATTCAAGGAGAATAAAATCGAGTCTTGTGAAATGATTGGTGTCTTTCCTAGCAATTATGGTATTTCCCACAACCTTGTGCCATACTCTTATGCCCGGATGATGGACCAAAAGAGCACGACATGCATGAAAATCCTCAAATTTCTTCCCGGAGATTGCCTCCCAAAGAGGCTCGGGGTCATACTTTCCATAATGCTTAAGATAACTCGATTCATCGCTAAGACCCAAAATTTCACCTAATTCCGTAAAGGTAATGCGTCTACTAACATTAGCTAGACGAAACTCGAGATTTTCCCTATTCTCAACTTTGGTGACTTTCAAAGAACTTAAAAATTCCAAGACAAGGGAGGGGTATGTCAATTCCTTTGTTTCAAACAATTTCTTCAACCCCATGGCTTTGAAAAAGGCTTTTGTTTGTTCAAGAACACCCAATTTTTCCAAGGCATCTTTACATATGAATTTGGTGGATTGAATAGATTTCATAGAAACTTGACAAAGGTATTTCTATGGGTATCGGAAATAAAAGTTACCTCCGGATAATGCAAAAGTTGATTAATTACCGGAGTAGAAGATGTTGATGGTCCCATAGAAGGTTGTTGTTGTTGTTGCACTTCCAAGTTTGGTGTTGCCACCACCATAGCCAAAGCTTTCTTTGTTTGAAGAGCCTTTTGCCTTTGTGAGAGTGCCTTAGCCTTTGGTGCCTTTGTTGCCTTTGTTGCTCCCTTAGTCCTTGCCATTGATGAGCTTAACCAAGAAAAGAGTGAAAAATCTTCAATTTGTAGTATGCCCAAATTGATTTGAAGGTGAAAGGCTTTGCCTTTATGAAAACAAAAAACGACTCATAGGTTGAAGATTTTGTTCTTGGTTTTGATTTTTGTTGAAGAAGGAGTGATTAATTTGTTGTTGGAAGGATGGTTTGATTTGATTTTGGTGAATGTTGTTGAGGGTTTTTGTTTTTATGATGGAGAGGATGAGGGTTTTGATGTTGTGGGTAGTGTTTATGAATGAATGAATGAATGAATGAATGAAGGTGGGAGGTGTTTTAAAGAGACCGAAAATTTCAAAACTACAGGGGCAATCCGTGCGGATTAGGCTCAATCCGTGCGGATTCTGCTTCTTCTTCCTTTGCAAAAACTTGCCTAAAGACGGGCGGATTTGGTACAATCCGCTCGGATTTGCTGAACACGGGACGGGCGGATTCTTCCAAAGACGGACGGATTTCTGTCCAGAGAAATTTGCTTGTTTCCCTCAGCTGCAAAGACGGGCGTCTTTCTCACAAGACGGACGGATTCCTCAGGACGGGCGGATTTTCAGAAATCCGCTCGGATTCTTTAACAGTCAAGAAAATTTCAAAATTCAGCTCAGTTCAAGACGTGCGTCTTTTCTGCAGGACGCTCGGATTGCATAAGACGGGCGGATTCTTGGGAATCCGCTCGGATTCTTCCCCTATGTACACGGATTCAGTTCCACCCGTGCACAGCGCATTCCCTTTATCGTTCTTCCATTCTTTCTTTCAAGTCTTGTGTTTTTCATTGTGGGGGCACTACTAAGGCATGGATAGCCTAGGCAATTGCCATCCCCACACTAAGGTAAAGCACTAGACATCAATTGAAATTGTTAGTCCCTCCCTCACTTCTCTCTTACATGACAATTATTTTGATCAAAGTAAATAAAAATCCAAAGATGACAAAAATGCAATACAAGAATTGAAATGTAAGTTAGGGAGTTAGAAATATTTACAAGTGGTGGTTTAGGGAGGACTCCACCAAACTCTCATTCTCGATGAGATGTCAAGGGGGCATGTTCAAGGTGTTGTTGATGTTGCTCAACACCTTGAAGAAGTAATCAAAAGCTTGTTCATTATTATGGTAGAGGTCCTCAATAGACCGTGGCCCTTGTTGTTGATCATGATCGATGGCATGTCCAATGTAGGGATTAAAAATCCCTTCAAATTCGTCGTCCCAAAGACCACAAACTTCATTGAGTTGATCATTGAAAATCTCTTGCTTAGATGGAGACAACTCTTCCAATTTCTTCTCTTGGCCAATGAGGCCATCCTCTTCTTCCTTGGTTGATTTTGATGAGCTTTGCAAGCTCTCCTTGTCACAATTCACTTGCTCTTTGAATGGAGCATCTTCAATTTTCTTTCTCCATTGGAGTTCCGATTTCTTCCTTTCATCTTTTCGGCTATAATGATCAATCATGAAACATGGCTCATGCAAACGAGGAGCTCTCATAGTCTTATCAAGATTAAAAGTTATGCTTTCATCTCCCACTTCTAGAGTGAGCTCTCCATGTTTCACATCAATTACCGCACCGGCGGTGTGTAGGAAAGGTCTTCCTAGGATGATTGGAATGTTGGAATCTTCCTCCATATCAACAATGACAAAGTCCACCGGGATGAAAAACTTCCCAATTCGCACAGGGACATCTTCCCATATCCCTAACGGTGTCTTCGTCGATCTATCGGCCATTTGGAGTGTGATGTTGGTGCATTTAAGCTCTCCCATTCTCAACCTTTTACTTACCGAGTACGGCATGACACTCACACTAGCCCCTAGATCACATAAGGCTTTGTTGATCGTCGTGTCGCCAATGGTACACGGTATTGAGAAGCTTCCCGGATCCTTTAACTTTGGAGGTGAACTCCCTTGAAGTATTGCACTACTCACCTTAGTGAAGGCGATAGTCTCAAGTTTCCGGATCGACTTCTTCTTTGTGAGGATATCTTTCATGTACTTTGCATAGGCCGGAACGTGATTGATTAATTCCGTGAAAGGAATTGAGACTTCTAAATTCTTCACAATTTCCATGAACTTTCCAAGTTGATCATCAAATTTGGGCTTGGCTTGACGACTTGGAAAAGGAAGTCTAATCACAATGGGCTCATTCTCTTTGGCCTTGTCTTCATTTTTCTTTGAACTTTCTTCTTTTGATGATTCTCCATCTTTAGAGTTTTGCACAATTTCTTCCTTTTCACTAGCTTCCACAACCTCATCCTCAACTTGCTTCTTCGGTGCTTCATACCTTGTACCACTTCTCAAGTGAATGGCACTAACCGTTTCATGTCTAGAGGGATTACTTTGAGGTGGTAATTGCCCCTTTTGTCTTTGTGAGCTTGAAGATGCTAGTTGAGTCAATTGGGTTTCCAACATCTTGGTGTGAGCTAGAATGTTGTTGATGGTGGTTTCTTTTGCTTGGCTATCTTTTTGCATTTGGGTGAAAAATTCTTGTTGATTCTTTTGCATTTGGAGGACCGGTTTTTGGACATCAAAACCTTGGTCATTTTGGTGATTGTATGGATTTTGATTTTGGTAACCTTGGTTTTGATTGTAAAAGGGTCTTTGATTTTGGTTTCTCATGGGTGGTGGAGTGTATGTTGTTTGAGGGTTTTGAACATTTTGGCTTTTGTATGAGAGATTTGGATGGAACTTGGGGTTTTCATTGTAAAAATTTGAATAAGGGGTACCACTTTTATATGCTTGGAAAGCATTCACTTGTTCGGTTGTTCCCCTACACTCACTTGGTTCATGACCCAAAGTTCCACAATTCTCACATATCCCACTTGGGATTGATGAGGATGCCGTCATGGCATTGACATGATGCTTTGATGATTTTGAGTTTTCCTCAAGTCTAGCCATAGCTTGTTCAAACTTCAAGTTGATAGTATCGATATGGGAGCTTAGTTGGGCACCTAATTGAGTAACGGCGTCCACTTCGTGCTTTCCTCCTCTAGTAGCCTTGCGAGGCCTACTATATTGTGAATTGTGGATTGCCATCTCTTCAATTTTGCTCCAAGTTTGGTTGTCATCAACCTCGGTGAACATCCCATTCGAGCCCATATTGAGAATGTTCCTAGAATCTTCATATAAACCATTCAAAAATTGTTGCACCAAAAACCATTCGCTAAGTCCATGGTGAGGACATGAGCGACAAATTCCCTTGAATCGCTCCCAAGCTTCATACAAAGACTCTTCATCCCTTTGCTTAAAACCCGTAATTTGAGCTCTTAGCATATTGGTCTTTTCCGGTGGGCAGAATTTTTTGTAGAAAGCTAGAGCCAACTTCTTCCAAGAATCTATTCCAAGGGTGGCCTTATCAAGGCCCTTCAACATTGCTTTGCGGTGCCGATTAAGGAAAAAGGAAATAAGACCCATCTAATTTTGTCTTGAGTCACGCCCGTTTGAGAGATAGCATCACAATAATCGCAAAAGGTTTCCATATGAGAATGAGGATCCTCACTAGGCATCCCCCCAAATTGGCTCCTCTCAACTAGTTGGATGAAGGCGGACTTGGCAATAAAGTTTCCGGTGAGATGTTGCGGTGTGGGAGTACCATTTGGTAGATTCTCCTCGGTGGGTACGGAGTGTGACGAGAATTTTGGCATTGTAGGTGGATTTTGTGGGGTATTGTGTAATGGGTTTTCTTCTCCTTCTATTGCGAAAGGATTGACAAACTCACTAGTGGGTTGAACAACTTCACCAACACCTCTCAAATTCCTCCTAACAAGTCTCCTATTGTTCGTCAAGGTTCTTTCGATTTCACGGTCAAAAGGTAACAATTCACTTTGTAACCATCTAGACATGCAAAATATCAAACAACTCAAAAACAATTAGAACAAACCTTGAGGAATTTTACTTCCTCAAGGTGAAGAAAGACACAACTAATAACAAAAAAGGAAATCTAAGTCAAACACACACCGTCCCCGGCAACGGCGCCATTTTTGATGCGATCCTGCTAAGTGTTCACAAATTAAGATGTGGTCGTTGGTCACGGTCGAATCAAAACACAATTTATAGCTTAACAAGCAACTCTACAATTAGTAAAGAGGCAAGTAAAGGTCGGATCCCAAGGGACGGGAGTTGAAATGAGATTTCTATTGTAACTAGTGGTGTCTAAGGGGTGTCACAAATTGGGTTGATGTAGAAGGTTACTGAACTAGAATAATAATGAAAATAAACAAGCAAGATGAATAAAAAGGGGTGTAAACAATTGATTAAAGGCACTAGAGTGTCATGGGATCATAGGGGAATCATGGGATATGATCATACAAACATGTTCTCAAATTATAAGCAAGCAATTATTGTTGTGATGGATTGAGTTGGGTTATATCTTACAATCCTAGGAAAGTTTGGGTCCCGGAGCCGAATCGATTAGATTGTACAACACCTACAAGTCGACTTAATCTTCCCTACTCAACAACATGCATGGTCTAATGAGACTCGAGTTGGGTTATGTCTTACAAGTCTCATTGAAAAGATAGGAGATGATAGTAAATGCAAGGATTCATAGGCTTAGCATTTCATCAAATATAACATGTGCATGAGTTGAGATCAAAACAAGCAAGCAAATAAAACATGAAAGCATATTAATTTAAGCATGAATCATTCCCCATGTTGGTTTCCCCTAATCACCCATTAACCCTAGCTAAGAGACTACTCACTCATTATCATGTTGATCATGCTAGCAAGGTTGTCAATCATACCAACAATATGAAACATGATGAATAAATGAAAGTAATTAACAATAATTAAAAAGGGATTAAGAGATTATACCTACTAATGATTCCAATAATAAAGCAAGAATAATAGAAGTACTTGAATGCTAGATTGAGAGGTTGTCAATCTCCCAATAATAACCCAAATAATCTTCAATTACCCAAAATAAAGGATGAACAAAAGAGAGATTAAAGAACTAAAACTTGAATTAAAACTTGATTAATACTTGATTACAATATTGAAGAGAGATTTGATTGATATTAACTACACTAATTATTGATAAGAAGAACATGCTCCTCTAATTAGCCTAATGGGGTATTTATAGTGAAAATTAGAGAGGATGCATTAGGGTTAACTAAGGGCTAAACTAGTAATTACACTTTTTAAGTTGAGCAAGGAGGACCCGATATTTTCTGAGAGAAGGGCTTCTCTTTTCGTGGCTTGAAGAAGACAATCCGTGCTGTGAAGAAATCCGGGCGGAATAAGGTCGGGACGGACGGATTTGGGCGGTGGAATCCGAGCGGATTTGGAGCAAGACGCTCGGATTGTAGAGGGGGAATCCGAGCGGATTCAGGCACGGGACGCTCGGATTGTGCAGGGGCTGGACGGGCGGATTGTTGACAATCCGCTCGGATTGTCAGTCAGCATAGTAACTTCTTCTTTTCTTCCATTTTCTTCATAAATTCCTTGGGGATTTCCTTGGGGACTCAAGGATCTTTCCTCAACATTGCTCTTCTACTATGATATGTACAAAGGCCTTCTAATCTTGTCTCTCCTTGATGCTTGGTCATTGAATTCGATCAATTTAGTCTCGTTTTGCCATGAAAATGCAAGATTCTTACTCCTTTCCTACCAAGGGATCAAAATCTCAAAGAATATGCAAAACAAAGAACTAAAGATAAGAAATGACCCAAATAAGCACTAAAAAGCATGGAAACAAGGCTAATTCGGGGGCTAAATATGCGCCAATTATGGTCACATCAGTGCCCATTCCCTTTGATGACAAAATGTGGTAGAACATGGATGAATGATGGTTGCATGGTTTCAAGGGTCACCTTGTAATAAACTGTTAGAAAATATTAATCTCATTTTTCGACATATTCATATATGTTACAATTTAATTTTGTCATAAAAATAAATTTAGATCTTATGCATGCAAACATAAATAAATATAGAGAAGAAATCGTTTTCCTTACTATAAAATTTCGGATCAAAGGGCACAAGTAAGATCTCCTTCGTACTTGTTCTTGAGCTTTCCAACAATGGATGAGCAAGATTCAAGTTTAGAATCTCTCCCAAAAGCATATACCCAAGGAAAACTCATAATAACTAATATTATTTTGTACTAGAAATAATATAAGTCTTACATAAAATTGACACAAAACAAATTTGTATTTCTCTTGAAAATTTCGGTCAAGAGGAATGATTTGTGAGGTTTATTTTTCTCTAAGATTCTTCACAAGATGGAGAAAGAAAATTTTCTTACACTAGAAAATTATATGTGTAGTAATGAATGGAAAATAGATAAAATCTCTATTGTGCACCCACAAGAAAACCGGTTGGGGGGGGGGGGGGTCAATATTGCGGAGCCAATGCATGGTCTTGTTCTTCTCAAGGCAAGACTAGGCATGCATGGCTAGAGGTAGTCTTTTATCATTATGTTTTCCACTAAGATAAAAAACACAATATATATAAACCTTAATCCCCAATATTTCGGTACATTTGAGATAAAATGGGAGGTCCATTTTAATTTGTCATTTGTCAATTGTGACATATGTGACATGTTACTTGACATGTGAATTTGTAATGTATTTTTAACATATTAAAAATCAACATACTCATAAAATATGTCATATACAAAATCGACTAGTAATTAGTAATTACTTGTACCAAAACGGTTTATCAAATTATAAATTAAAACGTCTTGTATTTATAATAAATTATTCATTCAATTTCAATTTCAATTGTTTCGTAAACAATAATTTAATCTAAGTAACAAGACAATTTGATTACTTAGACCGTATCTAATTTAATCGAATTACAATAAGACACGTTAACTTTACTCACAAAATCATCCGTCAATTTTAAGCAATTTAATTAACTCGTATCGGCATACGATTAATTAAAAAATCAATTAAGAGTATTTCCCTCCAGGTATGACCTAAGGGGATCAACTGATCACCACCGTCGCACGACAGTAATGTCAAACTCTAGACAGCCAATCATTACCGATATGTGTGGACCAGTTGACTGTAAAATATTACATCCCACGTGTATTCTTAAAATGAGATTTAAACATGTGATCATCATGATCGACAATTGCGATCGCATTATTGTCGGAGGTCACATATTCCAACAATCTCCCACTTGTCCTCGACAAGTGTGCGTCACCAATTCTCTTGTCCTATTACTATCTCCCACTCAATGCAATGTGTCTTTCAAGTCGTACTTGCAAGTGATCATATCGAGAGTGGTTTCCTCGATCTGGAGAATAACTGATTGACCGGAGTTATCTACCATAGATACCTTCCGAGCGTGGCCACGCATTTCCAGTTCATTACTCCTCGAGTGGCCCTGAGATATTGTTTTAACCCTGACAAGGGGGTGGACAATTCCTATCGCACTCATTCCCTTCGACTAGCCATAGCCATCATAACCCAAAATATGCCCATTTGACCCCATTTACGAAGGTCGTAGTAACACAAATCAAAGTTAATCTGAAACTGTGCCACCTTAGGTGAATAGTCTTTAGTCAAAAGAATCGACTCATTAGAATACTATAGTAGCTCTCGCCACGACCAGGCTATATAAATTTTCCATAACTCTATAAGCGGTCATAAGTCCCGACAAAGTGTTCCTAACAGTCTGCCTATGTGATCGACTAGTCATCTCACATGACTCTATGGCACTTGAACTTGCTATCAATCACATCACACTCTAGTCACTTCGAGACGTCACCTCATACAAGTGACTATGGGCAAATACCATGTTAATCCGGGTTCACTTTAACGGGGTTCAATATTGTCTCTACAACCCGTTTGGATGTAACAAGGTATAAAAGGGAGTTTTTAGATTTAAAAACTCGAACAACAAATGTGATTATCACATATGAATAGTCAATACCAGATTACTACTTTATATTTTTATAATCCATTTTCATTTTGTATGTAGTTGTTCATCTCAATGCAATTGAAATGACATATGACATGACTCATCATGTTAAGCCTATGAGAAGGCTTTGGTTAGTAGGTTTTATCAACTTCTTGTTCCTTACTCAACCTTACTACATACTCGTTTTTCTTTGTAATGTATACATTTGCATTACAAAACTTTCTGAGTACGTGTCTAGATCCAATCTAGACATAGGCCCTCTAGCCTTAGAATAGCTCCCGCTGTTTTCACAGTGTGCGGGACTCATCCTTCTTGCACATCTCATGATTGCAAGTGTAGTCAATTTCCGTTGTAAATATCTCTCATTGTTCTTTACTGCCTAGAACGATTCTAGCAAATCTATTTCTTAAATAACATAGCCACAATGGTTCCTTAACCATCTTCACGTGTTTTGAATATGGTTTTGTCTTAAACCTTTCGTAATCTCAAATGTCATTCGTGTAACACCCTTACACAAATTAGTGAATTGCATTAAAAAACTTAACTTTGCATCTTTAATGCTTCTACAAGCACTTAAGAATAATTAATATGGCTATTTGGTAACTATTACTTAAATTCGATTTTGAAACAATTCATCATACTCAAAGAATATGAAGTGTTATACATCATTACTTATTTAATTGATCCGGCAGCGGAAGCAAATGGAATCAATCAAATATGTTCAACTTGATTGAACTAGTCATGAATCTTATCAACATTAGACTTCTTATTTGACGCTAATATCATGTGGATTTATCTCCATAAATCTGGATATTAAAGATATATTATTTATCTCCAAGACTTAAATTATTCCCAATGATCAATATGTCATCCACATATTAGACTAATTAAAATTACCGTAACTCCCACTAAACTTTATGTATAAACACAACTTCTCGACCTAACGAGAAAAAGTTTAATAACATGATCAAAACATTGATTCCAACTCATTGATGTCCTACTTAAGACCCTCTCTTAAGTTTCATATTATCTTAGGATTGCAAGAATCTACAAAACTCAAGACATGTATTGAATACATTCCTTCTAATTGAAGAAGTGGGTTTTAGATTCACTCGCTATATATATCTCATAATGAAACACAATCCCTAAGAAGATCCAAATAAACTTTAGCATTTCAACTAGTGCAAAACCCTTTGCTACCAATCAAGCTTTGATATCTAACAATTCACTTGGAATTTATTTCGGATTTTCATGGCTCTAAGCCCTGTATTGAGTTGTGACTTAAACACTCTCATGTAAGTCATATGTTTATTACTTTCCATAAGTAATCAACATGAATCAAACAATTTCTTTGTAAGTTACAAGCTATTTACTTTCTAAAAGTAACACTAATTCATCATCTTCAACAAGTGATGACTTTAACTTCCTAGGTTTTGAAGAAACAACGTTTTACACAAAACGTCTCATGTAGCCAAGAAAGACCAGTTTCTTGCGACATAACATTCTTTGTGGCTATTCTTGAATAATTTCTCCCACTCTGTCTTCTAGAAATAAACTTGTATTCTAGAAAGACAGCTTCACGAGCCACAATCCCAAGTACTCGTGATTATAGTAAGGAAAAATAGTATTTGTTTCTTGTGTAAACTTACAAACATGGTACCCTACCATTTCATATCTCATATGATTTGTTTTAAATTTAGTGGAAAAAATAATTTAGACAAAATGATAAAATCCCCAAAAGGATCAAGTAACTCAAAGTAACTTGATTGAAGTCCAAACCATATCGAATAGCGTTTGATTTCTTATCCAACCACACATTATCCCATAATGTGTGTTATGAGAGATTAACTTCTGATACTATATCACATTTCATTTGGCTTATATCAAAGTCTTCACTTTGATAGTCCCATCACGACTAAATCGTGATTCCTTGAACTCTTTGAACTTCTTCAAAGATTTCTCTATTTACCTTATTAAGTGAACACATTAGCGTCAACTTAAATCGTTAGTAAAAGAAAATGATCAACCTATTTTGGATCAATGATTTACAACCTCGATCTCCTTTTCAACCAAAAGGTACGAGACATCTTGCTTTGAATACAAGATACGCATATACCATAAGATCTAATGGTTTCAAGAGTACTCGATAACTCTTTGCGTTCATCATTCCAGAATCTAAGGTTCAATCTTTGGTTACCAATTTGAGTCTTGCATCATTTACATGATGTATCATTCTAGTTTGGTTTAGAATATAATCACCTTTGATAATGGGCTAGCCATACATCAAATCATGGTGTATAGGGTCACAAAAGTGAAACCTCTTTTGTATCTTAACAAAATTATATTCTTATTTAGAGTTTATTCACTTAATAGTCATAATTAAGGTATAAATATAAACCCAAAACTAGATTGAGTACACAATGACTCTATCTCTCGACATCATTGTTGCTAGTCGTCATATTCTAATCATCCTATGTATCAAATACAATGATGAAAACCTCCACTGGTTTCTAATATTGACGAAGTAGTACTAGCAAAATTTATGTTAATCAAATAAACATTTAAAGAAGAAGGTCCCATTAGATGTCCCACAACTAACTTGTTGATTCTTCAATAATTTGGGGTAGTTTCCTTTTTAGCGTCCAACAATTAAGACAATGGAAACTTTATCGGTCGGGATTGATAGATTTAGTATCGTTATTCTAAATAACTTTACTTTTTAACATTACCTTGTATGAATTCCATTCTAATTTTACTTCTTGAAAACCTTATCCTTTTCTTAACGGTTTAAGAGAATGATCCCACTCATTTCAATGAGTCTTTGCTAAGAGAAGCAAAATTGAAATTCATGAAGACTACTCTTCATTCGTTTGTTTAGTCTTAAAACTTTCATTGAAGTGGTTGCGGTATTTTGGTCTATTATGATTTCCAACAAATCTAGTCACCAAAATGATTTAACGCTTCAAAGTACTCAACTCAATTAAGCATATGAGAACCAATTTATTGTAAGTAGATATGTTAGTCAAAAATCAAAAACCCTTTTGATCACGAATAACTTTTATCTATACTCTTCACAAGAGATCCTTACAATGGATAATACGAGGTTTTTTTAGAAGAAAAATTCAAATTTTGTCTTTAGTTACGATGTTTTAATGGAGATTTGAATCAAAAATCGAAATGATATCGTATATGAATTATGGTAAAGAAATAGAACAATATGATAACAGAATAGTGGAAAACTTAACATTTATCGTTTTATTAATACTTGTAAATAACAAGTAAAGCATTTACATAGTGACCTCTACCCAACTATGATAAATGATTCCGAGATCCAAATTCATATTAACTTGGGCACGGGGTAGCCGACTCATCCCTCATCAATATAACTCGGTGGATTAACTCTTTAATCGATTCTACTTTTAGAACTCTCAGTCGATAAAATTACACTAATATTTATCTATAGCCCGGAACACATGCGACTACGGTCACGAATACTTCCGTTGAGCTCAATCCAAATTTCGAATAAATGTGTCCATGATCCAAACCGACATTAACTTGGGCACGGTGTGGCCGATGAATCCCTCATCAACATGACTTCGGTGGATAGAAATTTATCACCCACTTCCCCTACGTAACAAGGTTTGTACCCCGGTGTGGCCGAGTGCACTCCCTCACGAAATCGGTTTTCATGGTTTCTACCTTTTGGTAAGGCTAAGTCTCAATTGTTTATTTTAGCGAGAGGTCATGTCAATTTATTATCTATCACGTTTTAAGTGAACTAAAGCGGTGAACTACGATAATTTTAATTGACACGGTCGATAAACTCGATTTAAAATGCATGTTTAGTTATGGCGATTTAGCGATGCATGCAACATATAAATAAAATGCAAAGCATAAAAATAAAATCCTAGTATGGCCTTCCTAAAATAGTAAATCTAATAAACTATTACAAATTCGGGAAACCAACTTCTTTGGTCCCTTGAACTTCGGTCTTGGCACGCATTTCAAGGCAACACTTTCTTTGATAGACCGCCTTCTCGAGTGGCACTGTCTTCAAGGAACTCCGGAATAATTAAATTACAAAATGAATTACATAATTTCCTATTATACATTTGTAATTAAAATAAAAATAAATCTATTAAATTACAAAACGGTGATACGAGATCACAATAATTACAACCGAATCGATATTCCCATACATTTCGGGTAATACCAATTAAAACTAAGGCCATACTAAGTAAAATTACATAATTCAAAAATTACATAAAATTAAAATATGACAATCATAAACAAAATGCAGCATTATAATATGTATGAACATGCTAGATTTTATGCTAAATCGCCTTTTAAGAGCCAATATCGTATATTAATCGGTTTTTACGGATTTGCGTGATTTAACTTATTAAAATCACAATAATTACATAAATTCATATTTATGTACAAGTTAATTACCCTAACCATCTTAGGACTCAAAATTAGTCTCCACTAACATATGACAATAATTAAACTTGATTTCTTAATATTGTTCATAAATGGACCCAAAAATACAAAATTATGCTATAAACTTCAAATTAAATTATAAAAATTTCAAATAATTTCGAAATTTGAAATTTAAACTCATGAACATTCTGGAAAAATACCATGACACTCATAATATTCAAAACTTAGGTTAAAAATTTCGAAAATTTATCGAGAAAAACAATGTTGCGGTTTATCGGTTTTAACAATTATGACCATAAAAAAATGAGAAAAATTATATTCATCAACTTTTCACTTTTAGATCTGAAATATATGATAAAATGCAACATGTGACGTTTTTCCTTAGTCATGAAGTATGTTTTAGCAATATTACTAATTATAGTCACTATTTATGTGATTTTTCATCAAAAATTCATAAATCATGCATAAAGACTTCATTATAGCCAAATATTTTGCACACATCTTGTAAAATTTCATGTGACAACATACTAAATTACCATGACCATATTCGAAATATAACTCATATTAACCTATTTACCCATTTAAATACGATTTTAAATTGAAAAATCCATATTTCGAGCAAAACAACTCATTTTATCATGAAAATTTACAGGCCATCTGATGCGTGTCTTTTATATGATGTTTTGCACCTCATTTTACACGCATTTCAGAGCTCATTTGTGTAGTTTAAGCTACCATTTCCCCCATTTCCGTCTACTTTCGTGTTTTTGTACTTTATTGCAGAAATGTGAAGAATCCAGCGGAAATCAAGCTAAATCCGTCCCCGAGTATCCTGCATTGCATTTTGACGTGAAGAATTTGTTGTAAATCTAGATCTATATACTTGACATACTCATATATGTATAGATTTAATTTGTCATAAAATTGAAGATTGATCTTATGCATGCAAACTAAAATAAAAGAAGATCAGAAAACATTTTCTCACCATATGAATTTCGGTCATATTGGGCACCAACAAGATCTCCTTCTTGTTAGTTCTTGAGCATTCCATTAATGGATGAACATTCTTGACTTCAAATTAGAAGCCCTCCAATTAGTAGCACCCAAAACTATCCCTTAATACCACAAACTAATATGTACTAGATATTTATATTGTGGTTTTCCTTAAAATTGATTACTAACACTCATATATTACATTAATAATTTTAGTAATCTTTTGGAACAATTAGAATCAAAAATCTCAAGTTTTTGAGAAAGATGATGAAGATAGAGAGAGGAATGCATGTGTAGCTTTTTCATGCATTAAGAGAATGAATTAGTAAAAATTGAGAACAAAAGTTCTCATTTCTTATGCATGCACACGGTGGGAAGGAGACAAGGAAAACATCTTTTTCTTTCTTTTTGTCTTCACAATGTGTAGGTGTGTAAGACAAAGTAGGATAGGTGTAAGGCTACAAAAGCAAAGCCTATGACTATTTATCATAAAATAAATCAATCTTACACCATCACAACTCCCTCCATTCGGTCCATCCTCCATAATATGGACTACCATTTTATTTTGTCAATTTGTCATTTGTCACACAATATGTCACATGTAGTATGCTACATGTTGATAATTAATTTTAATGCATATTTATCACATAAATATCATTTTATAAATCAATTAAATTACATTTAACAAATTGACTAGTGATACTTGATCACATAAATAAAATGGGTCATATAATTATAATTCACAATATCTTGTAATTATAATCAACCATTCATTCTTATCTTTATTGTTTCTCAAACAATAAACAATTTTAGTAATAAAGCATTTTATTTACTAAAATAAATCTTATTCAATCCCATTACAATAAGATATCAATATTCTTTCTCACAAATTGAATTGTTCAATTTTAAGGAATTAATTAATCTGTATCGGTATACAATTAATTAACCTTTTCAATTAAGGGAATCGTCCTTTAGGTGTGACCCCAAGGGATCAACTGATCACCACCGTCGCACGACAGTAATGTCAAACTCTAGCCAGCCAATCATTACCGATATGTGTGGACCAGTTGACTATATATGTAATGTATCATACCTTTCGTATTCTTGGTACGAGATTTAATAATGATATTTAAATCATGTGATCGCACTATTGTTGAGGACACATTTCCCAACAATCTCCCACTTGTCCTCGACAAGTGTGCGTCACCAATTCTCTTGTCCTATTACTATCTCCCACTCAATGCAAGGTGTCTTTCGGGTCGTACTTGCAAGTGATCATATCGAGAGTGGTTTCCTCGATCTGGAGAATAACTGATTGACCGGAATTTATCCACCATGGATACCTTCCGAGCGTCGCCACGCATTTCCAGTTCATTACTCCTCGAGTGGCCCCGAGATATTGTTTTAACCCCGACAAGGGGGTGGACAATTCCTATCGCACTATTCCCTTCGAATAGCCACAGACCATCATAACCCAAAATATGCCCATTTGACCCCATTTACGAAGGTCGTAGTAACACAAATCAAAGTTAATCGAAATCGCGCCATCTTAGGCGAACAGTCTTTAGTCAAAAGAATCGACTCATTAGAATACTATAGTAGCTCTCGCCACGACCAGGCTTTATAAATTTGCCAGAACACTATAAGCGGTCACTGCCCGACAAAGTGTTCCTAACAGTCTGCCTATGTGATCGACTAGTCATCTCACATGACTCTATGGCACTTGAACTTGCCATCAATCGCATCACACTCTAGTCACTTCGAGACGTCACCTCATACAAGTGACTATGGGTGAATACCATGCTAATCCGTGTTCACTTTAACGGGGTTCAATGTTGTCTCTACAACCCGTTTGGATGTAACAAAGTATAATAAAAGAGTTTTAAAGTAAAACTCGAACGACAAATGCGATTATCACATATGAATAGTCAATGCCTAATTACTATTTCATGTTCTATAATCTAATTTGATCTTATATGTAGTTGTTCATTTCAATTCAATTGAAATGACATGACTCATCATGTTTAGCCTGTGAGAAGGCTTTGGTTAGTAGGTTTTATCAATTTCTTGTACCTTACTCAACCTTACTACATACTCGTTTTCCTTTGTAATGTATACATTTGCATTACAAAACTTTATGAGTACGTGTCGAGATCCAATCAAGACATAGTTCCTCTAGCCTAAGAATAGCTCCCACTGTTTTCACAGTGTGCGGGACTCATCCTCTTGCACATCTCATGATTGCAAGTGTACTCAATTTCCGTTATAAATATCTCTCATTGTTCTTTATTGCCTAGAACGATTCTAGAAAATCTATTTCTTAATTAACATTGCCACAATGGTATCTTAACCATCCTAATGTGTTTTGATTATGGTTTTGTCGGAAACCATGTGCAATCTCAATTGTCAATTGTCACTTGTGTAACACCCTTACACAAAATTGCATCATAAACACTTTGCTTTACTTCCTTAATGCTTCTGCAAGCACTTAAGGGTAATCTTTATGGCTTACTTGGTAAATATTACTTAAATTCGATTTTGAAAACAACTCATCATACTCAAATTATATGAAGTGTTATACATCATTACTCATTTAATTGATCCGGCAGCGGAAGCAAATGAAATCAATCAAATATGTTCAATTTAATTGAACTAGTCATGAATCTTATCAACATAAGACTTCTTATTGACGCTAATATCATGTGGATTTATCTTCATAAATCCGGATATTCAAGATGTATTATAATACTCCAAAAGTCTTAAATCATTCTCAATGATCAATATGTCATCCATATATCGGACTAATTAAAAATCCGTAACTCCCACTAAACTCCATGTATAAACACAACTTCTCGACTTATCGAGAAATGTTTTATCATATGATCAAAATGTTGATTCCAACTCATTGATGTCCTACTTAAGATCCTCTCTTAAGTTTCACATTATCTTAGGATTGCAAGAATCTATAAAACTTATGACATGTATTGAATACATTCCTTCTTTTGAAGAAGTGGGTTTTAGATTCACATGCTGTATGCGAATCCTCATAATGAAACACAATCCCTAAGAAGATCCAAATAGACTTAAGCGTTTCAACTAGTGCAAAACCCTTTGCTACCAATCAAGCCTTGAAATCTCTCTTTATTAGTGCAAAACCCTTTGTCACTAATCAAGCCCTTTTGTTTCGGATTTTCATGGCTCTAAGCCTTGTATTGAGTTGTGACTTAAACACTCTTATGTAAGTTATATGTTCATTACTTTCTAGAAGTAATCAACTTGAATCAACCTATTTCTTTTTTAAGTTATAAGCTCTTTACTTTCTTAAAAGTAGCATGAATTCATCATTTTTAACAAGTGACGAATTTAACCTCCTAGGTTTTGAAGAAACAATGTCTTACACAAAACGTCTCATATAGCCAAGAAAGACCAGTTTCTTGCGACATAACATTATTTGTGGCTCTTGAATAATTTCTCCCACTCTGTCTTCTAAAAATAAACTTGTATTTTAGAAAGACAGCTTCACGAGCCGCAAACCCATCGTACTCGTGATAAATGAAGGGAAAAATGAGCATTTGTTTCTTGTGAAAACTTATAAATATGGTACATTACCATTTCATATCTCATATGATTTAGTGGAAAATAATTTAGACAAAATGATAGAATCCCCAAAATGATCAAGTAACTCAAAGTAACTTGATTGAAGTCCAAACCATATCGAATAGCGTTTGAATTCTTATCCAATCATACATTATCCCATAATGCGTGTTAAGAGAGATTAATGTGTGACACTATATCACAATTTATTTGGCTTATATCAAAGTCTTCACTTTGATAATCCCATCACGACTAAATCGTGTTTCTTCGAACCTTTTAAACTTCTTCAAAGATTTTTCTATTTACCTTATTAAGTGAACACATTAGCGTCAACTTAAATCGTTGGTAAAAGAAAATGATCAACCTATTTTGGATCGATGATTTACAACCTCGATCTCCTTTTCAACCAAAAGGCACGAGATATCTTGCTTTGAATACAAGATACGCATATACCATTAATAATCTAATGGTTTCAAGAGTACTCGATAACTCTTTGCGTTAATCATTCCCGAATCTTAGGTTGGTCTTGGGTTACCAATTTGAGTCTTGCATCATCTTCATGATATATTATTCTAGTTTGGTTTAGAATATAATCACCTTGTTAATGGGCTAGACATACATCAAATTTGTGGTGTATAGGGTCACAAAAGTGAAACCTCTTTTGTATCTTAACAAGTTTATATTCTTATTTAGAGTTTATGCACTTAATAGTCACAATTAAGTACAACTTTAAATCCAAAAACTAGATTGAGTACACAATTACTCTATCTCTCGTCATTATTGTTGCTAGTCGTCATATTCTAATCATCTTATGTGTCGAATACAATGATGAAAACCTCCACTGGTTTCTAATATTGACGAAGTGGTACTAGCAAAATTTATGTTTAATCAAATAAACATTTAAAGAAGAAGGTCCCATTAGATGTTTCACAACTAACTTGTTGATTCTTCAATAATTTGGGTTAGTTTCCTTTCTTGTGTCCAACATTTAAGACAATGGAAACTTTATCGGTCGGGATTGATAGGTTTAGTATTGCTATTCTCAACAACTTTACTTTCAACATTACCTTGTATCAATTCCATTATAATCTTTACTTCTTGAACCTCATTCTCATCTTAACGGTTTAAGAGAATGCTCCCACTCATTTCAATGAGTCTTTGCTTTGAGAAGCAAAATTGAATGAAGATTACTCTTCATTTGTTCGTTTTAGTCTTAAAACTTTCATTGAAGTGGTTGCGATATTTTGGTCAATTACGAATTCCAACAAATCTAATTACCAAAACAATTTATCATTTCAAGGTACTTAATTCAATTAAGTATATGAATAACAATCCATTGTAAGTAGATGTGTTAGTCAAGAATCAAAAACCAGTTTGATAATGAATAACTTTAATCTATACTCTATACAAGAGATCCTTAGCAATGGTTCATTTGAGGTTTTTAGAAGCAAATTCATATTTGTCTTTAGTTACGATGTTTTAATGGATATTTGAATCAAAAATCGAAATGATATCGTATATGAATAACAATCGATTGTAAGTAGGATAGGTGTAAGGCTACAAAAGCAAAGCCTATGACTATTTATCATAAAATAAATCAATCCGGGCGGATTCTGAAAATGCAATCCGGGCGGATTTGGGAGAATCCGGGCGGATTTAGGTAGGGGAATCCGGGCGGATTGTAGGGAATCCGGGCGGATTCTCTTCCAGCGAAATTTCTTGTTTTTCCCAGCCAGAAGACGGGCGGATTGGGGACAATCCGGGCGGATTGTAGCAAGGGAATCCGAGCGGATTTGGAGCAAGACGCTCGGATTGTAGCAAGGGAATCCGAGCGGATTTGGAGCAAGACGCTCGGATTGTAGCAAGGGAGGAATCCGCTCGTCCCGAGCGAAATATGGGCGTCCTGGGCTTCAATCCGAGCGGGTTGAATTTGACCCGAGCGGGTTGAGCTGTATCTTGAGCTCGGATTGTAAAACGGACGTTATTTCCTCATCCGGACTCCTATTGGAGTGATTCAAAAGCCTAGATCACTTGATTTTTCGATGCCGTTCCATCTAGCATATTTTCAGAGCCAAAGGAGCAACCCTTGGTTCGGTTTTTGAGCGATTTCTTCTTGTAATGCCTTCCCTCTCGTCATTCTTACTTTTAACCCTTTGATCCTTCTACATACACTTTATTCCTACATCTTTGGCCATCATTCTTGCCTCCTCTTCATACTAGTCCATCTAATATCATCAATAAGCTTCCAAATATGCACGAAAGACGGGAATTTCCGCCTTATTATCTCCTTTTCTACAAAACATATGAAATGCGATAGAAAAGCAAATAGGAAGGTTTTGACGGATAAAATGGCCATAGAATGCTATAATAGTATGCAAAATAGGCTCAATTAGGGGACTAAATGTGCGCTAATTATGGTCACATCAAATATCCCCAAACCGAACCTTTACTCGTCCCGAGTAAAGAGGTGACTAAAACTAGACCTTTATTTAAACTAACCTAATAACATAGCCGATATGAGACAATTAGCGGGTCTCACTCCGCCCCTTCAACTCACAACAAGACAACCATGAGGTAGGATGCCTTCTTGCAAGGCAAGGTGGGGCTTGTCAAAATGGCGATACATCCAAACATTAAAGCACACAAAACAAGTAATGGATGCATCTACAAAAGAATAGCCACTTTCCTCATCTAAGTGGCAGAAATTATCTACAAGGGAAGCAATTTAAGGGTACACAATCCTTCATAGATGCAATTTGTTCAAACTACTAAGCCTAGAAGGATACCAATAAATCACCTCCAAAATGTGTCAAGCTAGGGTACCTTTGTCCTCAATCGTTAAATGCTTTTGTCAAGGGTAGACTATGGTGTTAGAAACACTGGAGGATGGGCGGAATTCCCCCTCTTGCCTAGACAAGAAGAAGGGTCGTCCCCTCTCTACCATGCACAAAAATGGATACGATGGATAAAGGGATCGATAGTAATTGAGTTTCATTTTGGGAGTTTGCTTTTGTTTTTGTTTTTCCCCCCAATTTCTTGTGGCATTTGACATTTGAGAACACTTTCTTGCCATTTCTTTTTTATTTTTGGCATTTCAATACTTGACAATTTTTTTTTTTGCATTTCTTTTTGAACATTTTCAAAGTCACCCCATATGTAGTGAGGGTGGCTTATATTTGAAGTTTTAGGAGTCTATTTTTGCTCCTCTTTTCATTTGATGCATTTTTTGCAAATTTTCTTTCACTTTTCATTTCATTGAACTCAAATTGATTTCTTTTTGTTCCCATTCCCTTTGATGACAAAAATATGGTAGAACATGGATGATGGATGGATGGATGCATGGTTTCAAGGGTCACCTTGGAATAAACGGTAGCCAAGGAGTTATCACACCACAAGGTACTCTTGACTAGGCCTTAATCCATGGGTCAAAGGATACTAGCATGACACATCCTAGGGTGTTTTACAAGTATTCTAACAAGCAAAGTCTTAAGAAGAAAAAAGCATCTACTAGGGCCTATATACACTTGTCAAGCTTCCCAAGTAGACGGTTTCGCAAAATTTTTTCTAACATGCAAACTACATGCCATGATGCAAATAACATTTATACATCCTAATGCAAGTGATTCTACCAACTAATATGACATATAAACTAAATGCAAGTCCTAAGTTCACATTGTTTTACCGCATCAATCAAAATAAAGCCACATAGTCATTAACATAAAGAGGAAAAAGGAGATTGGAAAGATCATACCATGCGGTCTTCAATATCCTCATGTCTCGGATGTGGCGTAGTCAATCAATGTGAAAAAGGATGAACAAACACAATATATACAATAATATATACATGACTACACTACAAAGGAAATGAACTTGTTTTTGGATTTTTAAATTTTCAAATTTTTAAGAGTTTTGTTTTTATGAAATTAAAGAACATATTTTTGGAATTTTTGGAAATTTTTCAATTTTTATGAATTTTTGGAATATAAATTCCCATCCCCCACTTTATTTTGGACATTGTCCTCAATGTACATGTAGGAGTAGGAATAAAAAGGAAAACATGTTTTTGAATTTTTGATTTTATGGAAATTGAAGTACAAATGCAATGATATGATATGAATGAATGCATGCTCTAACTAAATGCAATTCTAAATGACATATATAACAAATGAATGCAATCTACATTACACTAAATGATGCATGATTTATGCTTGAGTCACCTATGATCAAACCTCCCCAAACCGATTTAAACACTATCTCTAGTGTAGAAAAGAATAGGATTGGTCATTAGTGACTATGCATGAATTCAAGTCTATATGCAACTAACTATATGAGATATATTACAATGCAACTATACTATATGAAAATGCAATATGAAATATAATACAAGTGCATGTGAAAGCTAAACTAAATGCAAGTGTAAATATAATGCAAAGTCAAAGGAAAGGATATCTTACAAATGGTGGTTTGAGATAGGACTCCACCAAACTAGTTCACTTTGTAAAAATTTTTGTCCATAGAGCTCAAGGCTCTTAGAAGAAGATCAAAAGCTTGTGAACAAGCTCCAAACAAGCATAAGTATGGGTTGCTCCATTTAAACGTGAAATTAGGCCAAGGAAGCTTGCCATAAGTTCTTTCTTTCACCTTATCCTTGGCACTAGAGCTTTCCCAATGCTTCAAACCAATAAGCCCATGATTCTTGTCAACACAAGGTGTGAAGTATGGTTCATATTCGTCCGGAGACTTCCACTTACCACCTTCTCTTTCAATTTTGGTGATGATGATAGCATTTTGATTATTCAATCCTTCCAAGGTGGAAGGAGAATTGTCATGGCTTTGATGATGGAGTTCCTTAGAAGTTGTCATTGTGGGTGCCAAATTTCCACAAGTAGCTTCTCGAGCAAGCTTCTCTTTGAGCTTTTTCACCAAGTAGCTTTTGTATGATGTTTTGACCTTTTGAAGAAGGTCCACCATATCTTCTTCAACAATCATTGGCTCCATGGTAGGTGTCAAGTAGTCTTCATGAGAAATAGGGAAAGGACATTCTTCTTCATGGTAGGGTATCTCAAATGTCTCAAGGATAGGCTCCTCAAGCAAGGTGATATTACATGTCCATCCCTTAGGCTCGTCATCATCGCTATCTCCATAAGAATCATAAATGGGGGCTTCATTCTTCTTCATTAATTCTTCCTCCAACACCTCAACATCCACATCAAATGACACACCCTCATACTCACAAAGGCTAAGAGTATTTGGCTTACTCAACCTCATGTCTTCATCATCAAATACCACACTTTCATACTCACAAGAGCTTAAAGAGATTGGCTCTTCCCACTTCTCATCAAAGGTAACTCCTTCAAACTCACATTCATGGTCAATGTCCAAGGAGTGGTGGGGGGTGGTTTCTTGGGATTCTCTCATTTGGGCAATTTGAATCTCCAACTCCTCACTTTGGGCAACAATGCCTTGAAGAACATTGTCCCACTTTTGGCTCTCCTCTAGCATTTGTTTGAAGAAGTTTTGTTGATCTCCCATCATTTGGAGAATCACATTTTCAATGGGTTCATCTTCTTGTTGTGGGTAGGTGTGAAAATGGTTGTATTGTGGCAATTGAAGTTCATTGTGAAATGGGTATTGGGTGGGGTGATTATGGTGGGAAAAGTTAGGGTAGTAGTTAGGATTTTCATTGTACGAATAATAAGGTAGGTTTGTGTTGACTTGCTCCTCAAACTCCCCATACCCATAGTCATACTCAAAAGATCCACCACATACTCCATGTACCAAGTCTTGAGTCATCATCACTAAGACAAGGAAACAACTACAAGCATGGAAACTACAAAAAATGGTAAGAACAATCCTTGAGGAACAAGTTCCTCAAGGTGAAAGCAAAATCAAAATAGACAAACAAGTAAGAACTTAATCACATAGCACCATCCCCGGCAACGGCGCCATTTTGATGAGAGTGTCGTTGGGGCTCTCAATCAAACACATTTATAATACTCAACATACAACTAGTTAGCGGTAAGTCGAGGTCGATCCATGGGACGGTGTGCTTTGGGTTCTAAGTCTATCTATCTCAATTTATGCTAGTGTCACAATTTGTTTGGGTTTGTAGTTGTGTCTAGACTAATGCAAGCAATAAAGTAGAACGAGCAATAAAAGGAAAGATGTAAACAATTGATTAAAAGTGCTAGGATATCATGGGGTCATAGGGGATTCATGGTGTTGATCATACAAACATGTTCACAAAGTTGCAAGCAATTAATGTTGTGGAGGAACCGAGTTGGGTTATGTCTTACGGTTCTTAGGAAGAGTTGGGTCCCGGAGCCGAATCGATTAGATTGTACAACACCTACAAGTCGACTTACTTTCCTCCTAATCAACTTCTATGCATGGTCTAACAAGACTCGAGTTGGTTTATATCTTACAAGTCAAGTTGAACAGATAAGAGATGGTTGTAAATGCAAGGATTCATAGGCTTAGCATTTCATCAAACATAACATGTGCATAAAGTTGACATCACAACAAGCAAGCAATTTAATCATGTGAACATATTAGATTAAGCATGAATCAATCCCCATGTTTGTTTCCCTTAATTACCCACTAATCCTAGCTAAGAGACTACTCACTCATTATCAAGTTTAACATGCTAACAAGGTTGTCAATCATATTAACAAGGTAAAACATGATGAACAAGTAAGAAAGATTAACAATAATTAAAACAAGGATTAAGAGGATTATACCTATGGAGATTCCAAAATAATAAAGCAAAGAATAATAGAAGAAACTTGATTGATTGATGGAAGGTTGTCAATCTCCCAATAATAACCCAATAATCTTCAATTACCCAATAATAAACTTGAATGATAAACTTGAACAATAATTAAGGAGAGATTAATGTGTAATTTGTGGAAAGATTAAAGAGTAATCTATTCTAATCTACTCCTAATCTAATCTAAAGAAGGATTTTCTACTCTAAAAACTTGTTGGTTTGATTATTACAAATGGGGTATTTATAGTGGAAATTAGGGAGGATGCATTAGGGTTAACTAAGGGCTAAACTAGTAATTACACTTTTTAAGTTGAGCAAGGAGACTCCGGTATTTTCTGAGAGAAGGGCTTCTCTTTTCGTAGCTTGAAGAAGATAATCCGTGTTGTGAAGAAATCCGGGCGGAATAAGGTCGGGACGGACGGATTTGGGCGGTGGAATCCGAGCGGATTAAGGTGAATCCGGGCGGATTCTGAAAATGCAATCCGGGCGGATTTAGGTAGGGGAATCCGGGCGGATTGTAGGGAATCCGGGCGGATTCTCTTCCAGCGAAATTTCTTGTTTTTCCCAGCCAGAAGACGGGCGGATTGGGGACAATCCGGGCGGATTGTAGCAAGGGAATCCGAGCGGATTTGGAGCAAGACGCTCGGATTGTAGCAAGGGAATCCGAGCGGATTTGGAGCAAGACGCTCGGATTGTAGCAAGGGAGGAATCCGCTCGTCCCGAGCGAAATATGGGCGTCCTGGGCTTCAATCCGAGCGGGTTGAATTTGACCCGAGCGGGTTGAGCTGTATCTTGAGCTCGGATTGTAAAACGGACGTTATTTCCTCATCCGGACTCCTATTGGAGTGATTCAAAAGCCTAGATCACTTGATTTTTCGATGCCGTTCCATCTAGCATATTTTCAGAGCCAAAGGAGCAACCCTTGGTTCGGTTTTTGAGCGATTTCTTCTTGTAATGCTTTCCCTCTCGTCATTCTTACTTTTAACCCTTTGATCCTTCTACATACACTTTATTCCTACATCTTTGGCCATCATTCTTGCCTCCTCTTCATACTAGTCCATCTAATATCATCAATAAGCTTCCAAATATGCACGAAAGACGGGAATTTCCGCCTTATTATCTCCTTTACTACAAAACATATGAAATGCGATAGAAAAGCAAATAGGAAGGTTTAGACGGATAAAATGGCCATAGAATGCTATAATAGTATGCAAAATAGGCTCAATTAGGGGACTAAATGTGCGCTAATTATGGTCACATCATGTACTGTTGAAGCAGTCGATCGACTTGCATTATAGGTCGATCGACTGAGGTTCAAGAAAAAGAGAAAGAATCAATTCGCATAATTCAAGCCTTTATCTTTTGGCAATTTTTGCTCCCATGTATTATTCATATTTTATGGGGAGTTGGTTGATTGCTTTTATACCTGGAGATTGTGAGATTTGTGCTTGCTATAGCACCGTTTCATTTGTTTTTGAGCAAGAAGTTGGATGTTGCCATATGGTTCCGTTTTGGTACTAGCTTGATCACCTGTACCTCCACTTTTCCATAAAATGTTTTGCCTCTTCTTACCCATACCTCACATATCCCATATATACCTCGGCATGTGTCATGGTCATTTGTTGGTTGGAATGCATATGTACGGTCATAGAGATTACTTTCATATTATATTGCAGGCATGTTCTTATAGGTCGTAGTTAGGTGAGAGTCTTTACAAAACGAATTCTTCCTATCCTCTTATATTTTCACCTGTGCTTGTGAGTGATTTGAGCGGCCCGCGAGAGTCCGATTTGATAAGTCTCTATAGTTGACGGTTCAGCATAGTTTTTAACGACTTCATAACTCGTTTGCATGATTCATACGCTAATTGATTGTTGGTTGTTGCATTAAAATGGTTTAGGCCTTACTTGTTGCAATTCGCTCTGAGTTTGAACTCGTTCCATTAGATCGAGTCTAGTTCTTGCTTGAGGACAAGCAAGGGTTTGGTTTGGGGAAGTTTGATGCGTGTCTTTTATATGATGTTTTGCACCTCATTTTACACGCATTTCAGAGCTCATTTGTGTAGTTTAAGCTACCATTTCCCCCATTTCCGTCTACTTTCGTGTTTTTGTACTTTATTGCAGAAATGTGAAGAATCCAGCGGAAATCAAGCTAAATCCGTCCCCGAGTATCCTGCATTGCATTTTGACGTGAAGAATTTACTTAGGGAACAAGCTTGGTGCGCATTCCAAAGCCCAGAAGACAAGTCCACGGGATTATAGAAGTCAAGTAGCAGCTAACGCGGTCGATCGACCGCTACCTGCAGTCGATCGACCAACCATCGGGTTCCAGAAGCTACTGTTCATTGCTATTCAGTCGATCGACCAGTCCTAGCAGTCGATCGACCAAGCTGCCATCCCAGACGAGAATTAAAAGATCGAGGAACTTGAAGCCCGCTATGTTTAGGTTTTGATAATAAGTGTTACGTATGTTTGCTATATAACGTAACCTAGAACATCAGATACATCATCCAGTTTTGATCAGATTTTTATCTAAGTTTCACATTCAGTTTTAGAATATCATAGTTAGGGTTTGGAATATTGGTTGCATCGGATTTTCATTCATACTTCTAATCATTCCGTTACTATTCTTCTGCAATTTTCGGTATTCCTTTTGTTCTACTTTCAGTTCATCTTTATTGCGTTGTTAGATATAGAATTGTTAGTTAGAATCCAAGCCAATTATCGCTTTATGTTAATTGTTTGTTCTACTATTTTTAGCATGAATTCAGTAATCTTTATCGTCAATATTATTGTTATTTTTGCCATAGCCATGAGTAGCTAAATCAATTGTGCAAGGATGTAGGGGAATTGTAGTGTAGGCGGCAACATAAAGAACACGGCCTGATTCGCGTGTTGGTCGATCGACCACCCTACCCGGTCGATCGACTGACCACGTGAGGTTTTTATTTTCGTTTTAATCGTTTTAATTCTTAATTCGACGAATCGAGTGCACACGACTAGTTGAATATTTAGGATATGACTGACCCATTAGATCGAGAGATAGGGACAGTTGCTAGATCACCAATTAAAATGACTAAACTATGCTGAGATCGAAAGAAAGGTAAAGTTTAGACCGTAAATCACTTTTCAGGACGAAAGTTAGTATTAGTGATATTAGGGACCTATAGCGAGATCGAAAGATGCTATTTGTTAAGAGTGGACCGAGAGGACCTCTTTATTTCCCGCCTCATGTGTTTTGATTTAGACCTGTTTAATATGCTGCCGCCGAAACTATAACGAACCGACCATCCTAGTACCTCTTTTATACTTGATTTTATATATTTCATTAGTTTACTTTTCTTTTATTGTTATTAGCTATAGACCAAACCCAATCAAACCCCCACCTTTTGTTACCTTAGACAGAAACTAAGACATCTAAGAATTACGTCTGCCTCTCTGTGGTTCGACCCGACTGCCGCTAGCTATAGTTGTAGTTGGAGATTATAAATTTATTTTTGACGCCTCACGACGGGTATCACCATCATTAGATAATATATGTAAAAACATATCCGAAAACCACTGAAAATTTCGAAGTTTAGCTATTTTTCGTCCAAAAATGACATTTTTATCATAAAAAGCACATTTTAATACCAATATTATATAAAATGAACAATAAAATCCATAAATAAACCAAAATGTCCTAAAAATCACTTAGGACCAGAAACTTTTAACATGCAAGGTTATTTGTAGGTATATCTTCATTAAACCAAATTAATTAGTTTTGTATGTTAATCATATAACTCGGAAAAACTATAAACCGATTTGCATGCAAACAACCTAAGGCTCTTGATACCGCTTGTTAGAAATATTAATCTCATTAATTTACATATTCATATATGAAAAGATTTATTTAGTCATAAAATAAAATTTAGATCTTATGCATGCAAACATAAATAAATATAGAGAAGAAATCGTTTTCCTTACTATAAAATTTCGGATCAAAGGGCACAAGTAAGATCTCCTTCTTACTTGTTCTTGAGCTTTTCAACAATGGATGAGCAAGATTCAAGTTTAGAATCTCTCCCAAAAGCATATACCCAAGGAAATCTCATAATAACTAATATTATTTTGTACTAAAAATAATACAAGTCTTACATAAAATTGACACAAAACAAATTTGTATTTCTCTTGAAAATTTCGGTCAAGAGGAATGATTTGTGAGGTTTATTTTTCTCTAAGATTCTTCACAAGATGGAGAAAGAAAATTTTCTTACACTAGAAAATTATATGTGTAGTAATGAATGAAAAATAGAGAAAATCTCTATTGTGCACCCACAAGAAAACCGGTTGGGGGGGGGGGGGGTCAATATTGGGGAGCCAATGCATGGTCTTGTTCTTCTTAAGGCAAGACTAGGCATGCATGGCTAGAGGTAGTCTTTTATCATTATGTTTTCCACTACGATAAAAAACACAATATATATAAACCTTAATCCCCAATATTTCGGTACATTTGAGATAAAATGAGAGGTCCATTTTATTTTGTCATTTGTCAATTGTGACATATGTGACATGTTACTTGACATGTGAATTTGTAATGTATTTTTAACATATTAAAAAATAACATACTCATAAAATATGCCATATACAAAATCGACTAGTAATTCGTAATTACTTGTACCAAAACGGTTTATCAAATTATAAATTACAACGTCTTGTATTTATAATAAATTATTCATTCAATTTCAATTTCAATTGTTTCGTAAACAATAATTTAATCTAAGTAACAAGACAATTTGATTACTTAGACCGTATCTAATTTAATCGAATTACAATAAGACACGTTAACTTTACTCACAAAATCATCCGTCAATTTTAAGCAATTTAATTAACTCGTATCGGCATACGATTAATTAAATAATCAATTAAGAGTATTTCCCTATAGGTATGACCTAAGGGGATCAACTGATCACCACCGTCGCACGACAGTAATGTCAAACTCTAGATAGCCAATCATTACCGATATGTGTGGACCAGTTTACTGTAAAATATTACATCCCACATGTATTCTTAAAATGAGATTTAAACATGTGATCATCATGATCGACAATTGTGATCGCATTATTGTCGGAGGACACATATTCCAACATAAACGGTAGCCAAGGAGTTATCACACCACAAGGTACTCTTGACTAGGCCTTAATCCATGGGTCAAAGCATACTAGCATGACACATCCTAGGGTGTTTTACAAGTATTCTAACAAGCAAAGTCTTAAGAAAAAAAGGCATCTACTAGGGCCTATGTACACTTGTCAAGCTTCCCAAGTAGACGGTTTCACAAAATTTTTATAACATGCAACTACATGCCATGCTGTAACTAACATGTATACATCCTAATGCATATGATTCTACCAACTAATATGCCAAATATTCTAAATGCAAGTCCTAAATTCACATTGTTTTTACCGCATCAATCAAAATAAAGCCACATAGTCATTAACATAAAGAGGAAAAAGGAGATTGGAAAGATCATACCATGCGGTCTTCAATATCCCCATGTCTCGGATGTGGCGTAGTCGATCAATGTGAACAAGGATAGAACAAACACAATATATACAACAATATATACAAGTGTACACTACAAAGGAAATGAACTTGTTTTTGGTTTTTCAATTTTTCAATTTTTTCAATTTTTCGAAATTTTTGATTTTTTTGGATTTTTGAATAAAAGTTAAGTTAGAATTTCCCATCCCCACACTAATATGGGCATTGTCCTCAATGGCCAATATAATAGGAAATTATGCAAGCATGATGCATGATTTATATACTAAATGCAAGCTATACTAAGCTACACTACATGATGCATGGGTTTTTGTTTATGACGGAGAGCGTAATTTAGATTACCTCCCGTTGCGTATGCATGTACTTCCCCAAACCGAGATAGACATTATTTCTAATGTCTTAAATTTTGGGGTAGTTCATGCACACAAGATGCAATGCATGAAACTATATGTTGTCATTTTGGATTTTTCATGTGGGAACAATAATAAGAACACCTCAATGGGGCCGAGGTGTTAGTCCTCATGTTGCTAGGACTTTCCAAACTATGATCAAGATAAAAATAAAGAAAACAAAGAAAGAAGTAGACAAACCTCAAGAGGGTAGGGGCCTCCAAAGTTTGCTAGTCCTCCACCATATCATCATTGTCATCATTTTCCTCCATGGAATTGGAATCATCTCCACTCTCATCTTCACTTCCTTGATCTTGCTCACTCCCTTCATCATCTTCATTAGCCTCTTCTTCTTCTTCTTCATCTACCTCTTCATCAACACCCTCATCATCAACAATCTCATCATCGACATTCTCATCTTCACCCGGTCTTTCACCACTAGATGTGCTTGGAAAGAAGACTTCCCTATCCGCCCAACTAGGCAAAGGACATGATGGATCAAGTAGTCCTTGCCTAGCTAAATTAAGGAGGGGTGGATATTGGGCTAAGTATGCATCTACTCGATCATTATAAGCTTGTTTGTGCATCTCTTGCATGAGTAGAGTCATGTAGTCATTGCCCACTTCAACATCTTTGGGTTTGAACTCTTGATATTTGAATGGGCAGGGTGGTGTGACAATGGAGGAGGAGGGCTCTTCAATCTCGCCCCTTTGTTGACGGATGATGTACTCGGCATCCTTTGAGAGTGGAAGAAGGTAGTTTGTTCGATGAGCACTTAATCAGCATATCTTGGAAGGCAAAGTGAAAGATCTAGCATCATTGGTTAGCCACCCATAGTTGGTGTCAAGAGAGTTATGCTTGACCCACTTGTACTTGTAAATCATGGCGTCCATGTCAATGAGATGACCCCCTTTGATCGCCACATAGTTGTTATCCTTCTTGAAATTTGCGTCAAAGTGCTTGGCCAAGAGAGTAACTAGACCTCCATTTACCATATGAGCGGTGCCTTCCTTACCACAATCAACATTAAACCATCTTTCCATCAAAAGCCTTAGAGCATTGTAAGGCTTAGTGAATTCCCTTCCGACATTTAAGGCCGACTCAAGTAGAACACAATCGAGCTTGGTGAAGTGATTAGTGCCTTTTCTTGCAATTATAGTATTCCCGATGACCTTGTGCCACACTCTAATGCCCGGATGGTGGACTAATAGAGCGCGACAAGCATGAAAGCTCACAAATTTCTTCCCGGAAATCGCCTCCCAAAGAGGGGCGGGGTCATATTTTTCGGGCATCTTGTGATATCATGGTTTATCACTAAGGCCTAATACCTTACTCAAAACATCAAAGGTAATGCGCCTATTCATATTGGCAAGACGAAACTCGATGTATTCTCTAGTCCCTACCTTAGTCACTTTCAATGAACTTAAGAATTCCAAGGTAATGGAGGGGTATGTCAATTCTCTTGTGGTAAACAATTTACTCAAACCCATGGCTTCAAAGAAGGCTTTTGTTTGTTCAAGGACACCCAATTTGTTCAAGGCATTTTCACAAATGAATTTGGTGGGCAAAATGGCTTTCTTAGCATACTTGGCAAATGTATCCCTATGGGAGTCGGAAATGAAAATTACCTCCAGATAGTTTGATAATTGAGCAATTTCCGGAGTTGTTGTTGTTGTTGCTTCCAAGGGAGGATCTTATTGTTGTTGAACTTCTAAGTTTGCATTAGCAACCACCATAGCCATTGAAGCTTTCTTTGCTTGAAGGCTTTGTTGCCTTTTCGAAAGTGTCTTTGCCTTGAGTGCCTTTGTTTCTCCTTTTGTTCTTGCCATTGTTGATTATACCAAGAAAAGGTTGCAAATCTTAAATTTCTAATTATACCCAAATCGATTTAAGATGAAAGGATTTGTCTTTGTATTTCAAAAATCGACTCAAAGGTTGAAGATTTTGGTGCTTGGATTGATTATTGTTGCAGAAGGAGTGATTAATTGTTGTTGTAAGGAAGTTTGAATTTGATTTTGTTGAATTTGGTTGAGGAAATTTTGTTTTTGGTGATGGAGAGGATGAGGGTTTTGGTCTTTTGGGGTAGTGGTTGAATGTTTGAATGAATGAATGAATGTGGGAAGGGGTATTAAAACACCCGAAAATTTCAAAACTGCAGGGGGAAGACGAGCGGATTCCCGTCGGGACGCTCGGATTCTGCTCAATTTGGCTTCAGGAAAACTCACCTAAAGATGAGCGTCTTTCAGTGAAGACGAGCGGATTCCGCAATTCAGGACGAGCGGATTCCCTTAAAGACGAGCGGATTCTCTTACAGGAACTTTCCTTAATCTGCACTGGCAAAAAGACGAGCGTCTTTTCACAAAGTCGAGCGGCTAGTTTCAGACGAGCGTCTTTTCAGCTTGGACGCTCGGATTCTCTTACAGACCAAAATTTTTCATTTTGCAGCTCATTTGGACGGACGGATTCTTCCACAGACGCTCGGATTCCTATAAGACGAGCGGATTACCCAGAATACGCTCGGATTCCACCTGGTCTACCCGGATTCAGGTCCATCCGTGCACTTGCATATCCCATGTCATTTTCATTCTTCAAATCCCGTGTTCTTCATTGTAGGGGAACTACAAAGGCATGAATAGCCTGGGCAATTGCTATCCCCACAATAAGTTAAAGCACTACACATCAATAAAATCATTAGTCCATCCCTCACTTCTCTAAAAAATGATGAATATCTTGATCAAGGCACAAAAAATCCAAAAATGACAAAAATGCAATGTAAGAATTAAAATGCAAGTTAGGGAGTTAGAAATATTTACAAATGGTGGTTTGGAGAGGACTCCACCAAACTCTCATCTTTAGTGAGATGTCATGGGGGCATGTTCAAGGTATTGTTGATGTTACTCAACACCTTGAAGAAGTAGTCAAAAGCTTGTTCATTATCATGATAAAGAACCTCATTAGATCTTTGCACTTGTTGTCCTTCATGTTGGTCTTGATCGATAGCATTACCAATATAGGGATTGAAAATCCCTTCAAACTCACCGTCCCAAAGACCACAAACTTCATCTACTTGATCATTGAAAATCTCTTGAGTTGATAGAGACAACTCTCCTTCTTTCTTGTTTTGGCCAATGAGGCCATCCTCTTCACTTGTCATGGGTGAGCCTTTCAAGCTCTCTTTGTTGCTATTCTCTTGCTCTTTGAATGGAGAATCATCAACTTTCTTTTTCCATTGGAATTCCGACTTCTTCCTATCATCCTTCCGGTTATAATGATCAACCATAAAACATGGTTCATGCAAACGGGGAGCTCTCATGGTCTTGTCAAGATTGAAAGTTATGGTCTCATCCCCCACCTCTAGAGTAAGCTCTCCATGCTTCACATCTATCACCGCACCCACGGTGTGCAAGAAAGGTCTACCTAGAATGATTGGAATATTGGAGTCTTCTTCCATGTCAACAATGACAAAGTCCACCGGGATGAAAAATTTCCCAACTCTTACGGGAACATCTTCCCATATCCCTAATGGTGTCTTCATCGATCTATCGGCTATTTGGAGTGTAATATTGGTACATTTAAGCTCTCCCATCCCTAACCTTTTACTCACCGAATACGGCATAACACTCACACTAGCCCCTAGATCACATAGGGCTTTGTTGATCGTGATGTTGCCAATGGTACACGGTATTGAGAAGCTTCCCGGATCTTTAAGTTTCTGAGGTGAACTCCCTTGAAGGATTGCACTACTCACCTTAGTGAAGGCGATAGTTTCAAGTTTACGGATCGACTTCTTTTTCGTAAGGATGTCTTTCATGTACTTTGCATAGGCTGGCACATGATTGATTAATTCCGTGAAAGGAATCGAGACATCCAAATTCTTCACAATTTCCATAAATTTTCCAAGTTGGTCATCAAATTTGGGCTTAGCTTGACGACTTGGAAATGGAAGTCTAATCACAATGGGTTCCTTCTCCTTGGCCTTATCTTCGCTTTTTTTTTAAACTTCTTGTTTTGATGGTTCTCCATCCTTGGAGTTTTGCACAATTTCTTCTTTGTCACTAGTTTCCACAACTTCATTCTCAACTTGCTTCTTCGGCACTTCATACCTCGTACCACTCCTCAAGTGAATGGCACTAACCGTTTAATGTCTTGGGGTATTACTTTGAGGTGGTAATTGCCCTTTTTGTCTTTGTGAGCTTGAAGATGCTAGTTGAGTCAATTGGGTTTCCAACATTTTGGTGTGGGGTAGGATGTTGTTGATGGTGATTTCTTTTGCTTGACTATCCTTTTGCATTTGAGTGAAAAACTCTTGTTGATTCTTTTCCATTTGGAGGACCGCTTTTTGAACATCAAAACCTTGGTCATTTTGTTGATTGTATGGAGTTTGATTTTGGTAACCTTGGTTTTGGTTGTAAAAGGGTCTTTGATTTTGGTTCCTCATGGGAGGTGGGGTGTATGTTGGTTGAGGGTTTTGAACATTTTGGCTTTTGTATGAGATATTTGGGTGGAATTTGGTGTTTTCATTGTAATAATTGGAATAAGGGGTACCACTCTTGTATGCTTGAAAAGCATTCACTTGTTCATTTGTTCCCCTACATTCACTTTGGTCATGTCCCAAAGTTCCACAATTCTCACTTATCCCGCTTGGGATTGATGAAGATGCCGTCATGGCATTAACATGATGCTTTGGTGATTTTGAGGCTTCTTCAAGTTTAGCCATAGCTTTTTCGAACTTCAAATTGATGGCATCAATGTGAGAACTAAGTTGAGCACCCAATTGAGTAATGGAGTCCACTTCATGCTTTCCTCCTCTAGTAGCCTTGCGAGGTCTACTATATTGTGAATTATGGACCGCCATTTCCTCAGTCTTGTTCCAAGTTTGATTATCGTCAACTTCGGTGAACATACCATTTGATCCCATATTGAGAATGTTTCTTGAGTCTTCATAACGACCATTCCAAAATTGTCGTACCAAGAACCACTCGCTAAGTCCATGATGAGGACATGAGCGACAAATTCCCTTGAATCGCTCCCAAGCTTCATACAAGGATTCTTCATCTCTTTGCTTAAAGCCCGTAATTTGAGCTCTTAGCATGTTAGTCTTTTCCGGTGGGTAGAACTTTTTGTAGAAAGCTAGAGCCAACTTCTTCCAAGAGTCAATTCCGAGAGTAGCCTTATCAAGGCCTTTCAACCATTGTTTTGCGGTGCCAATGAGAGAAAAAGGAATTAAGACCCATCGAATTTGGTCTTGAGTTACACCGGTTTGAGAAATCGCATCACAATAGTCACAAAAAGTCTCTATGTGAGAGTGAAGGTCTTCACTAGGCATCCCCCCAAATTGGCATCTTTCGACTAATTGGATAAATGCGGATTTGGCAATGAAATTTCCGGTTAAGTGTTGTGGTGTGGTAGTACCATTGGGTAGGTTCTCCTCGGGTTGTACGGAATGTGATGAAAACTTAGGCATTGTGGGTTGATTTTGTGTTGGGTTCTCCTCACCTTCTCTTGCAAAAGGGTTGACGAACTCAATATTGTTTGGTTGAATATCTACAACCTCACCAATACCTCTCAAAGTTCTTCTAGGAAGTCTTCTATTGTTTGTCAAAGTCCTTTCAATTTCGTGATCAAAGGGTAAGAAGTTACCTTGTGATCTTCTAGACATGCAAAATATCAAACAACTCGAAAACAATTAGAACAAACCTTGAGGAGTTTTACTTCACCAAGGCAAAGAAAGACACAACTTTTAACAATCTAAGAAAATCTAAATCAAGTTAATCGCCTCCCCGGCAACGGCGCCATTTTTGGTCGTACTCACTTGAGAGGTTTAGTTTTCGGTACTTGTCGTTAGGAGCACCTAGACCAAAACAAAATTTATAACTCCACAAACAACTCTACCATTAGTAAAGAGGCAAGTAAAGGTCGGATCTCAAGGGACGGGTATTGAAGTGAGATTTTCAATTGCCACTAGCGGTGTCTAGGGGTGTCACAATTTAGGGTTTGAATAGAAGATCACTAAACTAAATAGCAATGAAAGTAAACAAGCAAGATGATTGAAAAGGTGTGTAAACAATTGATAAAAGGCACTAGGGTGTCATGGGGTCATAGGGGATTCATGGGAATTGATCATACAAACATATTCTCAAATTATAAGCAAGCAATTATTGTTGTGATGGATCGAGTTGGTTTATGTCTTACAATCCTAGGAAAGTTTGGGTCCCGGAGCCGAATCGATTAGATTGTAAAACACCTACAAGTCGACTTAATCTTCCCTACTCAACTACGTGCATGGTCTAATGAGACTCGAGTTGGTTTATGTTTTACAAGTCTCATTGAAAAGATAGGTGATGGGTAAAAAATGCAAGGATTCATAGGCTCGCATTTCATCAAAGATAACATGTGCATGAGTTGAGATCACAACAAGCAAGCAAATAAACTATGAAAACATATTAAATTTAGCATGAATCATCCCCCATGTTGGTTTCCCCTAATTACCCATTAACCCTAGTTAAGGAAACTACTCACTCATTATCATGTTGAACATGCTAGCAAGGTTGTCAATCATACCAACAAAGTGAAACATGATGAATAAATGAAGATAATTAACAATAATTAAAAAGGGATTAAGAGGATTATACCTACTAATGATTCCAATAATAAAGCAAAGAATAATAGAAGTACTTGATGATTGATTGGAAGGTTGTCGATCTCCCAATAATAACCCAAATAATCTTCAATTACCCAAAATGAAAGATGAACAAAAGAGAGATTAAAGAAATGAGATTTGTATTAAGACTTGATTAAAAGTTGATTACAAGATTAAAGAGAGATTTGATTGATATAAACTACACTAGGAATTGATAAGAAGAACATGATAACCTAATTAGACTAATGGGGTATTTATAGTGGGGATTAGGTACACAAATTAGGGTTTACTAAGGGCTTAAATGACGATTAAGTCATTGAGGAATCGCTCCTCTCATAAAAATATGCGAGTCTCCTTTTTGCTAGTCTTTCCCGAGGTATGCGCATCCTTCATAGAACAAGTAGAAGACGAAATAGCTGTCACGCAATCCGAGCGTCCAGGGCACGGGACGAGCGGATTGTCTTCTTGTTGGACGAGCGGATTCGTGGGGTGGACGGGCGGATTGTGGTGGTTTTGGACGAGCGTCCTTCTGAGGAAGACGCTCGGATTGTTTGTCTTGGATGGGCGGATTGTGGGCAATCCGCTCGGATTCTCCGTCAGCTTCTTCCTTTCCTCTTTTCTTCCTTTTTCTTCATACAATCCTTGAGGATTTCATCGGAGATGCAAGGATCTTTTCTCATCATTGCCCAACTACTATAATATGTACAAAGGCCTTCGAGTCTTGTCTTCTCTTTGATGCTTGGTCATTGAATTCAATCAATTTAGCTCCATTTTGCCATGAAAATGCAAGGTTTGCACTCCTTTCCTACCAAGGGATCAAAACCTCAAAGAATATGCAAAACAAAGGACTAAAGACAACAAATGACCCAAATATGCACTAAAAAGCATGGGAACAAGGCTAATTCGGGGACTAAATATGCTCAAATAATGGTCACATCAGAAAGACACCATCTTCTCTCTTATTTCGAAATTTTCATCTTACAAGAACATGGGTTCTTGACTTAATATCTTTGTTTTTGTGTTTAGGGGAGAATTTGGACAACTCGGAGGAGGATAGCTACATCATTGACGAGTCTTTAGAAGATTGAAGTGCAAAAAGGTAACGGTGTTGGGTTACTCGACTTTTATGTTAAAATTGTGTTGTTTTATGTTGTAATAATCTCATATGAATGTTAAGGGTTGTATCTTTCATGATTTGTGCTAATTTGGATGTTGAATAACATGCTTGTTTGCAATTCTCACATGTTTGGATGATAATCTCATGCTTCACCTCTTGAATCCGAAATTACCCATTTATATGCTCAAATATGTTGTTTTTCCGAGTTAGAATCATGCTAGGATACGTAAACATTTGATGAGAAGCGATTTTTGTTGGTTTCAAATGGTTTGGATGTCGAATTTCGTCAAACCCGTGTATGCGTGCTCCTGGTCGGTCGACCGACAGCCGGTCCACCAACCGGCTAGGAGTTTCCTGTAAGTTTTTGTGGAATTTTTAGTAAGCATGTATTCCCAGCCGGTGGCTCGGCAGCCGGTCCACCAACCGGCTGGAAGTTCCCTGTAAGTTTTTGTAAAATTTGAGATTTGGCATGTATTCCCAGCCGGTGGCCCGGACCGGCTGGGAGAGCACTGTATGTTTTTATTAATTTCTAAACATTGGTGTGTTGCCCCAGCCGGTGGCCCGGCGGCCGGTACCCATCCCGGCTGGGATTCCCCTGTATGCTCCTTTTCACTTGTAACATCTAATAATCATGGACTTATGCATTTATCTTCTTCCTTATTGATCATTGATTACTTTAAGACCTATTCATGTTACGATCATGCAAAAATATTGTGGTTCTTGTTTGGACCCAAGTGTGACGATTTACATTGTGTCACGACTTGACATTCCTCATTTACCCTTTCGGACCTTTGGTTACGGATATGTGTGCCATGTTTCCAGATTGGGTTATCCTTCCGCCTCTTCGGACCTTTGGTTACGGACTGTGTGCCATGTTTCCGATTTGGGATTACTCGAGCTTTGGTTACGGTCTGTGTAACACCCCGTATTTTATTAAGTTGGATAAAATTCTTTTAATTGCTATTTTGAATTTAATTACATCATTTAACGATTTATATATTTATGCTTAGCTAATTAATTAATTTCATAATAATTCGATACGTTAATTTTAATAATCATTAATAAGTTTATTTAAAGTTAGTTCGAGTTTATTGAAATTAGTTCGAGTTTATTTATTTAATAATTTCCGTTTCTTTACGAGTCCTTATGAAAGTTGTTTTAAGTAAACCCGAAATGGATTTTGAGAACAAAACCGTCCAATTAGCTATTTTGAGCTTATTTCACTAAATTAGCAATTTTTATTAATATCCGTTAGTTTTGTAAAAATCGCTAATAATTCCGATTCAAGCTGATATCGTATTATTTCCGTTAACTAGCTGAGTTTATTTTATTTTCATTCATTAAATTTATTTATTATTGAGTATGTTTTATCTCGAAAACCTTACTTAAATCGGTTTAATTTAACTCGAAACGGTTTTAATAACTATCGAAGTTTCTTAACGACGAAGAAACGTACGTATAATAAATAGCTAGCTAGCTAGCTGCTCCCTCTTTATTCTCACGCATCCCCTTATTTTTCCCCTTTTCTTCTTTGTTCTATCAGAACAAACAACAACAACAAAACCACGCTCAACCTCCATTCCCGTCCCCCTTCAAACTCCGATCCCGACTCCGTTTCTCATCCGTTTTCAATGATTTTTGTTCCATAGCGCTCCTCTCGTCGTTCTTGTCTTTCCGTTGTAAGTAAAATTCATTTTCGTCATGTATTTTTACAAACCCATTTATATTTTCAGCTTTATTTATGATAAGACGGTTGTATGTACTAAAATAGACGGTCTGATAGAAGATTAAAAAGGTAACGATAACGGATTACTCGATTTTACTTGTAAAATATGTTTATTTCGAATGTTGGTTAGTCTGTTTTATAATTAAGACGGTGTATAATTATATATAGGGATCCTTATGGATGTTAATTAGTCAGTTGTATAGTTGAGACGTTGTATACTGATATGTGGAGATGATTGAGACGGTGTATACTGACCTCTAGGGATCATTTGGGATGCTAGCTAGTAAGTGGTATATTTAAGACGGTGTATACTGACATGTATGGATTGTTTTGGGTGATAATTGGTGTGTTTTATAGTTGAGACGGTGTATACTGACATGTAGGGATTGTTTTGGACTGATTTGGACTCTGTGTTGGGGCGATTTTTGTAGTCTTTAGGGTCTGTTTTTGAGTTGCTTTATACTTGTGGATTTCCGCTCTAAAACCGTTTTAAATGCGGACATAGTTGGCTCAGCTAGGACTGTTTTTAGGCGCGAGAATGGAGTCTTAAGGGGACGATTGGTACTCTGTTTTGGGCAGGGACGAGAGCTGTCATCGTGGGTTTTCACTTTGCATTTGAGGACTGGAGTTGGGGTCGAACTTAGGCATCTTTTGGGTTCTGTTTTGGACTGATTTTTGGGTCAGGTTATGAAGTAGGGTGAAGGGTGGCTATGGGTAGTCGGGTGGTGGTCGTGTCGGACTCCGGTGGCCTAGCTGTGGCTGGCCGTGGCCTAACTAAGTCACGAGTTTGAGGCCATGTGTAGTTGGTGGTTAGGCCGAGTTTGAGGTTGTCATAATAATTTTAGAGCCGTGTCTATAATTTGTTTTGACGCTAGTTTGGTTTATTTAAAATATAATTAAATTAATTTCCGTCTCATATTTTATATAAAGATAATTCGTTAATATCGTCCTTTCACATAATTATTTTTAGGTGGCTCATATGTGGTTGAAGATGAAGAGTAATTTTGGGTTTTAGAAGCTTTCTCAAGTTATTACTTGTCTCTTTGCTAGCGTAAGGTAACTATTCCGAGTTACTCGATTTAATTAATGTCACATTAGTAGTTAATGTGTGCTCTGTTGTTTGTTAAGTGTTTAGGTGATTGATAATGTGTTACTTTCGTTTTTCACATGATAGAAATTAGAAATAGCATGAGAATAATATTGCGATAAAATTTGTAATTTGGGCCAAAACAGCCAAGACTCGAAGTGGGCAGATTGACCGAACGAGTTTGGTCAAACTAGGTTTAAACCAGTCAGCCTCGATTGGACCGATGACCCGTCGCGGGACTCGGGTCGAGGGTTTGTCTTTGAGGTGAGATTGGTTGTTATTGGAAATTTTATGTTATGTCTTGATATTTGTAATTATCATTTCACATGTTGGTTGTTGGATGAATTGGCTGCCTTATACTTCAGTCTTGTTGCCTCTTTGCCATTTTAGCTTGTTCTCATGAATTATGAAATTAACGGTTAGCTGGAATTTGGATTATTATTGATATTGTAGATATTGTTGGATTGTCTGCTGAATAGACATTTATATAGCTTTTCACATGATAGAATGTTAGCATTTATGTTGGTAAGTTGGACTCTTTGCCCCTCTTATGGTTAATTGGGTATCCTACTTATCTTGTGTGGTGTGGGCTAAAGTATTCAAGCTGGGACTAGCTGGGACTAGGTCCTAGGTGAGTATTTCGGCCTTCATCATAGATAGGCCATTATAATCTTTGACGAGTGTATGTTCACTGCTTAATAGCCTCTGTGTTCCTGACTTGGTGGGTTTATATCCAAGTTGGGGCATGACCTCGTTACTTATTTTGAGAGTAAGTGGTTGATACGTGCCTAATGTATAGTCTTTTTAGCCTATTTCAGCACGTATTTCTATGCATTCATGTACTATTTTTATAGCATTTTGCCCCGAATTGGCTACTTTGGTGTATTTTGTCCTTTTTGTAGGAATGATCGCGGAAGTAGCGGAACCATACCTCTTTCTGTCCTTTTTGCATGCATTTAGAGGAGACGAGATTGTCCCGGAGTGAGATGCTGCACTTGGAAGTGTCGTTGCACGCATTACGAAGCATTTGGGTGAAGACGTGAGCTGATTTGAAGACCCAAGTGGTCTATCGAGCTGATTGGTGGTCTATCGAGCAGTTATTTGGACGATCGAGTAGTCCCAAGGCTCCTAGAGGCTCGATCGAGAGGTTCCTTCCTCGATCGAGTAAGATGCACATGACCCAGGCCTCGATCGAGGGACCTGTTGGTCGATCGAGGGCCTTCTGTTGAGACATTGGTCGATCGAGTGGTGTTGCTTACTCGATCGAGAGGACTTTGACTTCGTGGGCTTAATCAGTCCGTGTTTTAGTATTTCCGCATAAACTCTTTAGTTTGTTTCCTATTTAACCTATGTTTACTAGGTTAATTAGGGATCTTTTTTATCTTTTATTTTCTTGTTATCATCTCTTTTACTCTGGAAGTTGGACGTTAGACACTGTTACTTCGACGTTGGATCGTTTTTCACTGGGATTTCGTTCTTTACGCCGGAATTGCTCGGATTGTAATTCTCTTTTACTCTTAATAATAATTAACCTTTTATTGCTTCTTAATTCCTGTTTTTATTATCATTCTTTCTGCCCTAGTTAATTTATCATTGCAATTTATTATTATTTCGTCATGTCTTCTGCTGGAATCTTGTTTGCTGCTAGTTTCATTAATAATATGAGTAGCTAAACCCTTTCATGTTGGGATTAGGGGATCTGCGGTAGAATAATGACGACGTAGCAAATGAATTAGACAAATTGATATAAGAGACCCTGTCACTATAGCAATATAACTGTAATTCTCGACCTAGTTGAGTGCACGCTTCTATGTCACCCATTAATCTGGCTACAATTAATCCTGGATCGAAAGATTGGACTAAATAGACTGCTATAAAAAAAGAGACTACCCTAATGAGGACGAAAGTTAAGTTAGTGGTATTTTAGGGTGGGAAGTGGACCGAAAGGACCTTCTAATATCCGTCTCGCATTAGTTCGTCTGAGTCATTTACTGCTAAGTTGTTGAACTACCGTAGTGAACCGAGTTCCCGACATGTCCCCCTCTTATTGATAGTTTAAATCTTTTTCCTGCTTATCTGCTCTTCTCTTTATTTCTCTTCCTTTTACTCCGTAGTTTAGAACCAAAAATTCAATCAACCCCAATTGTTACCATAGGATTAGAATAGACAATTTGTAGTTGCATTACCTCCCGAGGATTCGATACTCGATTCGCCTCTACTACATTCTTAGTTGAGACCGTTAGGTTTTATTTTTGACAGTGTGCGACAGACGTGTCAAATTTTGGCGCCGTTCGGGAGACAATTGTCCAATTTACTAGCTGTTTTATTTTTTATTCTCCTTTTGGTTTAAGGAACATCGTTCCTTAAACTATTCTCATATCTTGTCTTTAGTTTCGTCTTATGCGCAGGTCGCAGGGTGGTCCACTACTACCTTTTGATCCCGAGATTGAGAGATCTCTGCGAGTAAAAAGGAGACTATTTCAAGAGCAACAGGCAGAGGAAGAGCCTAGTTTTCGTGGTAACTTTTACGAGAACGAGCTTTTCGAAGACAACCCACCGTCTTCTCCAGTTTCCAATTCATCACTTGAGTCTATCACTTTCCCAGAATTTCCCGAAATGGCCGAGGAAGCTACCATTGCTAGTCACTCCGAGCCCACTGCTGACAATCTTTATAAAGGGTTTGAACTGCCGGGAGATGCTAGGAAGTTCGAACCGAAGCCCTCCTACATTAGCATGGTCGAGAAAAACCAGTTTGGGGGAGCTGCGAAGGAAGATGCAGCTCAACATATGGAGACTTTCATTGATTACTGCTGCTCCATACCTCCTCCCACTGGCGTGACTGCTGATCGATCAAAGAAACTATGTTTATCTTCTCTCTCCGCGATGCTGCAAGGGAGTGGTACAGGGATTTGGACCGAGCTGCTCACGGCATAACGGATTGGAATACGCTAGCATTGGCGTTTTATAAGAAGTATTTCTCTGCTTCGAGAACCATAGCCATTAGGGCCCAGATAACCAGTTTCAAACAAGGGCCCGACGAGAACTTCCATGAGGCATGGCTTCGTTTTAAGAAACTAGTGCGAACCATACCGCATCACGGTTTCGAGAAATGGAGTCTGTGCAACCATTTTTACAATGGTTTATATGATGATCAGAGAGCTATACTAGATGCAGCAGCCAACGGTCGGTTTTCTGACAACTTGGGGCCGACGAAGGGATGGAAAATCATAGATGATTTAGCCACTCATAGGGCTGAATACGGAAATTCAAGGGGAAACCAAAGAAGAGCTGCTGAATCCTCTTCAGTAGCCGCATTAGAAGCCCTTACTGCTAGGTTCGACAAGTACGAACTAGGGGGAGCTCTCAAGCCAGGGATGTATCAGGTTAATGCTATGACAGACGGTCCTTTCGTCTGTACGAGGTGTGGGGTAGAAGGACATGTCGCTGAATATTGTCCAAGTCCTTATGAGCAATGTGCTGCCTTTTAACACTACAGGCAAAACAACAACCAGTACGAGCCGAATATCCACCCCAATTTGAGGTGGAGTAATCAAAGCAACGTACTCAATCCCACCGCTCCTCCAAATCAGCAGCAGCAGCCTTATATTCCGCCACATCAGAAGCAACAAGGCTATCAGAAACCTCCGTCCTTTAACCCACCTAGCCACGGTTCATCTTCAAGCGGAGTGAGTGAAATGGGCGAGTTAAAATCTATGATGCAAGCCATTACAAAGCAGCTTCATGCGAGTGATCAACAAAGAAGCACAAGTGATCAACAGAGAGACGCGACCATAAAGGCGCTTGAGACTCAAGTTGCCCAACTCGCCGCGAATCAATCCTCGAGGAAGCCAGGTCATTTACCGACTCAAAATGAGAAGAACCCAAATGAGACGGTACATTTGATAGAATTGAGAAGTGGTCTTTCTTATGAGGGACCAGAAATGAAGAAATCAGACCTGGGTATAGCTGCAAATGATGATGAACAGTGTTCTGTTAAGAAGAAGGGGCTCACGACAAAGCAGTTACTCGATCGACTGAAATCAGGTGTTCGATCGAGTGGAAATAGTGAAGAATCTGGTCGATCGAGTAGTCTACCTGCTCGATCGAGTGAACTGGAAGCTGAAGATGGTCGATCGAGTGGGGATGTTGCTCGATCGACTAAAGTTGCTGAAGAAGGTGCTCGATCGAGTGAACACATTGCTCGATCGAGTGATATTACTGACGGGAAGCTTATTCGAGAGCCTGCTAGTGCTCGTTTAAGCGAGGAATCACCAGAAAGACCTCGTTCGAGAGGTAAGAAGCGTCCAAAGGATACCGAACTTGCTCCGGAAGACACTTTAGAAGCGAGAAACAAGGGACTTGAGATTCCAATTACTGTTCCCTTCCCGAGGCGGCTGCAGAATACCAAGATTAATCAACAGTTTAGCAAATTTGTTGAGCTTTTGAAGAGTTTGGAAGTTTCCGTGCCGTTCATGAATTCTTTGACTAAGGTACCTTCTTACTTGAAATTTATGAAAGAGATTTTAGCACGTAAGAGGACCATTAATGATAATGAGACCGTAGCCTTGACTGAGATGGGGTCAGCCCTATCTCAAAATAAGCTACCTGTTAAGCAATCAGACCCGGGTAGTTTTTCGATCCCTTGTCACATAGGAATGCAATTGATTGATAATGCGCTAGGCGATTTAGGCGCTAGCGTAAGTGTTTTACCTTTGTCTCTAGCTAAGAGACTTGGTGTGACAAAGCTGAGTTGCACCAACATGACTGTCCAGATGGCCGACCGAAGTCTATCACGGCCACTAGGAGTAGCGGAAGACGTACCTGTTCGGATCGGGAAGTTCTTTATTCCCGTCGATTTTGTCGTCCTAGATATCCCCGAAGATGTGCACACCCCTATTATTTTAGGGAGACCATTTTTGTCCACTGCCCGTGCAGTGATAGATGTCAGTGGGAAGACTTTGACATTTCAGGTAGGGGATGAGGAGCTGACATTTCATCAGTCCAAATTCCTGAGGGCTCCCATGCAAGCTCAGCCTTGCAATGCCCTCTCTTCTGTTGACCCTCTTATTGAAACTCCAGATGATAGTTTAGAGGATCTTGTTGTTATTGCTAACCCTCCGCCTCACACTGAGAGCAAAAAGGAGAAAAATTCGTCTGTTGTCCTTACTGCAGGTACAGATGAAGGCAAGAAGAGAGTTGTCAAGGGACAGGGTGCAACCATTATCAATCAAGCTGGAGCAAAGGATGCGAAAGAAGATGACAGAGGGGCGAGAACAAAGGCAGTTCGAACCTACATAGATTGGAACTATGTTCCTCCTCCTCTTGCGAACAGTAATTCAAGCTCATGGAAGTCAAAGAGGACAGTCAGCATCGCCGAAGTGACGTCTTCCAGTCAGAAGCCCACCGAGGGGCTACTGAAAGCTAATGGGAATTAAACGGGGAAATGCCCCATGTAACAAATTGTAATAGATATTCGTTTGAATTTCTTTTGAATTTCTTTTATTACGTTTTTAATTAGGACAATTAGTTTAGACAATTTTTAGCGCAGACTGAGACCATAGACTGTGTTTTCGGTATTTTTGGGATATGTTTGGATACATTTTACGCAGGTTTGGGGAAGATGCACGCAAATCAAGGAGAAAAGACGTAAATTCAAAGAAGCCTACACGAGAAAGTCCTCGATCGAGTATTTTTGTACTCGATCGAATGGAAGTTGGTTCGATCGAGCTCTCTGGTTACTCGATCGAGGAAGGCCACAAGGGAAAGGGTCGATCGAAAGGTTCCTTATTCGATCGAGCAAGGGACATCAAAAAGTCCTCGATCGAGTGACTTAAAATCACTCGATCGAGTGAAATGAACAGTGGACGGGAGTTTTTCCTATACTTAACTCCTTATTTCAGTTTTTCATTTCTAATGTTTTGTCCCTAATTTCTCCTAAACCCTTCCCTAATTGCGATTGATTTTTCCCCCAAATCCCCATTTCTTGCCCAAAATACTCAATCCACCACCTACATTCTATTGTTAACCAATTAATCTTCAATAACCCCTTAATTTCCCCCTCCTTCTTGCTCGTTTTTGCGGTTATTAAAAGGGATTAGGGTTCGCGGTTTTCTTGATCGAAAATCCGCCTTGTTTGCTTGCTATTTGAAGTTTAATTGCACCTTGTAGGTTAATCATCATCAAGTAAGTATTTCTATCACACTCCTTGCAATTTCTCTTGATTTAATTCGAATTTCTTTGAGGTGATTGCATTAGGGTTCGAAAATTCCATGTATAGTCGAATTTATTCGATTAAATTGTGTTTATTTGCCCTTGATTAGCTTGTTGATGTTATCTTAGCAATTCCTCACTGTTTTTGCATGTTAAATTCGATTTTTGCGCGATTTCCGCGACTAGGGTCCCTGTAAGTCGAATTCATCGACTGTCTGACGGTTTTTCTATTGCCTTGCTTGCTTAACTTCAGTTCTTTTCCTACTTTGCTGTTGTTAACTGCTGTAACCGTCCCCTATTGCCATTATGCTGTGAATTATTAGGAATCTCTTTGTGAATGGTTCTTTGATCATTGCCGGAGTAATACATGCCCCCATTTTCGGTTTTCATGATGTATTCACCCTTTTGCGATCCTTTGTTTTATCATATTATCACCACTCACATGCTGTTTTTCGAAAATTTTTGAGGAATTGCTTGGTTTTGTATGCTGTACGTCGATTGTTTCGACTGATAGGGCCTCATTTTTGCTGTCACATGTTGGTTAGCGGGTTGTTTTAACCACGGTTAGCAGCATCTTCTCTTATTCATGCCCTTGATACTTTACAGGATGGACGCGAATTCTCTTTCTTCTACTAGTACGTCCTCCAGCTCTTGATGAGCGAGTCGTGGCCCCCCTTTGTTGCCACTAGCTCGCCTTGGTCACCACTGCAGCACCGATTTTACTTGTCTCGGTGCGCAGGACAGTCTACTCCGCGGCCAGCTCAGCCGGGAGCTCGGTTCAGGCTTCACAGGCCATCACTCCTGCCAGGCCTTTCTCTTTACTGGACTGCGGGTTCAGACCCCGTTTTCCGCAGCCTGGTATGGTGCCACCGAGACCACACCAGCAGGCTAGCCAGTTAGCCATCACTTCCAGCCCTTCTGAGGCTGTTGTTACGAGAGAGGGCGCTCTCACACCTCTACCGAAGATGCCTACGGTACGTTTCACTTCAGAGGCTCACCGGAAACGGTTAGTCGCTTTACTTCGCTGCCCCCTCTCCTCCACCCGTTTCCTTGCGCGGACAGACCTAGAGACCTTAGGCATTTACGAGGAGGTCTGTAGTTTGTTGAACGGGACGGGTATGTCGGGTTTGATCACCATGCAGGAGGCTACCATTCGTACCCTTACGTACGAGTTCTTTAGCTCCTTTTCCTTTGACACCGACTCTTACACTGCTGACCACTCCAGTTCCTGCATTTACTTTCGACTCCGTAACGAGTCGCACCACTGGACCTTGGCCGAGTTTGGGCAGGTTTTGGGACTAGTTAGTGATGGTCCCACCGCCCCACCTAGAGATCTCCTTCACCACTTTGGGTGCTCTTTCTCACACTCCCTTCCGGACACGGAAGGGAGCTCACGTTCACTTACCGCGCCCGTTATTACTTGCGTCGGTTAGGAGAGACCATTTTTGGGCGCCCTGAGCCCAATAACGTGACCAACACTGAGCTAGCGATTCTCGCGGGGTACCTCAACATTGACTACGATACCCCGTTTGTTCTAAACATTGCCTATCTGGTAGCTCAGCATTGGAACGGAATTGGGACTCGGGTCAAGACCGCAGTTGTCTGTGGCGGGCTAGTGACTAGGATCACCCGCCACCTTTACCCCACTGACCCTTCACTCACTTCACCTGCTGAGGTGGCTCACCTTGACCTGGATGCCATGGCTGTCTTGACCTGGTTCCCAAAGGGGAAGGGGAGCGCGAGGACGTGGAAGATCTGTGGTTCCACGTCTGTTACCTTGCCGTGCTCTACCCTTCCGCCACTTTTACCGCTCTCCTCTGCTACTGAGGGAGCGAGGCCACCTCCACCCACTTACCACCTTACCTTCACTCCTCCTTCTTCTTCTAAGAAGAGGAAGCGAAAGGCCGGAGCCTCTTCTAGCTCCCAGGCCCAGGCTGGACCGACACCCACGCCTCAGCCTACACCCACACAGCCTACACCTCCACCTTCACTCACTCCACCTCCCTCTGACCCGGCCTTTCCGGCCAACTTTGTCTGCCCTCCTGTCTTAGAGGCGCCCGAGGTCATGGACCAAGGGCATCGTGATGCCGTGCTTTCGGATATGTGCAGGTACATCACTGAGATGCGACGGGATATGGCTTTGGCTGTATTCCCGCTCTACGAGTTCCACATCCGAGCCCGGCGACCGATTCCAGAGGGGTGGCCGCATCCTTCCTTCTACCGATACCCAGCGGACGGGTACCCTCCACTTTCTTCTGACTCAGAGGAGGAGCCGGAGGAGACAGCGGTAGCACGAGCGGTGCGGTTACGGGCGAGAGCGAGCGAGCGACCGAGCCGCGAGAGAGGAGCAGAGTGACCCTCCGTTCGCACCGGTCCCGAGGACCGACTTGGTGACGACGATCGAGTCTCCCCTTGTTTGTTGCTGGTTTGGGGAGACCGTTTTTGCCGAGTCGGAGTACTGGGAGACATGCGGTGCCGACGACGAGTAGCTCTATCTTGGTCTACTCACTTCCCGTTTTCATTTGGTTTGGGGAAGTTCGTGTTTTGTATGTTCTTTCACTCTTTTTATTTCGTCTCCTTTATTTTTCTTTTATTGGTTGTATACCCCCATCCCCCATTTTTCTGCTGGTGTATGCTGGAGGACAACGAGGGCGTTGTCCGTTTTGGTTTGGGGAGGGTATTGCATCCTTTAGAGTCTGCATCTGCATTTGTTTTGCATTCACGTTTCATTTCTCAGTTTGCATTTGTTGTTTATTTTCAAAAAATCAAAAATCAAAAAAAATTAGAAAATGTTAAAAATTCAAAAAATTTCACGTTTATTTTTGCATTTAGGTTGAGTCGGAACGGTAGATTCCCGTGATGAAATTGCACTTAACTTGTCGATTCACTTGAGCCTTGCACTTTATTGATGGTTTTTAGCTTTGTCATACGCATAATCTACGAGTTTCTGTTCAAATATAGCTGACTGTTTAGACTTGACCTGATAAATTGGCAAACTACTTAATAAATTCTGAGTTTTTAGAGCCCATAACTGGTGACATTCATGACCAGTTCATTAGGAATTGAGAGTAGTACTCCTTGCATAGCATGTTTGTCTCATTTGCACATTTATGACATTCAATTTCTCGTCAAATGCACATATTCGGGTTCGTGGTTGGTGTCACATGCAGGGAGGGTCTTGCAATTCCCCTTCTTTATATATCTTCACCCATTTAGCTCCACTTTAGCCAAAACTTGCCTTTTTGACCCATTAAGCTACATTCCAGATTAAGCCTGCCTAGTCAAGCTAGTTAGTTTGTCCTTTTGTGGTATGTCTACCATTGCAGTTTGGCCTGTATTTCTTGTTGGAGTTGGTGTTGTATTAAGGAAGGAGGAAAGAAAGAAGAAAAAAAAAAAGAGTATTGAAAAAAAAAGGGAAGAAAACGTGAAAGAAAGAAAAAAAAAAGAAAGAGAAATTGTCTAAAGAGTTGGACCCTCTTGTCAGAGTTGAGAAGATGTTTGAAGACGTACAATTGACAAGAGGGTTGGTTGTTTCAGTTAGTTGTTTCAGACGATGTGTTTAAAAAAGGGAATTTTGTGACCGTCTGACTCCTCCATTCTTATTCTATATTTTTGAGGAGATTGTTTTTGAGTCTAGTGAGTTTTGTGCCAAGTGAAGGGCACCTGTGTTAGTCTTTCAGTCAGTTTGAGATCCGGATGGTTTATTATGGTCCTGTTAGGAACTAGCTTGACGCTTTTACCTCCACACTTCCATAACTTGTTTTGCCTTTTCTCACCTGAACCTCACTATTCCCATATTATTTGCATATCCTCGGCTGTGACGGACATTGTTGGTTGGAATTTGTGCATTAGTACTTGAATTGTCTTTCATCTTTGTTGCATGCATGCTATGTAGGTCGCAGTCTAGGTGAGTGACTGTTTTCTCTTTCTCTATTATACATATACTTTCACCCTTTGCTTCATGAGAGAAGAGTGACCACGTGAGAGTCCGATTTTGTTGGTCTTGCAAGGTCGATAGGTCAGCTTTATTTATGGACAGCTTATAATTCGTTTGCGTATTGACTGCTTAGCTTTAACCGTTGATTTTCGTTGCATTAAATTGGTTCAAGTAGACAAGTTAAGTTAGCTCTGAGTTATCATTTCCGTTCCATTAGTTTAGTTTTGAGTTTACTCGAGGGCGAGTAAAGGTTTGGTTTGGGGAGATTTGATACGTGCCTAATGTATAGTCTTTTTAGCCTATTTCAGCACGTATTTCTATGCATTCATGTACTATTTTTATAGCATTTTGCCCCGAATTGGCTACTTTGGTGTATTTTGTCCTTTTTGTAGGAATGATCGCGGAAGTAGCGGAACCATACCTCTTTCTGTCCTTTTTGCATGCATTTAGAGGAGACGAGATTGTCCCGGAGTGAGATGCTGCACTTGGAAGTGTCGTTGCACGCATTACGAAGCATTTGGGTGAAGACGTGAGCTGATTTGAAGACCCAAGTGGTCTATCGAGCTGATTGGTGGTCTATCGAGCAGTTATTTGGACGATCGAGTAGTCCCAAGGCTCCTAGAGGCTCGATCGAGAGGTTCCTTCCTCGATCGAGTAAGATGCACATGACCCAGGCCTCGATCGAGGGACCTGTTGGTCGATCGAGGGCCTTCTGTTGAGACATTGGTCGATCGAGTGGTGTTGCTTACTCGATCGAGAGGACTTTGACTTCGTGGGCTTAATCAGTCCGTGTTTTAGTATTTCCGCATAAACTCTTTAGTTTGTTTCCTATTTAACCTATGTTTACTAGGTTAATTAGGGATCTTTTTTATCTTTTATTTTCTTGTTATCATCTCTTTTACTCTGGAAGTTGGACGTTAGACACTGTTACTTCGACGTTGGATCGTTTTTCACTGGGATTTCGTTCTTTACGCCGGAATTGCTCGGATTGTAATTCTCTTTTACTCTTAATAATAATTAACCTTATATTGCTTCTTAATTCCTGTTTTTATTATCATTCTTTCTGCCCTAGTTAATTTATCATTGCAATTTATTATTATTTCGTCATGTCTTCTGCTGGAATCTTGTTTGCTGCTAGTTTCATTAATAATATGAGTAGCTAAACCCTTTCATGTTGGGATTAGGGGATCTGCGGTAGAATAATGACGACGTAGCAAATGAATTAGACAAATTGATATAAGAGACCCTGTCACTATAGCAATATAACTGTAATTCTCGACCTAGTTGAGTGCACGCTTCTATGTCACCCATTAATCTGGCTACAATTAATCCTGGATCGAAAGATTGGACTAAATAGACCTGCTATAAACAGTAGACTACCCTAATGAGGACGAAAGTTAAGTTAGTGGTATTTTAGGGTGGGAAGTGGACCGAAAGGACCTTCTAATATCCGTCTCGCATTAGTTCGTCTGAGTCATTTACTGCTAAGTTGTTGAACTACCGTAGTGAACCGAGTTCCCGACATGTCCCCCTCTTATTGATAGTTTAAATCTTTTTCCTGCTTATCTGCTCTTCTCTTTATTTCTCTTCCTTTTACTCCGTAGTTTAGAACCAAAAATTCAATCAACCCCCATTGTTACCATAGGATTAGAATAGACAGCTGTAGTTGCATTACCTCCCTGAGGATTCGATACTCGACTGCCTCTACTATATTCTTAGTTGAGACCGTTAGGTTTTATTTTTGACAGGTACGCGACAGACGTGTCAGTGGTCAGCTTAAGTACTAGCCAACCCTTTGGGGGACTCCTTAGGGTACTCACTTTGTTTTAGAAAAATTGTGGGTCTTGGGTGCGGTGGTGTGTATCCGCATGTCTAGGTCTGCGCAGATTTTAGGCTAGGGTTGTGTTGTGTCTTGGCCATGTTTTGATAGAACCTCTGAGCCAAGATACCGGTTCGATTACCTTCCCTACCTCGTGGTATAGACTCGAGTTACAGAGTGACTATTGACGGGACTAAGAACTTATGCCTGTCTTTGATATATTGTCATTTCTTGTTTGATGATTCTATGAATCATAGAAGGTGAGATGCAAGCCGGCGATGGTTGATAGAGTTTGGATTCCTGGATGTTATGTGTTTCACATGATAGTGTAGTATGAGTCGGTCTAGTATTCACATGCTAGGACTATGTGGTGTTATATTGTTGTTCACATGATAAGCACGATTGTCTAGCATCTATATGCTAAGGCATTGTGTGATTCGTATTCATATTCTTATGTTTACATGTTATATTAATTATGACATTTCGTGGCTGGGAGAACTCGGAGTTACTCCCCACTGACTGTGGCTTTCGTATTTGTATAAAATGCGAATGACAGGTAGGTGATGCATATATGGGGTACATGGACGAGCTAGCGAGCAAAGTAACCTTGGAACCTAGATTGGCTTTATTTTATTGTGACCCTTAAACACTTTTTATGTCACATACATTTTAGGGACATATGTCTCCCTCTTTACATTTGGTTGTATAATCTGCTATTCGCGACTTTAGCGATGGTTAGGCTATGACTCTTCTAGTTAGACCTTGTATGTTTGACACCTTCCAATTTGGATATCTTTATAACAGGTTCAGGTTTTAAAATTACAGGTTTTTACCCAATTGAACCTATTACAAACATATCCATGCAATTTTATTCTAGAATTACGTGTTTACTTTTCCGCGATAAGTGAGGGTGTCACAGTCTGTGTGCCATGTATCGAGTCTTGGATGCGGATAGGTCACCGCATGTCGAATCGGGTGACGTCCATCCCGAGAGTCTGGATCCAGGTTTAGACTAGGACCGTATTATGATCGTCGTCCTACCAGGAGGTTGGTGTCTAGGATGTAGTCTTGTGTGAGGTATCTCGGACATGCTTTAAAGGTAGCCTCTGAGCCGGATACTCCGTCTATACTTTGTATTTGTCTTACATTGGAGTCGGGCCAATATGTGACCGGATGACCTAATGATTCTTCTCTCATTTGTGTACTTCTATTCCTATTCCCCTATGCTTACTAATCATGATTTTCTTATTACCGTAAGTATCTATTCTTATGCTTGTTTGTTTAATTAAATTCCTAATTACTTGTATTTTGACATATTGTGGCTGGGAGAACCCTGAGTTACTCCCCACTGACTGTGGCATTCATATTTATTATGAATGAAAGGTTTGTGATGAAGCTTAAGTGGGGAAGACCGTGTGAGCTAGCGAGTTCTTACCTCGGAACTTATTTATTTATCACTTAATAGATTCACCTACTTTTGAACTTATGTTAATTCGTGGGATATCTTTTCCCCAATAAATAGACTCGTGTTGTAATCTTAATTTAACTAACTAAACTTATTTATCGTGTTGGTGATACCTCGCGTTGGACTTCATTAGAAGCCTTAAAAGTTTTAAAAATATCGTGTTTCCGCCAAGATTTACTAGTTACATTTAGTTACCCTAACGAGGGGTGTCACAACTACCCCCATGATGAGTAGCCCCGAAGAGAGAAAACACGCCAGCCTGAAAGCTGAGTAACAGATAATACCTCAATAGAAGCAGAATAGTTTTTGGTCATGGCGTGGAAACAAGCACACGTAAAAATACAAATAAATAGAGAGAATAATAAAAACACTCCCCATAAACTAATCTGAACCACTAACTTATTTCATACTATTCCTTTAATACAACTCTTATCTCATTCCTCCACAATTAACCAAGTCTCAGCTCATTACTCCGTCTCACTCACTACTCCATCTCCTAATATAATAATTGAAAGTAACCATGTACTGTATTCTCATCATCGACCCTAAGCCAAGGACAAGGGGTGAGTGAAATGGCGGGATAAACCGCGAAACAATATTTCCATCTCAATATCGATTTCAAACTCAAATAACTCAATAACTCAATGACCATGGTCACTCAGACCGTAAACACAAGATGGCACAAAGACCCCATAACTCAATACCAGTAACAAATATCCATCTCAATTTCGATATCGATATTGTCAAAGGTTGAAAGAACCGTGCTCAATACTTAGAGTATAAACTCAAAGCTACTCACCCACGAGTCAAGGACAAAGGAAACGATAACTAACATTACAATACATAAGCTTAGCTCACCACATAGCCCAACCTCAAAACCTCAAATAATCAAATACAAGAAATTCGGCACCATTGAGCTACCCACTACTATGGATATACCAATGTAATGACGTCTGATTCTTTTTGGTTTGATTACCACCAAACCATCTTATCAACTAAATAATGGTCTCTATTAACCCAATCTTACCGCTTAATCCTTTGATTTCCATCCCTTATAATGCCAATACGAATTTCAATATCCCTTAGCATACACCACAATATCTTAACATACAATATCCCTTCGACTGAATTTATAGATAACTAACCCCATCTTATCAGTAATTGCCTAACAAAGAAGATATAAAGACTACTAATATGTAAAAATTAACGTGCGTCACAATTATTTTCACATAATAAAGTTCAACAATTCAACAACAGAAACAATTAGCAGTTAAACACACAACCTCGAACATTAACAATAATAATAGGATCGGTAGAATCGTGTTACCTTAAGTAGCATAAACGGATTGAAATCCAAGCTCAAAAAAATAAGCCGGATCGATGATTGTATTCGCGGAAACACAAGCTTTAACAATAGCAAGGTGTGAACCCAAAAAGGAATTAAAAGGACGGAATCTTTATGCACACTTGATCTTATGAACCAGGAGGAATTGACGATTGATGATACGAGACTAATTGACAAATGGGTTTTAAGAGGTAAGGAAAAGCAAACTTACAGGAAGCCTGAGAGGAGCCAAGGATTAGTAAAGCGGTTGATATAATTTTGGGATTGAGATAATAATCGAAAAATTTAGGGTTATATATTGATAGATCGAAAATATAATTCCATAAAATAACATGGGTCTAAACCATTAATAAGCCAGGCAAAGAATTAAAACACTCTTACCTTAAATTGATATTTCTCTTTTATAAGAAACAAAATAATCAAACACGTTTTAATAAAATTTAAGACGCTACTTTTAGGTTTAATAAATCTAAAAAATAAACACACATATATAAGATAAGATATGGAAAATATCGGGTATTACAATCTTCCCCTCTTAAAATGAACTTCATCCCCGAAGTTCGAATTTATAAAATAAAACCAAGTTAGAAATTTGACTAGTATTACATTCCACCCTCCTTAAAAACAAAGTTCGTCCCCGAACATAAAATTTCAAAACATTTTGTCTCACAAAAGTTCAAGAAAGGTTTTAAAGGAGAAATCGGCGGCGTCAAGATGTGACGATCTTAACACCTAACCAAGAAAGAACCCGCTCTGATACCAATTGTAACACCCCATATTTTTGGCTAAATTTAAAACTTACATTTACATACAAAACTGGCCAAAATACGGGATATTATAATTAATATACAAAGTCTCTTACTACAAATCCTTTTAAAAATGAAATAATACAAAATGGAACCAAAACTTTACAAAGTCTTTAATAAAAATCTTCTCTTGAAATAAAAATCCTTTTGAATAGCAACGGAAATGACCTGAAAATAAAAATAGAAGACAGAAAGGAACTACCCCCATGACGAGTAGCCCCGAAGAGAGAAAACACGTCAGCCGGAAAGCTGAGTAACAGATAATACCTCAATAGAAGCAGAATAGTTTTTGGTCATGGCGTGGAAACAAGCACACGTAAAAATAAAAATAAATAGAGAGAATAATAAAAACACTCCCCGCAAACTAATCTGAACCACTAACTTATCCATACTATTCCTTTAATACAACTCTTATCTCATTCCTCAACAATTAACCAAGTCTCAGCTCATTACTCCGTCTCACTCACTATGCCATCTCCTAATATAATAATTCAAAGTAACCATGTATTGTATTCTCTTCATCGACCCTAAGCCAAGGACAAAGGGTGAGTGAACTGTCGGGATAAACCGCGAAACAATATTTCCATCTCAATATCGATTTCAAACTCAAATAACTAAATAACTCAATAACCATGGTCACTCAGACCGTAAACACAAGATGGTACAAAGACCCCATAACTCAATACCAGTAACAAATATCCATCTCAATTTCGATATCGATATTGTCAAAGGTTGAAAGAACCGTGCTCAATACTTAGAGTATAAACTCAAAGCTACTCACCCACGAGTCAAGGACAAAGGATACGATAACTAATATTACAATACATAAGCTTAGCTCACCATATAGCCCAACCTCAAAACCTCAAATAATAAATCTCAAATACAAGAAATTCGGCACCATTGAGCTACCCACTACCATGTGTATACCAATGTAATGACGTCTGATTCTTTTTGGTTTGATTACCACCAAACCATCTTATCAACTAAATAATGGTCTCTATTAACCCAATCTTACCGCTTAATCCTTTGATTTCCATCCCTTATAATACCAATACGAATTTCAATATTCCTTAGCATACACCACAACATCTTAACATACAATATCCCTTCGACTGAATTTAAAGATAACTAACCCCATATTATCAGTAATTGCCTAACAAAGAAGATATAAAGACTACTAATATGTAAATATTAACGTGTGTCACAATTATTTTCACATAATAAAGTTCAACAATTCAACAACGGAAACAATTAGCAGTTAAACACACAACCTCGAACATTAATAATAATAATAGGATTGGTAGAATCGTGTTTCCTTAAGTAGCATAAACGGATTGAAATCCAAGCTCAAAAAAATAAGCCGGATCGATGATTGTATTCCCGAAAACACAAGCTTTAACAATAGCAAGGTGTGAACCCAAAAAGGAATTAAAAGGACGGACTCTTTATGCACACTTGATCTTATGAACCAGGAGGAGTTGACGATTGATGATACGAGACTAATTGACAAATGGGTTTTAAGAGGTAAGGAAAAGCAAACTTACAGGAAGCCTGAGAGGAGCCAAGGATTAGTAAAGCGGTTGATATAATTTTGGGATTGAGATAATAATGGAATAATTTAGGGTTATATATTGATAGATCGAAAATATAATTCCATAAAATAAGATGGGTCTAAACCGTTAATAAGCCAGGCAAAGAATTAAAACACTCTTACCTTAAATTGAACTTTCTCTTTTATAAGAAACAAAATAATCAAACACGTTTTAATAAAATTTAAGACGCTACTTTTAGGTTTAATAAATCTAAAAAATAAACACACATATATAAGATAAGATATGGAAAATATCGGGTATTACAATCTTCCCCTCTTAAAATGAACTTCATCCCCGAAGTTCGAATTTATAAAATAAAACCAAGTTAGAAATTTGACTAGTATTACATTCCACCCTCCTTAAAAACAAAGTTCGTCCCCGAACTTAAAATTTCGAAACATTTTGTGTCACAAAAGTTCAAGAAAGGTTTTAAAGGAGAAATCGGCGGCGTCAAGATGTGACGATCTTAACACCTAACCATGAAAGAACCCGCTCTGATACCAATTGTAACACCCCATATTTTTGGCTATAATTAAAACTTACATTTACATACAAAACTAGCCAAAATACGGGATATTATAATTAATATACAAAGTCTCTTACTACAAATTCTTTTAAAAATGAAATAATAGAAAATGGAACCAAAACTTTACAAAGACTTTAATAAAAATCTTCTCTTGAAATAAAAATCCTTTTGAATAGCAACGGAAATCACCTGAAAATAAAAATAGAAGACAGAAAGGAACTACCCCCATGACAAGTAGCCCCGAAGAGAGAAAACACGTCAGCCGGAAAGCTGAGTAACAGATAATACCTCAATAGAAGCAGAATAGTTTTTGGTCATGGCGTGGAAACAAGCACACGTAAAAATAAAAATAAATAGAGAGAATAATAAAAACACTCCCCATAAACTAATCTGAACCACTAACTTATTCCATACTATTCCTTTAATACAACTCTTATCTCATTCCTCCACTATTAACCAAGTCTCAGCTCATTACTCCGTCTCACTCACTACTCCATCTCCTAATATAATAATTCAAAGTAACCATGTACTGTATTCTCATCCTCGACCCTAAGCCAAGGACAAGGGGTGAGTGAACTGGCGGGATAAACCGCAAAACAATACTTCCATCTCAATATCGATTTTAAACTCAAATAACTCAATAACCATGGTCACTCAGACCGTAAACACAAGATGGCACAAAGGCCCCATAACTCAATACCAGTAACAAATATCCATCTCAATTTCGATATCGATATTGTCAAAGATTGAAAGAACGGACGGTTCAATACTTAGAGTATAAACTCAAAGCTACTCACCCACGAGTCAAGGACAAAGGAAACGATAACTAACAATACAATACATAAGCTTAGCTCACCATATAGCCCAACCTCAAAACCTCAAATAATAAATCTCAAATACAAAAAATTCGGCACCATTGAGCTACCCACTACCATGTGTATACCAATGTAATGACGTCTGATTCTTTTTGGTTTGATTACCACCAAACCATCTTATCAACTAAATAATGGTCTCTATTAACCCAATCTTATCGCTTAATCCTTTGATTTCCATCCCTTATAATACCAATACGAATTTCAATATCCCTTATCATACACCACAACATCTTAACATACAATATCCCTTCGACTGAATTTATAGATAACTAACCCCATCTTATTAGTAATTGCCTAACAAAGAAGATATAAAGACTACTAATATGTAAATATTAACGTGCATCACAATTATTTTCACATAATAAAGTTCAACAATTCAACAACGGAAACAATTAGCAGTTAAACACACAACCTCGAACATTAATAATAATAATAGGATCGGTAGAATCGTGTTACCTTAAGTAGCATAAACGGATTGAAATCCAAGCTCAACAAAATAAGCCGGATCGATGATTGTATTGGCGGAAACACAAGCTTTAACAAAAGCAAGGTGTGAACCCAAAAAGGAATTAAAAGGACGGAATCTTTATGCACACTTGATCTTATGAACCAGGAGGAATTGACGATTGATGATACGAGACTAATTGACAAATGGGTTTTAAGAGGTAAGGAAAAGCAAACTTACAGGAAACCTGAGAGGAGCCTAGGATTAGTAAAGCGGTTGATATAATTTTGGGATTGAGATAATAATGGAATAACTTAGGGTTAAATATTGATAGATCGAAAATATAAATCCATAAAATAAGATGGGTCTAAACCGTTAATAAGCCAGGCAAAGAATTAAAAGACTCTTACCTTAAATTGATCTTTCTCTTTTATAAGAAACAAAAAAATCAAACATGTTTTAATAAAATTTAAGACGCTACTTTTAAGTTTTATAAATCTCAAAAATAAGTAAACATATATAAGATATCGAAAATATCGGGTATTACAAAATCCATCTTTAACCATCATCAATTACAAAATAACATAGTTGAGTAGTTAACCTACCTTTAGCAAAATCTTCTCAAATAATCAAATAATCAAAAAGCGTCTTCCATAAAATCACCACCTAAACGAACAATTAAATTATATATAATCATTAACTAATCTTATTAATGAATTTAAGATGTAAACTACCCAAAACAATCCCGCAAAAACCGTCACAAACATACCCCCATGTCACGTTTGACCCGACGATGGTCAAACTCGTTGGTCAACGTCCCCCTCCACCGTCACGGTGGTCAACGGCTCAAAGGTACGGGTCAAGGTCAACGTAAATAATTTTTGTGTGGCGATAAAATAACTTACCACAAATAATTTGCGCAAGATGAAAAATCCTTTCTCCTCTTTTTTCAAAGCATCTGGACTGGTTATGAATAGCTCTAAATCAGAGGTATATTTTAATGGTATGACAGAGGATTTAAAGGCTGATATCAGGCAGGTTACTGGGTTTTATGAAGGAAACATACCTTTCAGATATTTAGGAGTACCAATTCAGGCAGGGAGACTTACAAAATCTGACCGTAATGCCCTGGCTGAAAAGATGGTAAGTAGAATTAGAAGTTTGGGAGTAAAGAAGATGTCGTATGCAGGTGGGCTGGTCCTCATTAACTCAGTTTTGAACACTCTTTATAATTACTGGGCTTGTATTTTTATTATTCCCCAAAGTGTTATTAAACGTATTGAAGCCATTTGTATAAACTATTTCTGGGATGGTAGCCCTGAATATAATAGGGTGCCACTGGTGGCGTGGGAGAAGGTAACTTTACCTAAAGCTGAAGGGGGTCTTGGTATTAAAAGAGCTGAAATATGGAATAAGGCAGCTGTTGGAAAACTGGTGGACTGGATCTATGTGTGGACATGGCCCGCAAACCGGTCTGCGGGCGCGATGCCGCCTGCCGGTCCGTAGTCACGGGCCACCTGCACGCCAAGCAAATCCGTGGACATGCAGCGGTCTTTTGAAAGCCACGCTCGGCGGCGTAAAATGCTTTCGACCGGATCGTTTTAGATCGGTCGGTTTCGTCTCGGCAAGGGTCTCGAAACGACACAAGATATGTTCGGAGTCGCCACCAAGCATTTGTGGGATGCTTGGAACCCGTTCGAATCCACTTTATACCTCGGTCAAACGAAGCACAAAGCAGGGTTGACATAGGTAGAAAAGACAAGGAATCATCCCTTTTTAGCATCCTATCTCTAGAATGACTCTCGTACGCCCTAGATAAGGTCGTCCACTATCCAAAGTTTCTGAGTAAGAGGTGAAGGTACGTATTGGGAAGCTCTTTAATCAGACACCCAATCCCGCCCGTGGTAGCGGCCTCTACTTATCGACCTTGGTTGGTAAAATGCAAAAATTGATAAAACGGGTAAATGCATGAATGCGCATCCACTAGTGTGAACCTAACATATGAGCTTTTTATGTCGGTTTGTTTAATCCAAGTATCAAGTATAAGATGTCAAGTTGGATTTAACGTTGATTTGCATGTAAGCCGGAAATTAAACATCCATTTACCGAATTAGGTTTATGGTGCATAACATGATCCATTTGTGTTAGTAAGGCATTTTGCAAATAT